>NW_024100566.1:600000-1132909 GCF_016545835.1 Crotalus tigris
GTAGGGAACCAATGTCTTCTGAATGAAGTCAGTGGCTGTAGAGTAGTGAGATTTAGCTGGCTTACATGCTGAGCTCCAATAATAAAGCCTGAAGAGAGTTAATGGGTTCTTACAGAACACAGATGTGCAACATCTATTGCTTTGGGCAAGTCCACAGCCAGCAAACAGAGCATTTCAGAAGACTTGTAGAGAAAGGGTTAAACTGATAATGTTTGAATTGCCACCCAAGGATTGTCTGCACACCACACTACTAATCCATGAGATAAAGCTAAAAAGGTGATAGTTGTGTAACATACACCAAAAGAAACTTCTTGCTTATTGTAATGCTGTGGGATGTGTACATAATATGAATTATGCATCCATACTGTGAATGTTTTGGGTTTGGCTTAATCATTGTAGTTTGTAAAGATGGTTTATATGTTTCAGCATGTTATGCAAACACTGGTTTTGTAACGGAATATAACTTGCTCGTAGTCAGCAAATCTACCTGCAAAAAAGCTGATGATATGTTCATTGTGAACCAGTCAATTTACCTGTTTAACCTGAGATTAGGAAATCATAATTGTTTTTCCCCCCTACTGGAATGAGATTTAATCCTGTTGGATTTAACTCCAGTCCCAGTTCACACTGAGTCCAGAAGATGAAAAAGATAAAGCATAAAGTCAAGCTCAGCTCCAGAATGCATTAATGTAGTGTTCTTGGCAACAATATGGAAATGGTTTGTGACACAGCGTTCTTCAGTTTCTTAACCAGTCCTACGGCACAGGTCTTCATGCAAGAATTATTGGATAATAATATACATAAAAATAACCTGATTCTTTTCTGCTCCAAAGCCAAAGTCAGCCAGGTACTGCCTGCCACTGCTGAGAACCTGCAACGCAGGGTGTGAAAATTAAGTATTTGTTGGATAGCAAACTTCTCCAATGCCAGAAGGAGGCAGTATAAGACAGAAGACTTATTGTAGCCTTCTCCCAGACTAGCACATAAATTTTCCATAGAAATGTGTATATCCAGTGCTTTACAAACATTTACAATTCACATCACATCTACCACGATAAATTACATCTACAGTAGCATTCTAGCAATTGTGTTTGATATAGCTGTTGACGATGTTCACAATCACAAGACAGTGAGCAAAGAAGGAATAAGTATTCAAACTAAGCTTGTGGTGTAAGCATCTTTTTCAGAGCCATTGTCAGAGCTGTTTCTGTGTTTTAGATTTTTTTCAAGATAGTGTTCTATACATAAAACCTGAATCCACATATTGCATCAAGCTATGGTTTGTCAAACAAACTAGAGTGTCCTAGTTGGCACATCTAAAGACATGAAACTTCAGAAAAGACAATAGTCATGTTCAAAAAACCCAGTTTGGTTTGGTGGTTCAGGCACCAGGCTAGAAACTGGGAGATGGATTCTAATCCTGCTTTAGGTCCAAAGCCAGCTGGATGATCTTGGACCATCGGTCTCTCTCTCTCAGCCCTAGGAAGGAGAAGGCAAGAAAACTGCATAGCCTAGTCTAGGCAATCATCTGGAGTCAACACTCAAAGGAAAAAAGCCATGAATCATAGTTTATGCAACATGTTAGTTGCCAAGTTCAAGACAGCCACAAAATAAAAAAAAACATTGCGCAAACTTGTTACAGTTCTGCAGAAGTGATTATGACAGCATGGGACGGATTGGTGAAGGCAGATCTATTAAAATGCATAAAGTAATATGACTAGAATCAAACTAAACTATAATGTAGATTAGATATAGATCTGATCAGGATAAATTAAAAGAGTGAAATATGAATTACATTTTATTTAGTTTTTGCCTTTTTCCTCATTTTATTAATGTGTCATCTTACTATTGCTTTCTATTTTGCATTTTGATGTTGCCTCACAGACAATCAAATGATAATCCCCCAAAATGATAATCCCCCAGCGAGGCACTACCATAACGTGGTTGTGGGGCTTGCGTACTCCAAGGAAGCTGAGAAATACACACCAGAGGCTCAATCATACTGGACAGGTCTCATCAGAGAAGTCAGATGAAGAGTGACTCTCCCCTTAAATAATATGGAGAGACACAATTTACAAAAACCTATACAGGATCAGTCATCACCCAGTCAACAAGGACTGTACTAAGGTCTGGAGTTCCTGGAAATTGCTGACAAATCGGCTAAAGGTGCAGGCCCATTGGCTGAGTAACCAGGGCCAGCAGCTGCAGATCTACTGGAAAAAAAGTTATCTACCTGTCTCAAGTGTACAAAGACTGAAAAGAAATAATCATTTGATATTCCAAATCAAGGATACCTGCAAAGAATACACCAGGTCTGGAAAGAACAATATCCAAAATCAGAAACAACAGAAAAACTCTAGCAGATCAACCTAGATTTATAATATGAAATAAATTCACAGTATTTACAGAAGCAGAATTGAAAGACTTGCAGAGGACTACCCAGGTCAAAGAAATCAAAGTCTTGCCAGAAGTACTCGTAATATTTTCACTTAGCACTATGTCTTTTTCAACTTTTTCTCGAGCAATTAATCCAAAGGACACCATGTTGGAGAACTCTGATCTAAAATGCATTGACTCTCACCTGGTGACCTTCCACTGTTAGGGAGCTGATCCAGAGAAACCTGTTCCCAGGAATTCAGGACTGATGCCACAACAGACAAGAGAGCTTTTCCAAGTTTGACTGCTGTCCTGTTGGACACAAGGATTTTAAACCAGTTTGAGTATATTCTGGCAGCTCTATGTTCCTTTAAAAATCAAAGGATATATGTGATGGGTTGACAATCCTGTTGGTAGATTTATAGTTCCCACCACCCCTTCTTCTGCTGTCTGTAATTAGATTATTGTAGCACCTTAAATAATTAATATCTTGTGAACTGGACAGTCCTTTTACTATAAAATCTTTTAGGCTTCAAGGAGCTACAAGAATTATTATTGTTTTTCTTGCACAGAATTAACCATCTGGAAATAAGTTAAGCCTGCTGGGTTAAGGATGTGATTTTTCAAATGTCTGCCACACTTGAGTGCCAAAAGCCTCTCCGTTCTCATATTCTTGGTGAGACATATGAGAAATTTGGTTCAATAATCTTAACAGAAGGCAATTTTTCAATACTGTGGGTAAATCATACAGGTAGTCCTCGACTTATAACCACAATTGACCCCAAAATTTCCATGGCTAAGCAAGGCACTTGTTAAGTGAGTCTTGCCCCATTTTATGATCTTTTCTAACAGTTGTTAAGTGAATCATGCGGGATATTAAGCAAATCTGGCTTCCCCCATTGACCTTGCTTGTCAGAGGTCAGCTGAGAAGGTTACAAGCAATTCCCACATGACTCCAGGATAGTGCAGCTGTCACAAAAGCATACCATTTGCCAAGCGCCCGAATTTTGATCACGTGACCGTGGGGATGCTGCGATGATCATAAGTGTGAAAAACAGTCATAAGTCATTTCAGTGCCATTGTAACTTTGAACAGCCACTAACAAATGGTCGGCAGTTGAAGACTACCTGTAGTTCAATGGTTTTCAAGTAATGCTTGCAGGATTTCTGAAGTTATTTGGGAAATTTATCAGATTCTGTGTCACGCAGCAGCGAATTACAATATCTTCAAAGGTAGAATGGCTTCTCCTTACTCCCCAAATCCTGGCTCTCCTTGTAGCATGTAGCAACAGAAGCCATCCCTTTGGGAGCAAGGCATGCTGGTCAAACTCTGGAACATAATAAGTTCCGGCAGGGTGCAATTGTCAGCAGGCAGTTGGGTGGGCAAAAGCCTGCCAAACTGGCAAAAGGTTTGCAATTTGCTGCCATAGATGAATTACTGCAATGGCTCTTTACTAGCTTTTGGCCATCAACACTTGGTAGCAAAGAAAACATCAAGGGTTTACTGAATGGAAAATGTTAGATACTGCAGAACTGGATACATAGAAGTGGCACATCAGTCTTTCCATGCTGTGTCCTCCCAAGCTTGCTGGTCTCTGTTTAATTGGGAAAACTGAGCAACATGTTATATTAAGTGCTACCAGTTAAGTCCACCTCTGAAATTATGCATGAGCTCTTTGTTTACTCAAGCTTTGTTCTCAGCATAATTCCAGTGATGGAAACATGCATCATGCTAAGCCGTAATATGAAATGCTGGATTTTGGCTCAACAGGATATATGTAAGCAGTTATTCTGGTTTCTAAACCATGGTGTATGACTTAGTGTTTTCTGTGAACAAACTACCAAGCTTATTTTCCAAGCCATTATGAAACCCAGTTTTATAATGTAACTTTGGGTATGTTTCTGTTGTAAAGTAAAAAAAGCATGTGGTTGCAATAGTCCATTTACCACATTTTCAAACCTCTTATTTTTCCTTACAAGTGCTTGTCTCTTAAACCCCTTTCCCCATCTCTTGCTCCTTGGATCATGTGACCCCAGACAAAGTTACATGTTGTGGTTCAAAAAGAAAGACTAATCAAATTTGCTGCACCAGCCCGGGTCTCTTAGAGAGGGAGACTGGAATTCTTTTGAACAGGTAGGGTCAGTGTGACATAGTGATTAAGGTGCTAGACCGGTGTTTTTCAAACTTGGTAACCTTAAGATGACTTTATTTCAACTTCCAGAATCCTCAGCATAGTGGCTGAGGAATTTTGAGAGTTGGTCCAGAGACCTTAAAGTTGGCAAGGTTGAGAAACACTGTGCTAGAGTGAGATCAGGGAGACTAAGAGTTGAATCCTCCCTTAACCATGGAGAATAACTTTGGATATATTGCTATTTTCAGTCACAATCTGCCTCGCAGGATACTTTTGGAGATAAATGAGAGACTCAGATATGCCACTAAGTTCCTGGAAGGAAGCCAGGTTAATAATAGTAACTAGCCACATCTGGATAAGGAAACAGTAAATGGCTGAACTTCTTCCATTATTTGTACACAAACTCTTTTTGCCAACTTGAAATGCTTTGCAACAACAAAGTCATTTAGATTCAGTGGTTAAAAAAAAGAAAAGAAAGGAAGGTAACTTTGCTATTAAAAGTGATTCTAAGGTACATCTTGAATGAAAGAAGCTTCCTTTTCTCCAACCCACCCCCAGTTTCCTTCCTGATCCCATGAGATAGTGCTGTCTGCCTTGTCTGTCTGAATTTGTATGCTAAGAGAATGGTGTAACGATCCTTTCCATTGTTCTAGGTTTGTTAACAAGGCATATACAAGATGGAGTAATGGCAAGGCCTAATCACAGTAAAATGAGAGGAGATACGTTTTGACAGATCATTAGATCAATGTTAAAATTCACTCCGATTTTTTGCAAAGATTTTGCATGGATACAGTTGAATTATTTATCAGTTATTACATGATATCAGCTGACAGGTTTAGTACTATTCCAAAACAAGGCTAAAATTTTCAAAACTGTTGGCAGGGGCATGGAGAGCTGCAACACAAAGCAGCATAAAATTGTCTTCTATATGTTATTTGGTAACTAGCTATCATCACAGCTGGCCAGCTGCAATTCTCAGGCTGAGTCTGATATCCAAGTGAGAAATTGGCATAAGGATCTGGCAGGTATAAAGAGGCAGTCTGATTTGAAAGAAATGGACTGTCTGGTTTGGTACAACAACCAAACAGGACAGGTACAGGCTCCAATGGATAGTTAAAACTGCAGAAACAATTGCAACCAGCCTGCCTTCCATAGAAGACCTGTATATTCAGCCATCACTCTGCTGAACACCTAATTCTTGCAATACAGTCTTACATTTAAGTACATTTACCCATGTTGTTTGGCTGTAGTATTATCCTTTTTATGTTCTTTATTACCCCTTCTTACTGATATTATTGTTATTATTATCATGCTTATTCTACTCTGTTGTTTGCATGTACACTGGGAATTTCTGTACCAGAGACAAATTCCTTGTTTGTCTAATAACATTTGGCCAAATAAAGCTACCCTATCCTATCATATTCTGCTCTTGCTACTCAGAATACCTTTGGAAGGGTTGGAGCAGAAAGATGCCTGTACCAGCCTAAAATGGGTTCAGCTAATAAACTAATCTCACTCATAAAAGTCCCCTGACTGTGGCATCAACAGAAAGTTCATGAAGCATGTCACGCTGTATCCACACTAAAACCTGTGTTGGAATCAGCAGCATCTAGAGCTAACTTCAGTAATACCAAAATGATATATGCACAGTGACATCATTACACAAATATACCTACACTTAACATAATTTTCAACATTTATATAATTATATAGTCATTTGTTCCTCTTGCCCCAGTCCTTTGCATGACCATGATTGGAATAAGAAGGAAAAACATTCCTTCAGACTCACTCAAAAAGTCAATCATGCTGGGAGTGAACAGAAAAAGAAGGGATCACCCTAGTACCCATTGGCTGAACACTATACACTAGGATGACCATGGCAGATCTGAAGGAGGCGATGTGAGACGGGCATGGAGAGTGCTGGTCCATAGAGTGGTTGAGGATCAGACATGACTGAATGGTTAACAACGATGATAATTCCTTCAGTAATGGTACACCTAAGGACCATCTAGGATGGGATTAGATGAAGGCAACAATATGACAAGGTAGAAATTTGGGCAGATTTGTGCTGCAGTGAAGATGCAAATGAGAAAGAGCTTCTACCCACATTTATCTAGTTAAATTGGCAAAACAGCCCAAGATACAGCATTCCTATGGACATGAACATTAATGTGGTGGAAAGCTAATGCTGGATGCATCTAATGTGAATTCAGGACTCTACATAACTGTGAAGTTCATTACAAGGCAAATTTGTAACCCAAAGATTTGAATATTTCCATTTATCTTTTCACACAACTGAACTTCTTAAGGTTAAATAAGTGGAATTCTACCAAAAACACTATTTTCATACAAGGACCTCCACCCTCTGTGGCCCTATATTTGGGCATTAAAGGTGACCTGGAAAATCAGGCCTGCTTGTTAGCTATGTATGACCTCTGCCCCTGTCACCATGAGCTTGATGTGGAAAGACTTCTGAGAATCCCATGAATTCACTAGACAAATAGTATTGACAAACTATACATCCACGTTGTATGCAGTTTCCTGGCATGTTATTGAAGAGGTTTGTTATTAACTTCATCTTGGATGTTTTGTCCAATCTAGTCAACAATTCCCAAGTGATCTTTCTCCAAATTTTACCCAGGGACAATTCTGCTTAGTTTCCAAAATTAGCAAAATACTCTACCACTTACACTGGAGGGATCATGCACAATCTAACTGCTAAAACAATATCTTGGCCAAAGCATGTATACTTTGTTGAACAGAAGGATAGGGAGGGGAGGAAGAGGAGGAGGAGAAGTGGGATAGAATGGGGACGAGACGACTCTTGATTGCTATAGTCTACATTCTCCCAAATGCAGCTTTCTTTTTCAGTATCAGCTATCAGTGATGGCAATACTACCAACAGCAGGTATTCACTGTGTCTGACGCCTCTGGTTGATGTCTGGCTGACAGGATGCTGAGATAGCTGGATCGTTGGCCTGGACCTACCAAGGCTGAGTCCAGTGCTCTTTTCCTATTTTGTTGCCTTTTTTTATGGTACAGTATTCTATTCTGTCTGAGCTGGAATTTGCTGTCAGTGCAATATTGTTACAGTTCCCTGTCAAAGACGGTTGCATTAGGTCACCTGAGTATTGATAAAGACAAACAAGGGCAAGTGGGTGGGGCAGATGAAAAAACTTGCTTTGATTCAACAAGCTGTATGTAACCTCTCTGAATTTGCCCAGAGATGAAAAGGAGCCCCTGAATTAAGTGGGATATGGCCTTCTAAGAAAAGTTTAGGGAACACAGCAGGATGTTTGGTAATGGCCAGACGTGGAAAAGCTACTAGTTGAATATTAACTGCATACAACAGTTTTACTCATCTTGTACCATTGCACCATAAAATTAAAAGCGTAACAGCAACTTTCTAAGTTAGGTTTGCAATTGCATTCCACTTTAAAATCTAACCGCTAAAAAACTGATCAGATATTTGCTTTTTTTGCTCTGCTTGATGTAATAGTAACAGCTAATAGTAGGGGTATATAAACACCCATTAAAATAATAGAGCTGGCATCCTCTGGGGAATTGGTAGTGCTACTCCTACAGTCTGGAATTTTCCTTTATTAAGTAAGAATAGAGCCCACCCCATCTGTGCCTGCAAAAGAGACATGCTCCGGGCCCTACCAGCCAGGATAGTCCGGCTGGCAGGGACCAGGAGAAGAACTTTTTCTGCCATTGTGCCTGCCCTTTGAAACATCCTGCCCCCAAGACTGAGGTTGGCTCTCACCCTTCTTACCTTCCGTAAGAACTTAAAGACTTGGCTCTGCCAGTTGGCTTGGGGCTCCAACGGAGAGATTTTATATTGGCATTGCTGATAGATTAACAACAGATACCCCCCCCCTTCTCCTCATAATTCCTCCCCTCATCTTTTTAGCAAGGTTGATTTTTATATACTTATATTTTTATTTATTTATTTATTTCATATATTTATTTATATATTATAGTTTTATCTTTTAATATTGTATGCCACCCGGAGTTGCTGTGTGGCAAGATGGACAGCTAATAAATCTTACAAATTAACAAATAAATAAGAAGGCTGCAGGATTGATAGAAAGGTGTAGTAGTGCAATGGCAAAATAAATGAACCATGTTTATGTGTGAAAACATCCAGGTTCGATCCCTGGCATTCCTTAGCCAAAACCTTGGAGAGTCATTGGAAATCAGGATAAGTGGTATGAACTGTATGGAAAAAAGTTTTCCTTAAATCTGGTTCTCCTTTGCCATTATCAGTTTGTGTTTTTAATATGTCCTTAACTTATTTACAACAATTATTAGTCTCTGCAAAGCCTTTCATTGTTTCTGCAGAGAAATGTCTGTGTAATAGTAGAGAATTTAAGTCTTAACTTGAATCATTTTGGGTGTGTGCCTTTTGGCAACTATCTGGACAAGCCCACATAGTTTTTGTGACTATAATTTCAGAAGAGGTTTCCATTACTGCCTTCTTAGGGATAAGAGTGATGACTGGCCAAAGGTAACCAACTGGTTTCATATCTAAGGCAGGAGTAAAACTCACAGTTTTTCAGTTGTTACTGGTGCCTTTTATCACAATATTAATTTCACTTGAATCGAGAAGTAATATAAGACTATCTTTTGACTCTTTATTCTTGTGTGAAAAGTGACAAATTGGAGATCTAGTAAGTTAGGAAAGGAAATCTCCTTGCAAGATATACTTTTGACAACAAATGTTCTGGAGGGAATAATTTCTTCCAAGCTAAGAAACAAAACTTATGCAAGCCCATGCTTTCTATGTCAAGAAACGTATCTTCAGTGGAATGCAAGAGTGAGTTTTGAAAACTTCATACACACACACACACACACACACACACACAACTTAAGAACATATGAGTACTACATTTAAGAACATATGAGTAGGGCCAGAGATTATACTGTTCTTGAACATGAGAAATTTAAAACTATCAGGAAAGGGCTTGGTCTGACAGACTTCCATTTCCCAAATTGAGCTCATCTGCCCTCAAAGTCAATGAACTGAATAGCCTTACATTCTGAAGAGGCCCCATGACATTCTGCATATCTATTCAATTTTAACTCTGAGACCCTGAATTCTGGGGTAATACCGGTAGTAGAGAGAGTGAGTAACTGGCTCATCTTTACCAGAATCAGAATTCATGAAATGACTGCTGAGCTGTTTCTGCTGCTGGCAGCAGTTTAACATTTTGTTCTGCTTTGTAAGTTTAAATTGGCTGGTTGATGGATGCCTTAATGTACTGTTAACCTGCCCAGGGCCTTCAGGATTGAACAGGCTATGAATTTAAAGATTAATTATAGACATTAGAAGACCAACATATTTGTTGGAAAGCCAGCCATTATCAACCACTGCAGAATGCTTTCACTGAGGATAGCAGCTGTAATCCTCCTGGCAAATTTGTTTTCATGCCACGATGGGTAAGGAAATTAGTAGTACTTTTGAAACCTCAGTGATTATAGTGGATTTATAAAAGGGTTTAATAGAACCATGTTGCAACATGAAAAATATCTGTACTGTGCTACAGCCAGCTAATGAGGAAGAACCCAGTTGTTTTCTTGCAACATTTACATGCCCATCTCTTCAGCCTGAAAATTCCGAGAATTTGATAACAGCAGAAATGGCGCACTGCATCAGACCAAAGGCCTCTCTAGTGCACCACTCTATATCCGCAATGGTAAACCAGAGGATTCTGGGAACCCTACAGTACTATAAACAAAAACAGGACTGCATCATGCATGGATCCTAATACTGGAAAATTATGCTGGGTAATTTCAGTTTAGTTTGCACCAATACAATGCCTGTCTCCAAATCAGAGTAATCACATACACCCCGTTCTGGTTAGCTAGCAAAATTATAGATTGATGTTTATTTATTAATCATCAGCAAACATCAAAAACAGTTAACTACCAAAACAGTAACAATTCTGAAGATGAGGATTATATCTCCAACACTAAGTAGCTGAACTTGAAAGTAGTTTATAGTCATCAAGGTGGGTGGACTTATCTTTCACAAAATGGCTCAACCTGCTTTTAAAGTCATCCAATTGGTGCCCATAACTATATGCCCAAGTAGATTACCATCTGGACAAAACATAACAAGGCACATTTCCTGATAATAATGCTAGTAGAATAGTGTACGAATCCATCCAAACATTGTTTGCAATTTTGATAGTATTTTCAAAACTGACGAGTGCACAAAGATGATTGTGTGAAAAAAGCTTTTATATCAGCCCTTCAGGGTAGATCCAGAACCAAGGACATGAAGTATGTCTATGAGTTTTCTTTATTACAGCATGGTAGAATAACAAACAATGCCTGCCCAAGTTTCTCTTTGTCCCATTTCATATTAAAAAAAATTATTCTGGGTTTCTTTCTGATCTTCCTTTTTCTCAAGACTAAGTAATCTTTCTCAAAGATTTAGCAGCTCGCTCATTTCTTCTCTGTCCCTGAGATCAGCTCTACATTCCCTCCCATTATGCAATTCATACTTTTTGCCACACATTTCAGTTCTTTTGATTATGTACCATCAAACCAGTGTTGACTCTTAGCAACCACCTAGGTAGACATTGTACAGTTTTATAATTAAATGCACACTTTCACTTCCCTATATGTATTGATAACATTTTAACTGTGATTAAGCAGTTAGAAAATGTTATATTAACAAATATAATGCTTTCTATGGTGGCCAAGGACCATAGGAGAAAACATTTGGTGTAGGGATTAGGGTTCTGGCCTACAGACTAGGAGACTATGACTTCTAGACTTGCCTTAGGCATGAAAGCTGAGTGAATTTGGGCCAGTTACTCTCAACCCAATCCAGTTCTCAGTTCATTATGGAGAAAACAGGAGGTAGGAATATTAGGTATGTTCATGCCTTGAGTATGTGTGTCTGCGTGTATGTGTAGGAGCGTAAATGTATTTTTCTCCTCTTTCATTTAATCATGTCTGATTCTGACAGACTGCCTTTTTTCCAGAAGTGGTTTGCCATTGCCTCCTTTCTAGGCTGAGAGAGAGGAATTGGCCCAGGGTCACGCAGCTGACTTCATGGGACTAGAAGCTCCTGGTTTGTAGCCTGGTGCCTTAACCACTATACCAAACTGGTGGCGTGTGTGTGTGAGTATTTACACTGGAGAAGTGCAGCTGGATGATAATCAAGTGAGGGAAAGCAGTTAGGATTGATGGTATGGAACTCCCTGTGAGTCACAGAGCAGACATACTGACCACTTATAAATACCTTGATACCCCAAAGTCATATGGGAACCACAACAAGGACACAAGGTAAATAGCAATATCCAAGTATCATCAAAAAAACAAGACAAGTCCTGAAGAGGTAACTCAATGGGAAGAACAAAAACCATGCCATCAACATATATGCCTGCCAGTTATCAGCTATCCTGATGATATAGTGAGCTGGCCAAAGAAAGACCATCTGCCAATGTGAAGACACAGAAGCTCCTTACAAAGTACGGAGATTTCCATCCCAAGTCTAAAACTCAGAGACTGTCCATCAGCTCTAAAGAGGGAGGGCAGGGTCTGGTGACTGTCAAAGCCACTGTCATGAATAAAAACCAGAGCATCCAGGAAAACATCAGTAGGATGGTACCTAAGCTCTTGAGAGAATACCTAGAGCAGCAGTAGACATGGGAAAAAGATCAAGCAAAGTAAGTGCCTTTACAAGACCCTGCATAGGATGTATCATTGACAGATAGCTGAGATAGTAGACATTGGGAAACTAGGTATCACCATCAGATAGATTCATAACTGGCTGACCAACCACACTCAGTATGTAGTCCTCAGTGGAACTGCATCTACATGGAGGGAAGTATGCCATTGGGTACCCCAAGGCTCTCTACTCGTCGACATCTTCAGCAATTATTTGGGTGAGGGAATAAATGGGGAATTCATTAAATTTACAGACAATACCAAGCTGGCAAGAATAGCCAATACTCCAGAAGATAGGCTTAAGATACAGGAGGATCTTGACAGACTTGAACACTGGTTGCTATCTAACAAAATGAAATTCAATAGTGAAAAAAGTAAGGTTCTACATTTAGGCAAGAAAAATCAAATGCACAGGTACAGTATAGGTGGTACCTTGCTCAATAGTAGTAACTATGAGAAGGATCTTTGAGTTCTAGTGCACAATCACTTAAATATGAGCCAGCAGTGTGTTGCAGTTACCAAAAAAGCCAACAAAGTTCTAGGCTGCATTAAAAGAGGGATAGAATCAAGATCACATGAAGTGTTAATACCACTTTACAATGCCTTGGTAAGGCCACACTTGGAATACGGCATCCAGTTTTAGTCACCATGATGTAAAAAAGATGTTGAGACTCTAGAAAGAGTACAGAGAAGAACAACAAAGATGATCAGGGGACTGGAGGCTAAAACATAAAGAACAGTTGCTGGAATTGGGTATGTCTAGTTTAATGAAAAGAAGGATAGAGGTGACATGATAGCAGAGTCAAGCTATTCTCCAAAGCACCTGAAGGCAGGACAAGAAGCAATGGATGGAAACTAATCAAGGAGAGAAGCAACCTAGAACTAAGGAGAAATTTCCTGACATTTAGAACAATTAATCAGTGGAACAACTTACCTCCAGAAGTTGTGAATGCCCCAACACTGGAAGTTTTTAAGAAGAGATTGGACAACCATTTGTCTGAAATGGTATAGGGTTTCTTGCCCAAGCAGGGGTTTAGACTGGAAGACCTCCAAGGTCTCTTCTAACTCTGCTATTCTATTCTGTTCTATTCTATTCTATTCTATTCTATTCTGTTCTGTTCTGTTCTGTTCTATTTCTATTGTTCTGTTCTATTTCTATTCTGTTCTGTTCTGTTCTACTCTACTCTACTCTGGCTAAAAAGAGCTGGACTAAAAGAAAGGACTTAGGCATTGATCATAGCAACACAAGAAAAGGCACCAAGAAACAGATCCATAGAAGAGCAGGAATCTACCACGCATGATAGGACCCGAGATGCAGACAATGCAGAAAGGCCTTAGAGACAGTCCAACACATAGTGGCAGGATGTAAGATGCAGGCAGATACACTGAATGGTACAATCAAGTTGCTACTATTGTGTACACAGGAACATCTGTAGAATGAATGAAATAGACATTCCCAAATCCAGATTGGAGAGTCCACAGAAGGTTGTGGAGAATAAGAGGTCTAAGATCCTGTGGGACTTTCAGATCCCGACAGATAGGCAGGATAGGGAGAAACTGAAGAAATACCACAGCCTGAAGGGAGAACTAGATAGGATGTAGAAAGTAAAGGTCAAAGTGGTCCCAATGATGTTAGGAGCACTTGAGGATGTGTAAGCGTGACTCCAACTGATTCCAGGAATGATACCTGAGCAAGAACAGCTAAGATGCTATTCTTAAACTCTCAAGATCTCAGACTGGTAGAGGATCTGAAATTGAGAAAGATACATACCAGGATAAAAACATCATTCCGAGATGGATTGCCTCTGTACTTGGAAAATCCCTATAGCTTCCTGCTGGACCTTCTTCTGAAACTTACCTGATCTCTTTACAGCTAAGAGAGGTGCCACCACCATATGTTGTAATAATGAATGCTGCATTAATTAGTTGTTGGGCAAAGTTCTGCTTCCCTTTATCTATAGAAAAAAAAATTCTCTATCTAGGTTTTCCTAACTTGATATCCTCCAGATGGTCTATATAGATGGCCAAAATCCAATGACAATATGAATCTGAAGCCCAGCTCAATAGAAGATATTATGGAAAAAGCCTATTTGTACTCACAGTGCCTATTTCTCTGCCCACATTTTTCAGTTAAGAAAAAAAAAAAACAAATGAAAAAGCACAAGAGCAACTTAAAACAGAGACATACAACCAAGGATGCATGCAGGGCTTCAGAGCTTTTCTGTGTTGGATCTAAGGTTTCCCGTGACCGCAACAGCCAAAAATTAGTGGTTTAGGCTTCTACCATGTATAGATGAGAAACACACACAAACAAACTGTAATGGAGTTTTTAAAATAGCTGAAGAAAAAAAATAGTTTTCCATAAATACAAACAATCCCTGCATTGCCCAACTGTTTGATACAGTTGCATAATTGTTCCACCCACAGTGACCTTCACTACCTACCAATGTTGAGAGTGATCATTAACTACTAAAAAGTTGCTACCTTGGTTTAAAAGCTACTTACTTAAAAAACTTCCTCTACCCATTTGGTGGTTTTAACCAAACATTCATAAATACATACATTTTAAGCTATGATACTTACCTTTTACTTAATGCTGTATTTTTAAAACAAGGCTCCCACCCTCATGAATCCAAAGGTAAGTTTTAAAGTGTGCAGCTAATGCCTGGAAGCTCACTGGGAAATTCAGTGGCTCACATTACTAATTGTCTAACTGTCTAACTGTCGATATTTGAGACTAATCTGTAAATCTCCATATTCGATCGATGCCGATCCGATCCGTTGCATGTGATGTGACGTATTTGTATTTGACATGACGATTTGTCAAGGCTCAGTACAGTGCGGCGAGACACGATTATGAGACGCATGTGCTCCGCACAGGAGAATTGTTTTGAGAGACTGCGCTGCGCACAAGTGGCTTTGTTTACTTCTTACTGAAACACGACACAGCACACAAGCACGCATTAGACTCACTTCTTTCTCAGTGAATATTCAATCATACACAGGTGAGCACAATAATTCACGTTTTATTAATTCATTATCTATTTAATAATTTCCAAATATGTATCATTTTATTTACAAGTTTATTTGCTTATGTTATTGTTTCAGTTTTAATAATTAATTTTATTTATTCATATTTTTTTTCTTCAATTTATTTGTGTCCTCCTTCTCATTGTAAAAAAGTTGGTTACCTTACTAACTGCAGAGGAAAATACATAAATTAGACTTTAAAAGTCATTCCAAAGTAGTTCTATGGCAAGAAGGTATGTTATCTCCTGATGGGTATCGATCCATTTTAGATCCTTTGCCTTTATTTCTTTGCTGCCTGCTTTGCTAAAGCACTTTGCCTTTCTGATATGGGCTGCAGATGGACATTAAGCAAGCAATTGGGCCAATCTGAGCATGACATCTCACACAGCAATTGCCAGGCACTTTGCAAATTCTCTGTTCACTGAAGCTGCTAAATGAACAAATCTTGAAAATGCCAGCCAATTGGCATTCACTTTGCTGTTTCAGAGACAGGCTGCATCTACACCCCCAATTTCAGATCTTAATAATTCAGGCTCAAATGTTTTCAAAAACAAGAGAAACTCAATAAACCCTGAATTGACAGATTTGTCTATTCAGAATCCCTACATATGTTCAGTTATGTAAAAGGCTTTAAGTTTAAGATAATGAAGCTGGCAAATGAAAAATATCTCTCATATGTACTTTAAAATAATTACAGATGAACTTTACCAAACTTCAGTGAAGCTTCACACTTGTTTAGGAATTAAGCTAATTATCTTCTAATGAATGCTTTCCCTTGTAGTGGCCCTCCCAATAACACAGTTGATAACATTCAAGAAATGCTTTAAAAAGTAATACTGGAACAGAGATGAAAAAGTGTTGAGGGGACACACTTTTGCCTTTAGAATATATGCATATTATATCTCAAATTTCTTCTTAAACGTGGGCATTTTATCAGGTCAGATTTCATAAATGAGCTTAGAAGAGCTAAAAAAAAAAATGGAATATATCCCATGATAATTGCAGGCCTAGTAGCAAAGACTCAATGAGCTTGAAAAAAATTACTTCTTTGATTTGCCAGTGTCTGCATCTCTTCTTTCATTCATGTATATGTCTTTAAGTTACTTGTAGAATCTTGACTCAGCACTTCCATCTCTCTACAGAAATTCCTTGAAGCCTTCTGCCAAGAAACTAAAGGAACGCAAAAGCATAATATACACACTTATTTGGCCATGGAAAGGGTTCTGATGATGGCAGATTTTGAAGGTAACTCTCTCTGGGCCAGATTTAGAGAGGGGGAATTGTTCAAACAGTTCAAAATGAAAGAGTAGTAAAGTGCTGATGTCCTGCTATGGATTGTATAAATTCAGGTTAAAAGTGGGATTTCCACTTTTGAACATTCTCTGAAATTAAACAAAATAAAAACAAGCAACTCCCTACAAATATATCTTTTAAAACACATACACCTAGCAGTTGTAACTTTTTCCTATCTTTATTAGTATTCTAGTGGGTTTTTTTAATATTTAAATGTTGCCTTGGCTTCCACAATGAAGAGGTAATGGCCCTCCATTACTTCACGCCTCAGAACAGCTCAGCCTAGAAAGAAGGTTGGTGATGAACAAAGTATTGGGGCTTCAGAGGACACCAAGGTTAATTCTGAGAAAGGAGAAGCCTGTAAATATTTCTTTTTTTATTTAAAAGTTTTACAAATTTATTACAATATAAACCCCCCACCCCTTCCCCCCTCCCCCGCTTCCCAGAGCTGATTACAGGGTAAAAAATAAAATAAACAAACATAATCTAACTAACATAAACCAACTATACTATCAATCAAAACCATAACACACTTTAACTCCTTCTCCAAACAAATATTAACAAATTAAGTCAAAAATAATAAGATAATTAAAACTAATAATAATTATCTAAGATGTACTCAAAAGCAAGATAATACTTTTCAATCTCATATTTCTTCTGAATGTAATCAATCCATCTTCTCCAAACCATAATATATTTTTCTTGTGAATGATCCTTCAAACAGGTGGAGATTTTCGCCATTTCTGCTAAATTAGACACTTTAAGTATCCATTCTTCCAGAGTAGGCAATAAGTTTTTCTTCCAATATTGCCCCACCAATAATCTTGCATCTGTTATAAGGTTCAACATCAAATTAGTTTCTTTAACATCAAAATCTATAGTAATACCCAACAAAAATAATTGTCTGTAAATATTTCAATGTGATCTGCCCACCCACATCTGTCCTGAAACACTGAACTGGATATTCTTAAAACATGCATGCTTTTTCTTTTAAGAAAGCTAATTAATCATGGAATATATTCACCCCATAAATATAAAACTAAATCATTTTTGTTCCTGTTCCTCACTCTTGTAACATAGATTGTGTTCACCATAACTGCATCTTTATTCTCAGCCTGCCATTATTTGTGTCTGATCATTTTATCAACTCTTTGAGCCAGAGAGAAGCAATCTATTTTTTGATACTCTTCGCTGAAATTTGGAAACATATTCTAATGTGGGTTTTCTTCCAGTTTTGGGGAAGGAACTATAAAAATGAATACATACAATTTCTCCAGTACTTAACATTTGGCCAGCATCCTCCCCAAAGTCAAACAGTTCAGCTTTATCCCTTTAACATGTCATCAAATCACCACTAGCACACCCCATGAAGTTCTCAGAAATCTATCAAAAAATTTCAGCTTGCAGTTTGCTTTTGTTTTACCCTTTTTCTGTCCTTTATCCTTTTCTTTGTCAGCTGGTTCCAGTACCACCAAAACTGAAGACTACAGCTGAATTTACGTAAAACATCAAAGTTCAAATGAAACTTCTGCTGCAAAATGTAATTTATATGAAAGAGCCATAGTGAAGTAGATGAGCTGCATTCCTTTAGATCTTCCTGCACTACAGCTACACACCATCATAGACAAATGGCCAGTGGCGAAAGATGCTTGGAACTATAGGTCAACAACATATGTGGCAAATTCACCTCTTCTGTGCTGCAAAAGCAATCTATACAAGGGTGAATCAGAAAGTAGAATTGAATACATGCACCTTTGGAGGATTAGCACATAAAACAGCGAACTGCAGGATAGAATTTCAGATGTGTAACATATCTCCATTCCCTTCAACTGTTATTTGCACAGAAAAGTGATTTGAAGCAGCTGTGATTTAAAACTTAGGAGATGCTATTAGCATAGGTGCTGGCTAATTTATCACTATTAGTAAATAATGCTGAGATTGTTCCTAAATGTATTAGAAGTCTTGCTTTGCAAAGCACAAAACACCCCTTGAAAATATATCCTGGAGTTCCATGACCTGTACCTTAATATAAAGCAATGGTTCTTATCCTGGGCGATATCGCCCCCCCAGGGGGCGATTTCATTTTTCAGGGGGGGCGATGGAACAAAAAGGGGCAACGTGGGGGCAAAGGAAAGAAAAGGGGGCGATATGGGGGCGATGGAGCGAGAAGTTTTGGGGACACTTTTGAGACTTTTTCATACAGTGAATCGCTGTATATGTCGTACAAAAACATCAGATCGCTCGCTATTAGTGGATTGAATTGTGTTTTCAAATGTTCCTCCAGCTAGCTTCAGTACAGAACGCCGTACATATGTGAATATGCATTGTTATCTTCATGCGCATTGCACAGCAGCCTCTACTTTTTTTATATTTCTTTTTGCGTCTCAAATTTTACTTGTAATTCAATCATTAAATGTTACGGTTTTTCTTTTCAAGCATTTCACTTTCTTGCAATTGAACTTTGTTTTCAGTGGTCATTACATTTAAGTGTCTTGAATAAATAATAATGAAATACATGTATCACAAAGTTTGGGAATAAAGTGACGGGTGGCACCAAAATTTTTCACACAGTTGAGATATGGGAAAAAAACTGGAAATAAATTATTTGCATTGATATGTCCTGATGACAATTTTAAAGAAAACAAAACAAGTGTTTGCATAAATTGAAGAATTATTTCCTATGTTGTGATTGAGAAGTTATGTTGGGGGAGGGGGGCGATGACAACTTCCTCATTGGCTGAAGGGGGCGATTCGTTCAAAAAGGTTAAGAACCACTGATATAAAGCATTCTTACCCAACGTGTAGGCTTTCATCTCTTATAATTCCCAGTGATGTTCCAATAAATCTTTTCCACTGGAGAGAGAAGGCTGAAAATATGCATTGTGACATCATGTTACAAATTCCATGACTTACAATACAGATCTGCATCTGATTTTGTGATTCAAATATGAAAGGCTAGGATCTACATCATGACTTTATAATGCAAATTGAATCATGTAATCATTGTAATTTGTTCCAGGTGCTGGTGCAACTGGAAAGAGTTAAATTAGGCAAAGCTGAACTAAATTTTGTTCTACCCTCTTTAGACTTTTAAATAGCTGGCTAATTGATAACAACTGTGGGGAAGCCAAGGCAGTGGAAAAGATACTCACATGCTGTGATATGTCCATACTTACAAAGATCGGAATCATGCAATCCATAATATTCTTTGTGAGAAGCAAAAATTAGAATTTGAAGAAGAATGATAGAAAGATTATTGATGTTTTTAAATTTCATTGTTGGAGAACACTCCTAAGAATACCATGGATAGCCAAGAAAACAAATAAATGGATTATCAAATAAATCAACCAAGTGTTTTCACTTGAAGAACAAATGACCAGGTTCAAATTATCCTATTTTGGGCACATTATGCAAGGGCCTAGTAACTAGTTCATTGGAAAAGGCTCTAATGCTGGGAAAGGTGGAAGGAATGAGGAGAATAGGATTACCACATCAGGGTGGACAGATTCAGTTACAGTAATGATGGGGGCACCATTGAAAGAGTGAAGGATCCAATTAGGAATCGATCATAGTAGGAGAAAATCTACGTGATTGCTCAGAGTCAACAACAATCTATCAAGGCAGCTTGGAGAGAATACTGAAAGTCTATAAAGACCAAAAGATAATGCATAAGGCAGTGTATGACACAAAGTTGGTTTTGAAAGACAGAAGGATATGGAAAGGTAGAGTGAAGAAGGCTGATATAAACTAGATTTAGCTATTTGCTTTTTTTCTTGCTTTTAATTTATTTGACTATTTCTTATACCTTTTTTGCACCCAGCATAATATTGCTTATCTTGGAAGGGAATAATGTGAAATATATAAATGTATCTGTGTCGAGAACTGGAAGCTCAGATGTCTCTAATATAAAATCCAAGAGATGAATCTACTGGACAACTGGGTAATTTGTGTGCCAGTGATTTATAAAACTTTTTTTTTGTATGAATTGTGAACCCTGCCATGACAATTACTTTTCAGGATTTTAGGCAAGAATTTTCCTGACTCTGTGTAGAAAATCCTGAGGCTTAAATTGAGACATTCTCTATGCCAGGGCTTTTCAACCTTTTCACCCATTGTACCACTTTTAGGATATGGCAATATCCGAGTACCACCAGTCACCTAGCAAGATATCAAAAACTTGATGACCTGCCCCCAAAAAAGGAAAAAAGTGATGAAGTACAGGTAATCCTCGACTTACAACAGTTCGCTTAATGACTGTTCAAAGTTACAATGGCACTGAAAAAAGTGCCCTCCCAAGCCACAGCCGAGCAAGACACCTGCCTGCCCACCCACCGGCGCTCTTCCTCCAGTCCAAGGTTTTCATTGTTGTGAGCATTTCTGTTGAGGATTGGCAGCAGGGGTGGGGTGGGGGTGTGTTTGGTTTTTATTCCCCCCATCTGCTGGGTGTTTGCAGCAGGTTTTGGTCACTTCACATGATCCTAGGACACTGTGACCGTCATAAATATGAATCAGTTGCCAAGCATCTGAATGTAAATCACAAGACCCTGAAGATGTTGCAACATTCCAGCTTCATCAGTGCTTCTTCAGGGCTCAGCAGAAGCTCCAGGATCAGCACCGAGCTCCAGGTGGATCCTGGCGCTGATCCTGACGCTTCCACTGAGCCCTGACACTCCCGAAGAAGCACCAATCAGCTGGAAAGCGGCACTGATCATGGCGCTTCTGTTGAGCCCTGCAGCTCCAGCCATCTCTCGCTCAGGCTTGTGCGGTGCGGTTCAGCTCATTCCCCTCCCCCGCTACCACTTTTCTAGGATGGTCGTGTACCACCTGCCAGGTGCCAATGTACCAAAAGTGGTACCCGTACCACTGGTTGAAAAGCCCTGCTCTATGCAAGGCAAGTTTTCCATCAAAGTGGCTTCTTTGCTGGTGTAATAAACCGGACAAAAGGTTCGATCATTCAGCTATAGTAGCCATATTTCATTTCTAAATCACAGAGAATATATTTAATTTTTCACTTTTGGCATTTGCCAATCCCAAAATTAAGCTTGAAGCACTGACCAATGTAGAATTCTTTCATTGGACAGAATACCGGATAAGAGAAGTTTTTCTCATAATTTCTTGTTTGTCCTATTATACTCCTCCTTAGCCATAATACAACCCTGTAAATGTCATCGCCTCTTTTTGTAAAGTGTATCTGGAATGGTCTTAACATTGAAGTGAAAATCTGGCAATCTAGAAAAAATTGTTCAAGGTGGTGGGGGTGTAGAAAATATAAGAATAATCCACAAAAATACCAAGATTCAGTTTATATTCTGAAGAAGCAACAATAAACCATCAAGAATCAGGAAGTTCTCCCCAGTCCAGAAAGAAGCAGTCTTTTGAAGAGAACTCTGCTAGAGATCTCATCTTTTCAACTGGGAAAAACATGTAGCCTATTAGTGAAATTAAACAAGAGAAAAAATAGTACTCTTCAAACTCTTCTTCAAAGAGTTTAGTCACGGCTATTTTATACTAATCAGCTTAACTGAACAAAAATGTATGTATTTATCTTGCTGTATTACTGCCATAGTCTATATGGATTTCTAGATGCTTAAAAACAGTATAATTTACATTTGAAAACCAAAATAATACCAAAACCCATCAAGCAAGAAAAGGATGATATTCGCTCATGATTCTCCGCAGGACATCTGGGCCGACTTTTGCAGGATAATTTGAAATTGAAGGCAATCAACAAGGAAAAATACTTAAGACTTTCATTTCAAAATAACATTCTAATCTGGGTAATGTCATCTATATCATAAACTGCCCTAAACAAATAAACAATTTATAGAACAATGACTTGCAAGCCTGTATGTCTTAACTGAAGCTTGAATCAATGTTATAATCTTTCCTAATTCAAAGCAATGAAGATGATTAGGGGACTGGAGGCTAAAACATATAAAGTTGCTGGAATTGGGTATGTCTAGTTCAATGAAGAGAAGGACGAGGGGTGACATGATAGCAGTGTTCCAATATCTCAGGAGTTGCCACAAAGTCAAGCTATTCTCCAAAGCAGCAGAAGGCAGGACAAGAAACAATGGATGGAAACTAATCAAGGAGAGAAGCAAACTAGAAATAGGGAGAAACTTCCTGACAGAATAATTAATCAGTGGAACAACTTGCCTTCAGAAGTTGTGAATGCTCCAACACTGGAAGTTTTTAAGAAGAGACTGGACAGCCATTTGTCTGAAATATTATCGGGTTTCCTGCCTGAGCAGGGGGTTGGACTAGAAGACCTCCAAGGTCCCTTCCAACTCTGTTATTCTGTTATTCAATAATCAATATGTATTGTTCAATAGTACCCTCAAACAATGTGTTACAAACGCTTAGTATCATGTGAATAATAGTTCGGCCTCATTCACCTCAGCAACATATAATAACAAATCAATTTACATTTCAAGGAAAGGTGAATATACGTGTGTCAGGATCCTGCAAGGTTATTTTTTTATATATTTCTTTTCTTTATTTGATTTCTATAGCCACCCATCTTCACAAGTGACTCTGGGTGAGGCAAACAATTAAAATTATTATAAAACAATTTACAAAATACAAAATAAATACTTTTTTGTTGTACTTTTTCTAGGAGGGAATTCAGAATCTAAGTTTAGCCATGGGCCAAACTGTATATTTAAAAGAACGTTTGAAAACTATTGAGTATTTGAATTGGATGAGGGAACCAACAAGATGCCAATACAGTTGCAATGAAGGCAATGGTCCCCCTTACATGGCATCTTAACACAATGGCCGATAACTCACCAAAATGACGTAATTCATATTATGCTTCTTTGTGTACATTATTAGTTTATGTACACTGCTTTGTGTACAATGAGAATATGGTATATGATTTATTTTGATTTGGCTGCTGCCTTTCTGCTTATGTTATTCAGGCTACAGAATATAGGAAGAGAAACTATCTGTGGTGCTTCCCCCACCTATGCTTACTCTAAAACATTTATAGAGGACACAGAATTCAAACTGAAGGACATCAGATATGGGTTGCTTTTGCACACAGTCATTTTTTTCCTAAAGATTTAAGGAGCTTAGACTATGAGGCAGGCAGTGTTTTCCCCATTTCTGTCCAACCCTTTTGAAATTGTAGGTGGGTCTGGAAAGATAGCATACTGTCAGTGTGGAGCTAACTTTCCTGGAAGTACAACCTCTTTCCACCTACCACATCCCAAATATGCAACATTATCTTGAGGAGCTGAAAACTTGCATCAAAAGCATCACTCTCATCTGAGACAGAAAAAAACTGGATTGGAGTGGAGGAATGGTAACCTTCACAGAACACCTGAGCTATCTTCCTCATTTGCTTTCCTAGTAGATAGCATTATTTATCAACTCTTGAATGGGCAAATATCCTTACATATGTTCAGAAAAGACATTGGCTATCTCTTTTTCCATGCCTTTCTTGCGGGATTCACCCAAAGTGTGCCACTTATCAAGGTCATGTTAATAAGCTGATGCTATTAAAAGCAAGAAGCAGCAAGAAGCTGAGCTGTACTATCCTGCTTGGTTTGCAAGATGAGCATTCTTCAGTGCCAGCTGGGTTAAGAGCTGAACAGACATTAATTAGCACTGGAATTCCAGATTTTCACTCCAAAACAGTAGATAAGCTTTCTATGTAGACTCTGAATAAGAAAACAGGAGAGGTAGAGTGTGGAGTTTGCACAGCTCCAGGTCGAGCAGAGCTGAGGATGCCCTGTAGTCCAAATTATGAGCAGTTAGAGAATGACAGTTGAAAGCTGCCCTGTCCAAGTTTAATATTTGTTCCTAAATAAACATGCTGAAGGTGGAATCCAATTGCAAGTGAGCAAAGCTGGAGAGAAGGAAGCAAACCAATTTTGGCACATACTTGCTACCCAGGATTATAAATCCAAGTATGTAGCTTCCTTTGCATAGAACAAGACTCACTACAAACCCCTTTTCTTTGGCTTTTTTATTTGCACCCAATCATGGCACAAGCATGACATGGCAACATCTTTTTTCCCCATTGTTTTTTCTTGACACTGGCCCACCTTCTGCTGAGCTTGGGAAATAAAATTTTAAATAATTCTTACCTTCACCAGTTAGTGGTATTCCCATCTTTTTATTCTGACATGTCTCAAGGGCAATCCCTATAAAATGTATTAGGCTTTGTCATTCACTGCCTCCAAGGAAAATTGGGTGAAGAAGAGACAAAAGAGGTAACAGGGGCAATAGATTGCATGCTAGCAGTCTGACTTAAGGATGAGTGGAAAGCCACTGAACACAAAATTTGTAAAAAGCCCTCAGATTCCAAAGGGTTATGTAACACTTTTGATGTATAATGGCTGAGGAGGAACTGGGTAATCTGGTGCGTGGATCTTCCCCTCCCACTATGATTAGAGAGATTCCTATCTAAAGAAAAAAAAAGACAAATTTGTTGTAGGTAAAAACCATAAAGCATAGGTTTGCTTTTAGTATTACTTTGGCAGACCCAGGGAGGCAGGTTAGTATTATCATTCTGCATTACAGTATTTGAGACCAACCCTTCAGTTTTTTAAAACATATTTTCCTCTTTTCTTCCTGTTGTGTTAGCAGAATTAAACCTATTAAGGTAGTGAAAATTGACTCTTATACAGCTTTTAAAAGCCAAACAGCTCTACCCTTTTAAAAGCCAAACAGCTCTACCCCATAACCTCTTGTTTCCATACTTGAGGTTATGGGCTGTTTTCAACCCCCAGCCCCAATTTTTGGCCCATCCGCAGTTACCAGATGGCACCGCTGAAAATTATTGGCAAATTCACCAGATTTCAATGGCAGGATTTTTGAGTCCTTAACACATCTGTTTGATTTTCTAATTCCTTCAGTCCCTCAAAATACACATACTGGTCCAACATTTTCAGTCACACCAACTTGTGGTTGTTGTTGCTATACTTACCCCTCTGAAGCCCCAATCATCATTATTATTGGGCACCCAAAAGCGTTGCCCTTCACTGGTTTGAAGCTGCTTAATTGGGATACGTTTCACATTTTCAAACACTAAAACAATTGAGGCTTAAAACTGCTTTTAAGAAATATCCCAATAGGATTGCTACTGTGTTTATCCTTCCGCATATTACTCTTTTAGACTAATGAATTAAAATGCTAGGACAATCTCAACTTTCAGGCATATACTGTTGGATGCAAGTAAATATATACAACTGAATTAGAAGTGAGTAGAAAGGGATGCCTGTGCAGCATAACTGCGTGTTTAATGGAGTTAGTCATGCATTTGTATGCTGATCACAAACCTAGATAAATAGGGAGGACTGAGATAAGACTTGGTGACATACCTTGTAAAAACCTCACCAAGAAAATTGTATGGAAAGACTCTCAAATGAATCTGATATGGTGTCCAGTGGGTAGGAAACGCCCCCCCCCAGGCCAGAAGGAATCTAAGGAAGAGCAAGGACCTGCAGGGAGCACTCAAGGCTTTAATGATGTGCCTGGGGCACATCCAGCAGAAATCCCAACTGCTCAAGCAGCCACTGGCAAAAGCAAGTTTCAACGCTGCATGAACACACATCAGATAGCAATGTCGAGTGCCTGAGGAAGAAGCTAAGGTAAATTGGGTATCATCAAACAGTTGCAGCAGAGGTTACCAAAAGCAAGTAATGGAGTACAGAAAACTAGACATATTGCTGGAAGACAAAATCACAAAATTCTGCCTTACTTATTTTAGCCATGTCATGCATTCAAACTCACTGGAAAAGGCAGTTATGCTTGGAGTGATCAGTAATAAAAGGAAATGAGTCTGCCAAAAACCATGGTGGATAGTCACGATCAAAGCCGACATCAGTCAGAGCATAAAACAACTGAAATAAGTCATATAATATCAGAAAATATGGAAAGTATTAGTCCATAGAATTAATGAGAATTGGATATAATTGAATGGATAGCAACGGCATCACTATCCTCCTACTGATATATTAGGGTATGCTGCTGTGCAAGTTATATCAACATTGGTTTAACTATGCAACTCCTGCTATACCATTTGGTTATGGTATATGGAGAAGCAGACAACCAATTTGGACAAATAAAGCATAGCAAATTTATACTGTATCAGGTTAGGAAGACAGAGGTTTTGTTCAAAAAGGAAATATACATGAAGTGGGTTGTGCTTCAAACTATGCATTTATGCTCTGCTTTGTATTTACATTACATATATAAATATAGAAGCTTCACTTTTAAAGTTGTTACAAGCTCAGGCTGATAAAATCACCACAGATTATTCCACTGAACATAGCACACATTGGGGTAAATTAGAATGTGAAAATGAACCACCGTCACCCTTGCCAAAACAAGATCTGCTATGAAACCATGACATTTAAGTTACGCAGGCAGTGGCTATGAAGTTCAGATCTGTAGCTAAAGAAAACTGGAAAATATGAATTCTTCTACTGTACTATAATGCCTTTCTTTTAATGAGAGCAGCGACTAAAACTGAATTACATTCTTTCTTCTTATCACACTGGAGCAAATGCTGGGATTCCACCACAGAAAGCAAAGCGGTTCAATTTACATTGCCCACTGGCTTGGATTCCCTCTAGATTGCTTGCATTGAATAAGATTATCTGGGTGTACATTGATTCCAATTTAAGGATTAGCCTGGGTGTGTGCAAATGGCTGCACTCAGAGAAGGAAAAAAAAAACTCCCAGTGTATTTCATTTCAGTCAAGATATACCACAAGACAATTCTGCCTGTGACAATAGCCCAGACCCCACCTGCAGCAAACACCATTGCGTCAGGCTGGGAATTAAGCAAAGGTTAATTAAGATATTATGGTGCTCTGGGCAAAGAAACCAAACAAACAGCATTCCCCTTCTTGCAGTGCTCAAGACTTCAGAAGGTGACTAGATCAAGGAGACCTTTTAAAAGAATGCTGTCTAAATGTGCTGAATCTGCCTGCAAATTCTGGAAGTTATACAGCAACACCTGGCAGATACTGAGCTGGCCAAGGAGAGAATGAGCTAGAGAGAAGTGAACTGAGGAATATGTATCCCCAAACTCCAACACTACAAAAAAAAATCTCTGAAACTGAGACATTATGCATAATTATCCTGTAGAAGGATTCTTGAGGGGAGAGAAAGTTATATCCCTAAATGCTGTTTAGAAATACTTTGAAAATACTGTAATAATTTAGTTTTACAGATAGGGCACAACACTTACAGTACTTGTGTTTAATCTATTTAGTAGCTGTTGGAAACTAACTTAGAGAAACTTGTATATTCAGATCCAGGGCTGAATTTACTATTGAAGAAATCAGCAAAATGGTTGGATAGCCTTAATTTAGAATCCATCTTAGCATCTTGCTCTGTGAAATGCTTCTTATTTTTACAATAGGAATTGCTGCACAATTCATTGCCTTTCAGAGTTATTACTACTAAGGAACAATCCAAGCCTGCATATTTAGAGTTTGCTGCTCTTCACTAGGTGTTTGCTTGTAGACTTCCTAGGTAATTTATGAATTGCTAGAAATAAGTAGGTAATTTTTGTTTTCTTATATTAGTAATATCAATAATGGCACTTTTACTAGAAGACTTAGTAGAGCAGTTGTGAATAGAATACATAGAGGCATAACTATGAAAAAGTACTGAATACAAAACAGCTCTCATTGTCAAACCCTTTAGAGAACCAGTCAATATAACAAGGAATGTAACATGCAACGGGACTGTTGCCCTTGTGAAGAGAGACTCTTTGTTTGGAGCAGGGGGCTCAGCCTCTTTATTCTATCTTCTAGCTCATTAAACACAGAGAAAAAGCTATTACTGAAAACTGAAATTGTAAAGAAGACACAACTATCTACTTCTGCTATGTCACTATCAAGTTATGTCTTGGTGTTTAATGCAAATTAAAACAAATGTTGAAAAGGGTTAACTTTGCAGCCATGCCATCAACAAGAATTGAATTCAACTTGAATGAATCTTTGCCTTGATCTTCAGGACACAAAGGTTCAAACATGCCAAATAAACAAGTTCTTCAATGCAGGCAATTAAGTCCTGCAACTTTCACATTAGACATAACTCAGTGGAAATGAGCTTTTTCTAATCAATGAAGAATAAAACACAGATCAATCCTCAATAGGAATATTTTATTTAGCTCCCTTTATAAGCTTCCAGAGCCTCAGAAGATGCTTGCTTTGAGCCTGTTTGGCAACTCCTTGCAGTCCTAAAGGATTAGATTTACTGTATTTTTAATCAAAATCATTTAACACATTCAGGAAGCTGTACTCATTGCCTAAAAAAGAATACTGCACTTTTTAATTATTTTTGCTTGCAGAATTTAGTTGTAGTTCTTCACTGCCTCAGTTGATAAAAACATTTTATTTTTGTTTGGGAATTACGTACCTTGCTTTAAATAGTCCTGAAATAATTATGGATATGTTCATTATATGGCTGAACATTACACTTACAGTCTGATGAAATTATATTCAGTAGGACTGAATTATTTAAAGAACTGCCTTCACTCTTCTCAATCTGTCTATCCTTTAAAATCAGGAGTAAAGTTTTTTTTTCTTGTTTTCCTGTAGTTTCCTGTAGCAACTAATTTATCAAGTTTTGAACTATCTATTTGACCGATAGTATCCTTTCAAAGTCTGAAGCAGGGGTGTTTTGATTTTCACAATCTTGAATAGCAGATCTGCAATATTTTACAGCACCTGTATACGAACTTTATGCTTATCATATGATATGAAGCAGTGATCATCTGATTTTGGCAGATTAGCAGGGCCCAGAATGGAACAGAAGAAGAATACCATACACCTTATCTCAGTCTGAAAACTGACGTGTTGGTAAATGCAGTATAACTATGACACTAATATTGAGGTTAACTGCATATTATGCTTGAGAATATTTTTGGAAACTTAACAACTTAGATGGTGTGAAATTTGCTGACTCCAGGGACAACAGGAGCATGATATAAATGCCTAAAACACATAAGACTTTCCAGTGCATTCTGGCTTGTTCACAAAATAACTGTCACTGTAAGAATGGCTAATCTCATTTACCAAAAGACAAAATCATGTAATTGTTCTGTTCTCTTCACCTCACGATTTACCATCCTAGTTTAACTTGATCTGGGCACAGGGGCACACTTCCAAGCAAAACATTATTTGTGGCCTCCTGCTATTTTTATTTTCTAAGAATGCCTCTGAGGCCATTCTTGCAAAATGAAGATGATGTTGGAGTGTTCTACTTTGCTTGGCGGCATTCATCTTTGCCACTTACTTTTTAATTAAAATGTACTTTAAATAATTAAGTGCAGGAAACTATGGAGCCTGACAACACCAAGGGAAATATCTATTATTGCCATAGAGCTTTGGTACTATACAGATAGCCACATTTGGCTTTGATGGTGGCTGACATATTCACCATTCCTCCAGTCTTCACCCAAGTTGCTCTGAACATGCATACAGATATTTTTTTAATGCACCTTCACAGATAGATTCTTAATTCTGTAGGCATATGATTTCCAGGTAAAAATATGTGGTAGAATTCAATCCTGGGCTCGTGGAATCACAGAATCACAAAAGCATAGGGTTGGAAGGGACCTTGGAGGTCTTCTAGTCCAGCCCCTTCCACGGCAGGAGTCCTTATACCATCCCAACAAATGTTGTTTCTTGAAAACCTCATGATGGAGTATCTATAATTCAGGGATGCAAGCTGTTCCATTGATTAATTGCTCTGTCATAAAATTTCTCCTTAGTTCCAGGTTGAATCTCCTCTGATGAGCTTTCGTCCACCACTGCTTGTCTTGTACTCAGATGCTATGGAGAATAAATCAATGCCTTCTTTCCTGCGACAGCCTTTCAAATATTGGAAGACTGCTATCATGTCTCCTCTGAGCCTTCTCTTCATTAACATAAACATACCTAGCTCCCTTAATTCATTGTATGATTTAGCCTCCATATTCCTTATCATTTTTGTTGTTCTTCTCTGCATTCTTTCTAGGGCCTCAGCATTTTTTTTGAATTGTGGTGACCAGAACTGGGCACAGTATGACCTCACTAGTGCAGTATAAAGAGGTCCTATTGCTTCTAGTGATTTTGATGCTACCCATCTCTTAATGCAGCCTAGAACTGTGTTGGCTTTTTTGGCAACTGCAGCACACTGCTCGCTCAGGTTTAGGTGGCGATCCACCAAGACACCTAGATCCCTCTTAGTGTTATTACTGTTGAGCCAGGTATCTCCTATTTTATACCTAGGCATTTAATTTTTCCTATCTGTAGGACCTTACTTTTCTCATCACATAATTCTGCTCTCCCAGAAACATTTCCTGCTACAATGTGAGTAACTTGGCATTTTTATTTAGAAGTTGGCATTGCTTATTTTGAACACAGCTAGTTCAGATACAGTGATCTATCATTTTTGATGAAGTTATGCCACCCGGATATACTATACTTTCGATGCCAGAATAATTTTCTTTGGAAGGGAAGCCTGAAATTTAGAGAGACACTAGACCAGGGGCGTCAAACTCAATTTCATTGAGGGCTGCATCAGCATTGCGGTTGCCCTCAGGGGGCAGGGTGGATGTGGCCAGGGTGGGTGCGGCCTACTGGGTGGGCGTAGATGGAGTGGGTGTGGCCTACTGGGTGGGCATGGCCAGCTCTACATCGTTTGCATCAAGGGTGCCTGTGGGGGCCTGGGCAGGAGTGGGATAGATATGAGGGTCTCTGGCAGAAGGGGGTGGGACCAGGGCAAGTGCCAAGACATGGTCCACTGAAGGAACCTCACTGTTCCTCTCAGGCCATGCAGGGGGGGTTGGATGGTGGTGTGGGCTGCCTGGAGCCCTGGGCAGCAGAGGTCAAACGCCCAGCCTGGCCCTCAAGTACCCGTGGCACCAAGCCCAGCCCCACTTCCCCAAGGGGGCGCCCAGCTGCATTTACCTCCTCCTCAAGGCTGCTGCTGCTGTGCTTGCTCTCCTTAGCCAGGTTGTTCATGATGGGTACAAGGGCAAAGTCAGAGAGAGGCCCATTCCTTCTCCATGGGAAGAGATCCGGCTTTGTATCCAAAGCTTTCTTAGCAATAGGATGGGAGACCCCCAGGATAGGCCAGGAGGAGGGGGCGAGGGGATGGTGAAAGGGCAGCAGGGCAGGACTAAGGTAGGACTTCCCTCAGACCCTCCCTCTCCTTTCCTTCTTTCCTTCCTTCTTTCCTAAGTACAGAGTGGTGGGAAAATATTTGAGACGAGGGAGGAAGAAAAACAGGCAAGAAACGCAGCTGGGGAGGTGTCACCCTTCGTGAGGAATGAAAAAATGTACCATCGCCTGGAAGTGGCCAGCGCGATGGTGCATTTCTTCATTTCTCACAAAGGTGACACCTCCCCAGCATGCACCCAGGGGGCGGGGGCGACGTGGCAGGCGCTGGTTCCTCGCTGTTTCCAGACGGCCTTGTGGAGCTAAGACTGAATGCGTTTCAGCATAGATGGCGACCATAAAATTGTACATTGGCTCCTGGCCAGCCTGGGCCAGGGCCAAAGCAATGGGGGCCGTTCCCTCACTGTTTCCAGGATGGCTTCGCGGACCACATGAAACCAGTTTGTGGGCCACATCCGGCCCCCGGGCCTTGTGTTTGACATGTCTGCACTAGACAAATGATAAGCTAATGATTTCCATCTTCTATGTTCTGTCTGCTCTAGAGGAAAAGAGTTACTATAGCACTGTACCTTCATTGAACAAAGTGTTACTGGTATCATAGCTTACAAGTAGACCTCAACTTATTACTGTTCAGTCAGCAACTGTTCAAAGTTATAATGGCACTGAAAGGACTTGATTCATGATTGAAGTTATGGCCATTGCAGTGCTCCCATGGTCACATGATTAAAATTTGGGCACTTGGCAGTCCACTCACACTTATAATCGCAGAGGTGCTGCAATTCCTCCACCTGCTCATCTCCCCTCCATCTATGCATTTTTGGTCCCCTGCCTCTCTGTGTTTTGCTGCCCCAGGTGATCTGTGCCTCCATCTTCTTGCTTCCACTGCTGATGAGGTGTCTCTGGCTTGGCTGCGGGGATATATGGGGCTGGCAAAAAAAAAAAAAAAGGAAAATAAACAAAGCAGCTTAAAGGGACTGCAATGCACCAAAATGACCCTTGCACTGCACCTGAGTCATATAAGGTTGGCTTTGGACTGCAAAAAAGGGAAAAAATAACTCAAAGCAGCTTAATTTGATGTAGTGCACCAAAGTGCTCCTTTGTGCCATGCTCTTGGGCTGTACAAGATTGGCTTTACATTGCAAACAAGGGAAGCTTGCTTTTGGCTTTTCCCCCCTCTTCTGAGGTGCAAAGCCAACCTATACAACCCAGGAACACTCCATGCTTCTAAGTGCAGGTGGGTTGCCAAGCATTCAAATTATGATCACATGACCCCTGGGATATTGCAACATCTGTAACTTTGGGTACGGGTCATAAGTCCTTTTGTCCAGTTCTGTCATATCTCCGAATGGTCACTAAACAAATTATCATAAACAAGGACAACTTGTAAATTAATATTTGTGGAGCTTGTCTCATTATTTTTCCAGACCACTGGAAAGTATGACATGTTCAAGAAATCTGCTACACAAGGAATGCGTGGAAGAGAAGATGCATCTGATTGATCAGTTTTAAACAACGTTTGCTAGTATCTTATTGATGAGGATTAACTTAATTTTAGCTTACCATTTTGAATACTAATATCCAGTTTTCTTGATCTCAATGTATACAATACTAAATATCCAAACAATTGGTTTAAATAAGTGGGATGGATGTATTAACTATGAATTTGCATGCTTTATGAACACTGAGACACGGCAAAAGTAAAACTGATTGTCAATCCAATTTGCTTAAGTTACTATATTGTGTTTTCCCCAAAATAAATCCTATCCCAGAAATAAGCCCTAGCTTGATTTTTACACGTGTGCCCAATATAAGCTCTACCCCAAAGATAAGCCCTAGTTTTGGGGCAAACCACAAGAATAAAAATCATGCTAGGGCAGGGATGAGGGGGTGGAGCTGCCCCATGCATCCCACACCTTCTTACCTTAGGACTGGTGCAACCAGGTCTTCCATGCCCTGACACCTGTCATGCTGCTGCCTGAGTACTTCTGTGGCCACTTGCAGTCGCATGCCAGATAGTACATCGCGCTGCTGCACACAAGAGCCCATGAGACTCATTGCACCAATGATGTGCTGCAGCCGCTTGGGGCAAGAGGCTAAGAGGTTCATCGCGCTGATTGTGCCACTGCCACTGCTTGCAGATGGAGGCCGTGATGCTCGTCACACCGATCTTACTACTGCCTCCTGCTGTGACAGCAGCAGCGGTGCGATCGGTGCGATAAGCCTCCTGGCATCCTGCCGTGAGCGGCAGCAGTGGCACAATGTGCAGGCAGCCACAGAAGAACTCGGGCAGCAGCATAACAGGTGTTGGGGCCTGGGAGGCCTAGCTGTGGTGGCCCTAAGGTAAGCGGGTAAGACATCCCCCAAAATAAGACCTGTTGCCTCTTTTGGAGGCAAAAAAAATATAAGACTGGGTCTTATTTTGGGGGAAACATAGGTAATAAGTATTTAGTAATAGTAGGAAGTATTGGTCTGAACAGCTGTTAATTAGAATGAGCAGACAGAAACTAGTGGGATACCAGGATAATTCAGGGAAGCAGGGATAGTTCAAGCTATTCCATAAGTAGCTGTTCAAACTAATATGGCATCCTTTATGAAGCTGGCATCATTCCATTTATTCAGCTAATACAGTAATTAGATACTTAACTAGTATGGACACTGAGGAACCAAAACTATTGGCCACTATGAACAACAAGTATTTATTTTCTATTAGGTGCCTGACAGCATTGCCTGCTTTCTTAAATAATATTTGGTAATGCTAGGTCAAACAACATAACAGTAGACGCATTCAGATGATAGGACATCTAACAGTGGTTTAACTGTGAAAAGAATCATAGAATCATAGGGCTAGAAGGGACCTTGGAGGTCTTCGAATCCAGTCCCCTGCTCAAGCAATGAGTTTGGGTTTCCATGTTATTGAAAATACAATGGCTTTTTGCAGCTAGAAGAAAATGAAGAGAAACATTAAAACAAAATAAAACATGGGTTCTGTTCTGTTTTAGAATCAGAGACATCAAAGCGAGGTAAGACTAACAAAATACAACTACTTTATTGAGATCACAAACAGAACAGAACAGCAAACAAAATGGCACTGGCTCTTTTATACTTCCCTTACAGGGACAGCATCAGCCTATCAATGCAAGGCTAGTCTCCCACCTTGCACATGCTCACAAGGATGGAGACAACCTGTCTGGTCCCAGGCAACCACATGGTCTGCCTGGGCCTTCTGCAGCCTCCTGAGCCTGCTGAGTCATTCAGTAGGCCCAGGACATAACACCCCTCCCTCTTGGATAAAACAATAAGTGAATATTTACTGTTTTATAGCAGCATACATATACATGTGTTCAATTAAGCATGTTGTTATTTCTAAACACAGTTATGCCTGCATGCAGGCAGACCCAGTCATTACATTTCTCATATTTACACAAATACCACATATTGTTTAATACTATCAAACAAAACACCCCAACTCTGAGTGTGTCCTGAGTTCAAGAGAACTATTAAGCCTCCCTTACATACATTCTATTTTTTCACAAGACTATTAGGCCTGTCCTGGAATTGACAAGAACTTTACATAGTCTTGTAAATGCTTGGGGGGACCCCTTCCTCGCTCTGATCTTCTTAGAGCTATTGTGGGCGCCTGGCCTGTGAGCTCGCCTGCCAGGCTTGGCAGAACAGGACGTAAATGCCCCATTGAATCCGGCGACCTTCCATTGTACTAACTGGCCAGTGCCTGTAACCCCAGACCAGAGTTCCTTGGTGGGGTGGAATTCCCTGAGTCCACAATGGACCCCTCTTGGAAGCACTGTCCCGTGAGCCCAAGACCAGCAGATGGAGAAGCCTGTAGTGCTGGTTGACTGGCCAAATCCATAGACCCAGTGCCCGAGTCAGGAGCTGCCTTGTAGGCAGAACCCCCTTCTGGAGCCAGTGCATCCCCACTTTCGCAGAGAGACTGTGGTCCACGATCGTAATCGTGGTCTTCCTCCTCCCCCGAGAGCAGAGCCAGGAGTGGAAGTGTTGCTGGGAAGCCTCCAGCGTAGTTGATCAATGTGCCGCCTTAACATATGACCATCGTCCAAGGCCACTTCGTATGACAGTGGCCCAGAGACCTTGCATACCACTCCGGTCACCCAGAGATGTCCAGGTCTATAGTTCCTTGCCCAGACCGGATCGCCCACCTGTAGTCTCCTAGGTGCCCGTGGCCATGACACCTGTGAAGCCACCCAGTCTGGGTGCAACCTGTCCAGTTTGGTAATGAGTCTGTGAACCCAGCGGAGTTCAGCTGGGCTCTTCCCAGTGGCAGTGCAAGGTGTGGCGCGGTGGCAAAGAAGAAAGTCAGCTAACCTGTGATGCCAGTTGCCATGAGTGATTCTCTTTAAAGCATCTTTAAATGAGACATCTTCTTTTGCAAAAAGTTTCTGTTGCAGCTTCGTAGGCCACAAACCAAGAGATTCCGGAGCCTCTCTTCTAGACCCTTAAATGCACATGCCCTAGCTGCTTGTCTTAAGGCAGCAATAAAGTCCGCAGCAGACTCACCAAGCCTCTGATCCCTCTACTCATGCCTCCATGCAATTACTGAGAGCTTGGGTTCGAAGTGCTCTCGCAGCATCCTCTTTAAGTCAGCATACACAATTGATTCCAGTGGTGCTGGGGCTACAAGATTCTCTGCAATATCGAAAGTCTCTTGCCCATAGACACACAGCAATGTAGCAGCTTTAAGGCCATCTTCTTGGATCTTGTTTACTTGAAAGTAATTCTCTACTCGAGCCACATAGGAGCTCTAGTGCTCAGGGTGAGAAGTATCAAATTCCGATAGACAGCCTAGCTTTGACATCGTTACAGCCTGGAACCTCTTCGATGCCTCTTGCTGCAAGGTATGAGAAGGGGTCCCACGAAGCCGAGCTCACCTCCATCATTCTTGTACTGGCAGGCAATCGCTTCCTCTGGACGCCGAACTTCCCAGCGCTTCAGGCCTCCTCTGTTAAGTCAGCCTAGCTTCTCCTGTTATTCTTCTTGCAGCCAATCCCACCTTCGCCGCTAATGTTCTGTTTTAGAATCAGAGACACTGAAGCGAGGCAGGAGTAACAAAACACAACTACTTTATTGAGATCACAAACAGAACAGAACAGCAACCAAAATGGCACTGGCTCTTTTATACTTTCTTTGCGGGGACAGCATCAGCCTATCAATGCAAGGCTAGTCTCCCACCTTGCACATGCTCACAAGGCTGGAGACAGCCTGTCTGGTCCCGGGCAACCACATGGTCTGCCCGGGCCTTCTGCAGCCTGCTGAGTCATTCAGCAGGCCCAGGACATAACAGGTTCTTTCTCTGTTCCTGTATAGAAATCATTAAACCATGTTCAAACAAGTGCAACCTACAAACACACAGAGATAGTTTGTAACCGTTCTACTTGGAAGACCATCTCCAGGTCTCTCTGTTCATGATGCAACTCTCTTAGCTATGCCACATCATCCAAATACAAAAATTGAGAAGGAGTGTGAATATTGCATGAAATATTCAGAAATTAGGAGGCATAAAATTGCATTGGCTTGCTGCATTATTTTGAAATCTACTCCAGAAACAGGGAGATTTGCTCTGGGGGGGAAAGGCCTACAGGGACCCGGGTGGAGGGAGAAATAGGCCCAAGCGCTGTGGGGACCCCAAGAGGCAGGAAGGAGAACAAGAAGTATGACAAGGGTTGGGGGAGGCCTGGAGCAGGCAGGCCTGGGTCTGCGCTAGGCTTCCCATGGCCTCTCCACAGAAGGTCCCCTTGCTTTGCTTAATGACAACTGCATCAGGGAGAGCAGGGGTGGGGGTTGTTAAGCAAGATTGTCTCCACTTGTCTCCATTGTAATCCCTTGCAACAGTAATGGGCAGAATCCATTACAGCCATATATTGTACATTCACTGTTTTAACAATTTTATCCCAATTATACACTATCCCCAAGAATGTTAGGCTAGTCTGATGAAACACAATTTCAATTCTTGTAACCATTCTTGTTTCTTACAGGTCAAAGGGTTTCTAAACCGTTTCTTCACAAATATCTAATCAGACCCACACCTTAAGCTAGCAAAGCTGCTATGGGAAGGGTACTTCAGGCTTTGACTTGGAATTTTAAGATTCATAAACTTATTGACCCCAATTGACCTCAGATATTATGCAAGGACTGAAATTCTTCTTGGCATAAGATTTGTAGCAGTTTAATTAAAAGAGTCTGTTGACAATAGAAAACGATTGTTAGGTTTCATCCTCTTGGGAGAATAAGGAAGAAACAGTGCCAGTCTGATGAAGTAAGCAACACAGTAATTTCTATATTTTTTCCATCATTATTTACTTTTCATTAAGAAATGAACATAACACCCTTTAGAATTTGTAGTGCTTACTTTCTTCTGTTCTTTATTCATAATAATTTCTGCATTATTTTACATTAGTATAGGCCTAAGGGATAGAATAGCATTGCAATTCTATCTGCAATTCTGTCAGTTGCATTTCCATTCTTACAAGGAAGATTCTATTCCAAGAATAAAGAGTCTCATCTAGAGTAATGAATTATCAAATGACTTTTTGCTTTTGGTAGTTCCTAAATCCATAGCAAATTACCAAGGCTTAATAGCATGCACACACAGAGACACATTATAAATATTTAGATATATTTTTCTCTTAGAATATAGATTTAGCAACAACTTGCAGTCTCTCAGAAAATTAAATGCATTCTGCATCAACTGGCAATTGGATATCCTAGGATTGCAACTCTCAAAACTCACAACATATATATCGATTGGAATCCCAGGGAATTGTGGCCTTAAAATATCTGGAAAGTGCTAAATTGGAAATGGGAAAGGCTAATGTAGAGGATTTTATATTACATTGCATTTTAGATTTTAAAAAGAGCTATTAACAAAGGCAGCTAAATGTAATTCTAACAGTTAAGGATACTTGAGCCAAACAAATGCCAAACTAAATCCTCTCATTTCTTGTACATGAACACTTGACCATTTGACTCACTGCTCTTGGAGGCATTTGATTTAAATTTGAACCCAATGTTTTAATTATTTCTTGCCTGGGCAAGAGTGATATTATTTAATTGAATATTATTAACAGCATGTTGTACACCTGTACTTAGTTTTAATGCAAGAAAGCTCAAACCTGCTTTTCAGGAAAAGTAAACCTGAAGCTGTTGGATACACATTTTATTGTATTCTCAGTCTAAAGCCCAAAGAATGTGAATTGCTCTCCAATATTGAAGACTAATTGAATACACTGTTAAACCTATAAGATTTTCAGTATTGATTTTTAGGGAAGTCAAATGGCAACAAAGCATTTAAGATGGTATTATAGGATTCAAAATGAAACTCTGACTTATATAATATAGTAAAAATATCAATCACTATTACAGGAGACATATAAACTTGCAAGAAATTTAGTTATGTGACAATCATATAAACTTAACAAAGAAAACATTTTACTGAATGAAACTGAAATTATTTCTGAGCAAAACACAAACTGTATTTTAAGATGCAGTGGCTACATTATAATAAATGCTTCTTTAATCTTGGTTTGAAAGAACCATAAAGGCTGCAATCATACAATGCTCTAAGCCATATATTGTAATTAACAAGGAAAAATGTCCAGATACACACAACATATCATGCTGCAATCAAACCAGTACAATGTGTGAGCCTAATCTATATACTGTGTCTGTAACATTTGCAAAATATCCACTTTGTAGGAATTATATCCCTTTCAGTGTTAAATACAGGGGGAAGCCAGCATTCCTTTCCAGAATCACTCAAGTCATAAATGTTTCACACAACTACTCTGTACAGATACAATGGATTTATAATACCAAGAAAGAACCAACTCACATATTCTACTCCCCTTTTTTGTTGCCTTGCTCCGACTGACGGAAAACATCTAGTTATGTAAACCAATTTCCCCCTATACCTAATCTGATGTACAGTGAACACTAAATCAGAGGTTTTTGATTCAGTTGTTACAGAAATTCTGTAGTGTAAACAAGCACTGGAAAAATGAAACAAAAGAAATTACTGCAAGGTCCATTCTAATAACCCCATGGAGATATTCAGTTGAACTAGCTAAATGACAATGAAGCAGAGGAATTCTATTCACATGACTCTTGTTCATATACTGAACCTTTTTACAGAATCTAAAGTCATGTGATCAAATTTTATGCCTCCAGTTAATGCAGAACATTTGCCACTTGTCTTTCTGAAGACTGATACCTGAAACTACTAAAGAGAAAAGTGTAGCACTTCAAAGGCTAGCAAAGGCTTTGAGATATTTTAAGACTTACGTTTAATAGTTGCTGACAACCCTATCTTTTTCTACCATAACACAACTTCCCTTCTACAATTTTATTCAAAGCTTAGTACTTTTGAGGAATGTGTTATCATAAAGATTGAGGACAAACAATTCAACAATTTTAGTCTTCAAAGTGAGATTCAATGTCCTTCATAACAAAATTTTGGCATGTGGTACACAGAGCCTCCCACAAGGATGATAAACATGACCTGAACACATTTGGTCTCCCCAGCCCAGAAAAAAAAAGTAACTTAAATTAAGATATACATTGTAACAAGCTTGCAGTATAAGACAGAACTGTAAAGCAATTTAAAAACAATGAGGTAAAAAGTCAGCTTAGAGAATCAACCAAATAGAAAAATAATTTAGTTGTAATTCAGTGGAACAGCCTGGTTTGGAAGACTGTGGGCTTTAAGACTGGAAGGTTCTCAATTTTTTTTCTGATTTCAAATGCTACAGAGCCCAAAAGAACCAAATTAGATAACTGAATTATGTAAACTTAGTGGGAAAGGAGAACTGTTACTTATGTCCAAGTCACAAATTATATCATGGCAAAGCAATCACAGATCCTCAGCAAATTAGTTACTTACAATGATAGCTGGATATTATGAGAATCAGAGTAATTATGGTCTTGGACCTCTTTCATTTCAACCTCTCTCCCAGCATTATTTGCTATGGGAAAAACTAGGCGTGTTGTCTTGAACTCATGAAAGAAAAGTGGGATATCAATCTAACAATTCAATTAAAACTCTGATGTGGAAATGATAGATGGTTTACAAATTAAAATTATTTCACAGTGCTTGTATTTCTTCAGAAGCTTGTATCATTGACAACTGAAATAAATGTCATCGAATTGTCAGGGGTTAATTTGCTCTTGCATGTTCATCCCTTGATAACTAGCATATATTTTGCATCAGTTGTGCCCTTTTCTGGATTGTGAGTCCTTGTACTCAGTCACTCAGGCCCTGGTCAGGTCGTATCTGAACTGCTGCAACACGCTGTACATTGAAGAGTATTAAGAAGTTACAGCTGGCACAGAATGTGAAATAGACAGCATATAAATTTAATAAATACTTGAACCTTCTGTAAGAGTGTAATTGTTGCAAACAAACACCCATACTGCAAAATACTTAAATTATTATTAGTGTGGGATAGTAATTTGGCTTATCAAGGTACTAGCCCTTTTATAGAACATGCTTGTGTGCTTCCCAAGGTGCGCTACGGGAAGCGAGCTGGCTTCACACCAGAAAGATGAGCTCTTCCTGCAGCATCACCCAGACCCCCTCCCTTCCTTACAATGCCTTGCAAGTGAGCATTGTAACCAGGAAGGTTCAGCGCTATCAGGAATCTGACTGCCTGTACAGAGTACCGGCTCATCTCCATATCAAAGTGGTACCTATCTATCTACTTGCACAGAACATGCTTTCAAACTGTTAGTGGACAGAAGCTGAGGCAAGTAACAAGAGCTCACCCTGCCATGCAGTGCTAGGGTTAGAACCGGCAGAACTGAGTCCATCTCCAGCATCATTAAGCCACAGAATCACTGTGCCTCCAATAAGTTCAATTGAGATAGTAGACTTGGCTGAGAGTCATTAAGTGCTGCTTAATTTCAGTGCAACATAGGATATATCTTTAAGAACCCACCTTTTTTATTCAGAATTTGAGAGATGCAACATGAATAATTACTGTTACAAGTTCTGAATCAAACCTCATCAACAAATCTGATTTTCCCACCTCCCCGTCTCATTTAAATATTGTAATAAATCCATAAACAAGATTTTTAAAAATATCAAGAACAGTCTCTTGCTAGAATTTTCAACAACTTTCATTCAAAAAAAATCTGATATTTAATGCCAGCAAGGGATTTTGGATCAAGTAATATTAATTTATAAATAATTTCTAATTTTTGGCACGGTCCAAATACACTTAAGATATTGTAATTCTTGAATACCTATATTCATCCCATTTCAGGTATGTATTCTTTGCATTACAATTGTCTTGAATCATATTTGGCTAAACCAACACCCAACTGATTTAAGATGCTTCCTTTTCAATGTGGATATTATACAGTCTTAAATTCTCTATAGAAAACAGTATACATAAACATACATAACTTTAAGGTTAAATCCTGACAGATGTTGGAATCATTATCCTTAATTACAAATCTGCAGATTGACTTTTATATGTATTCATCTCAATTAATTTAGCTGTCATAGCATCAATATATTCACCTTTTAAATATCATATACCTCGATAGGACCCTCAGAGGATTTACTAGTAAATATACAAAGGATCTTGCTGTATGTATCTTATTTTAGAAACTAATTCAACCAAAGTATCTCCTTCTAGTTTTTAATTATTTGTTAAATTTATTTGCTGCCTATCTTGCTGTGGGGCTAGTCTAGAGTCTAGACAGCTTTAGTTTTAATATTAGGAACAAGTGGCATAATAATTGCTTTTACTTTGTTAATACTGTAACTCAACCATGTCTAATTTTCCAAGTTACTTTCCATGATTAGTTTTAATATTTAAGTATAATTCTAAAATTAATAGTTCTACTCTTCTAATTTGATAAGAATATAATCATTGCCCTAGAGATAAAGGATCAATGGGTGATGCTAGAATTCAATGGCAGAAAACAACATTGCCAGAACAGAATATCTAACTACAGTTCAGAGAAAAAATATTATCTGAATGCTGTGCAGACATCAGTGGTGATATCAAAAAGACAATACAAATGTAATTTGCATTACAATGTTGAACACAAGAACATACCTTTTGGCATTTCCATGACACCATCACACATATATAATTTACTTCTCATCCCCATCAGAGATGCTTGTGCTGCTGATACGCCAGTATTATTAATCATGAATAGATGTGCTAATGACCTGATTTGGTAAAATGTGGTTTCTTAAATTCCTAGAATAGTTATAGTCAACCTGGTCATTTGCAAACCTTCTGGATACAAATCTAAGGTCAATATGTTAACAAGCTTAATAGCTAGGGACTGTAGCAGATACAATAAGGAAATTGTTCGCCATTCTTCCAGGATATTTTTGCGTCTTCGTATTGTATTTGCAGCCTTAGTATTCTTAGTAGTTTTGCATTCAACTATTAACCAAAGCTAACCTTGCTTAGCTTCCCAGCACAAGCATGGTGACCTGGATGCTGCTACTTGCTAAGCAAGATTAGGTCCCCAAATTCTAAATTGTTTAACAAGAGCAGAGAAAGCTACATTTTAATTAATTAAATCCCTAATACCAGCCTTTATCCATAGGCTCAAATTCTGCACATAAACCACACAAAACCTGAAAAGCAAGCATTTGAAAAACTTTCTTTCTTCCCCATTAAAATATAACAGAAGAAATGTGCTGTATAATTGTTTTATTTTCTGCTTATTAGTTCTTTTACCAACACTACAACCATATTGCAGACACAAAAATCCTGTTTACTTTATTCAGGGAGATCACAGTCTACAGACTTATCAAACATAGTTAACACCATTCAAAAATGTATTTAGTTGTACTTTATAAGTCACATGAACACAGAAGTTGTATGTACTGATTTTTTTTTAAAGGAATGGAACTCTAACAGATTGCATTTAATCTTGCAAGCTGTAGATAAATATCTAAAGCCATTTTTATGGCTACTTTGAGCCACAGAAAAGACAAAACCTTGTTTCTTTGGAAAAGGACACTTATAAATTTTTGTACATTTTGTTCGGTAGCAAAAATTATTTGATCTATTTGCCATATATTTCATTCAACATCTGTGATTTTCATTCAAAACTGTTGATTTAAAGGGGAAAGCAGAAAGTATTCTTTTCAACCATAGAGAATCAGCATACCTGGAGGAATAAAATTAAATGACGTACACAAGTTATGTATCCAACTTAATACATTTGTATGAAGATTTGATTCTGCCTCATTTGGAGAAAAGTACTACAAACTCTATACCAAAGGTAAACCCACCTATGTTTTCACTGCAATTAGTTATACGAAAGTTTGAGAACCAGTAACAGATCTTCAAGTTTTCCAGTTTAGGCAACTACTTTGTGCTTGGCTTTAGCTATTCCAGAAGACAGTTATTTGTTTATGGACATTTCTGTATTTAACACAATCAAACTGTAATAGTTTAGTTCATTTTTCTCATCTTATGTTTTAAAAGTTTATTTTCTGAAGGAATGCTGCATTTTCTATTGAGATTAATTTCACTGATTTTACACTAAAATTGTTTATAGATTCATCTAGAATTAGACTTTAATTTTTTTTCTGTTGAGTGATGCTAAGCATTGAGTTTTAAGAAACTAATTCATTATAATTGTATCCCTCAAACATCTTTGGTACAAGCTTTAGCTCACAATTTAAATAGAAAAAACACTGAAGTGTAGTATAATGCCCCAATTTAAACAGATACCCTTTAGAAAATGGGAATTTTCTTCTGGGTTTGTAGCAATACATTCCTAAAATTCCTCAGATGAGTGTTACTCCTTGAGGAAATCCAAAATTCTTAAGGCTGAATAAAAACCAGCTGTGTAACATTTTTGCACCCAGTATTAATACTTCATTGAAATTATTTTATGCTAACCTGAATTCACAATAATCTCCCCTGATAACTAATCAGTTATTTGAATGCTGAGATATGGCAAAATAATATGACTGCCTTCAAAAAAAATAACACGGAAGTTTACATTCATAGTCATTTGCTCACTCTCCACCCCAATCATTAGCTACCCTTCCAAAGGGATTTATAAATGTAGACATCCAAAAGACAAAGTAAAAGTACTGCCAGAATGAAAGAATAGAACTTGGCTGTATCTGCCTGCATATCTTCAACGTGATTTTATGTACAAACTCACTTACCGGTACTTGTTTCACTTAATTTAGTGGCATCCACAAACCACACTCTCACATCCTTCTTTTATTTTGATGCATTTAACAATTACACAAAAGCAGATGAAGGTTCCTTCCAACCTCTCAGATTCATAAAGCTGCATTAAGCCAAGTTAAAGATCCAAAAATATTAATGATTTGAGATGCTTTTAGTCCAATTGTGATACTGCCATCCTGTCTCAACTGTTGAGAGGAATAGTTTTACCATTCAAGTTTTGTGTTTTAAAAAACTGCATGTCACAGCGATGCTTGTAAATTATTGCTGCATTTCATGGAATGAGATTTTTTTTTTGCACTAGAACTGGAAAATAATGCAATTGCTTAATATTGCAGCTGAAAAGCTAACAAAATTGAAGTACAGGAACTGTGGTTTGACACTATTCTCATATCCTGCATATGGTTACTATTTAGAATGGAAACTTATTTGCATTTTTAATCATGCTTGATATAACAACTTACTTTCAATATTCTGAGATTGTTGGCCAGATAACCTAATATTAGGTTCTAATGTGCAACCATATGTTCAGATGCTACTTTTATTATTTATCAATGGCCAAAAGAAATCAGAATTTTATTTCCTTAGATTCTTGCCATAAAGAGGACAGAATGCAGTTAATTCATTAACAGTGGTTTTCATTTTACTAGATAACAGAGACCTAACATATTCTGCATCATGGCAAGAAGCAAATTTACAGCAAAAATAAATGAGGGAGAAAACTATCAAACCCGAAAGCATACATTTAAAAGAAATGATACATTTAGCCCCAGAACCCAAATAAATGAAGTCAAAGCATTGCAACATTTGAGAAAAATTATTTTGCAAAGCTACAACTTGTGTCTTCCCTCCCAACCCACATTGCTGGAAGTTTGCCACAGAAATTAATGTTTCTGTTCATTAACAGTTAAAGATTAGAGCAATTCTTAACACCAAGCAATTTTTTTATTTAACTGGGAAGCAGTCAAATGTGCAGAAGGAAAGGATAATTGGAGAAGTGAGCAATCATTAAAATCCTATGGATGCTTAATTTCTGAACTTTTTAGTAGAGAGAATCATTGTTTTCTGGGAAGCCACAGTGTTCCTTATGCGTGCTAACTCTCTTATTGACTAGTAACAGTTTGTCATGGTTTAAAATAATCATTAGGATTTATAGTTAGATGTTAACCATGTCAGCCCTTCATAGAGTCCATCACCCGAGGTGGCACAGGATGGCTGAACGTACCAATTCCTATCCCTGATTCGGGTCAGGCCCAGTTTTTCTTGGATCTCATGTGGCTTCATGGCATCGGGAAGGTCCTGCTTGTTGGCGAAGATAAGGATGATAGCATCCCGCATCTCTCGATCGTTGATAATACGGTGCAATTCCTGACGGGCCTCATCAATGCGGTCCCGATCAGCGCAGTCCACCACAAATATCAGGCCCTGAGTGCCTGTGTAATAGTGCCGCCACAAAGGCCGGATTTTATCTTGGCCCCCAACATCCCACACGTTAAACTTGACATTTTTATAAGTCACTGTTTCTACATTGAAACCCACAGTTGGGATGGTTGTGACTGCTTGACCCAGCTTCAGTTTGTATAAGATGGTGGTCTTCCCTGCTGCATCCAGGCCAAGCATCAAGATCCGCATCTCCTTGTTGCCAAAGATCTTGGACAGTACTTTGCCCATGATGGTAGCAGTAGAGAGCCAGGCATCCACAAGAAGATAGAGAAGAGTTGTTGTTACACCCAGTAACAAAAAAGCAATCCACACTGCTGGACAGAAGCCAAATGCAAACTGAAGTGTATTTACCACAACCACAACCAGGAAGCCAGCAAGTGATGGGAGGACAAAGGTGGCAAGGAGGAGCACCACCCTTATAGGCACCAACAGAAAGAATGAAAAGGTGGGGAGAATTTAATGCAATTTACTGCCACTGGAGGGAGGAAAGGACCCTCCTGGAGACCCCTCCGAGAGAACTGGGGCGGAGCTGGCTCAGAAGGGGCGGGGCTTCATGGGGAAGGGCGGGACCGCCCGGCGTCTTTCAGTCAGTCCCTCTCAGGGCGGGCCTGGGCGTTTCCCACCTTCTTTTCCAGTTCCGAGAGTCTCTTGAGCGATGGTGGGTGACTGTAAAGAGACAGGGAAGGTGGGGGGGGGGCAACACAGTCAGTCAGAGAAGACTCTCTGAGATGCAACGTGAATAAAAAGGAAACCGCTAACCCTCCCAACGTACTCACCTCAAGTCGCGCCAGCTCCTCCGCCCGCCCGCCTTTCCGGAAAAGGAAAAGGCCCGCCTTACCCTTTCCTTCACAAACTCGCTACCCAGCTTGACTGATTCGCGGCGACCGTCTTCAATACGCAGGCGCACAGCTTGGCCGATCGACACTTGCGAAAGACTGCCCCGCCTACAAGCGAGGACTGTACGGGTAATTAAAAGGCACTGCGCACGCGCCAGTTTTCCTCTTGGCGATAGGAATGAGCAGGCGCGGGCTCGAAGGCGTGTCTAAGAGGGCGGAAAGAGGTCATTACGGATACTCTGCATGCTCCCTGGAATGAATGCCTAAATACTGCTCAATAGTTTTCCGGCTTCACCCTAGTTATGCGCAGGCTCGCCAGAATTTTCTTGAACATGCGCAAAGAAGCAATTCCGCTCGGATTCAACTGCGCAGGTGCTAAAAGACAGAGACCGAAGTTCCTTAATTTTTTTTTTTTTAGGTTAACGTCTCCTAATCCGCATGCGTGGCATTCTCCGCCGCTTGTCAGAAATTTCATTTGCGCGTGCGCCGTTCTGCCCCGTTTTTTGCGCAGTTGCATTCCCAGCCAATCGTGCAAGGATAAAAAAACACGCGAACAGAATTCACCTCAATTGCCCGACATAAAACTCCGCAAGCGCACTATCGTCATTAACCTAGCATGGTTTTGCTGTAGCGCGCATGTCTGGCAGAAACTCTGTCTCAGTGATCTTGGAATAAGATTTTGTATACGTAATGTGGAAGCACGGCCACCTCTATAAGAATTAAAGTGAGATAATCTGCGTCAGGATTTGAGCGTGAAACTTTTCTTAAAGGGATTAATGGTGCGAGGACGGCATATAGGGACGGGATTGATAATTTTGTTTGTTGGAACTGCATTGGTGGCACACGCCAAAGCTAATACTGGCGTTTGAAGTTTTGAAAATTCTCTCCGCTTCGATTTGCAACCGACTTCATGACACTTTTTTCCGCCTTCTGTGTTTTCTGAAAACTTTACCTGAAAACCGCTTTTCTTTTTCTAAGCATATGATCTTATATCTCACCTTCTGCATTGCTTTTTTTACAGTAGCGTTAAACATTGCGAACTCCATAAAAGAAAAATATCACAGCGCTTGAGTTGTGAATGAAGAAGTATACTTAGATTTCAGTAAGGCATTTGATAAAGTAGACCACAATCTACTCCTTGGTAAGCTAGAAAGAGATGGGATAGACAACATCACTATCACATGGATCTGTAGCTGGCCAACAAACTGTACTCAAGTAGTCCTCAATGGCACTACATCCACACGGAGAGAAGTAAGCAGTGGGCTACCACAAGGCTCCGCGTTAGGCCCAGTACTCTTCAATATCTTCCATCAATGACTTAGATGAGGAAATACAAGGGGAACTAATCAAATTTGCAAATGACATCAAACTGGCAGGAATAGCGAACCCCCATAAGACAAGCTCAGGATCCAAACAGATCTTGACAAACTTGAACAACGGGCCTATCCAACAAAATGAAATTTAATGTGGAGAAAAGTAAAGTTTTACATTTAGGCAGGAAAAATCAAAGATATAAGTACAGATTAGGCGAGACCTGGCTTAAAAATAGCAACTGTGAGAGGGACCTTGGAGTCCTAGTGAACCATCACTTAAACACGAAGCAGCAGTGTGCGGCAGTAGTCAAAAAAGCTAACACAAACCTTGGTTGTATAAACCGAGGCACAGAATCAAAATCACATGAAGTATTGGTACCACTTTATAAATCCTTAGTGAGACTACACCTGGAATACTACACATTCAGTTTTGGTCACCACATTATAAAAACCATGTTGAGACTTTGGAAAAAGTGCAAAGAAGACCAACTACGATGATTAAGGGCCTAGAGACAAAAACATGATGAACAGTTGCAGGAATTGGGTATGGACAATCTAGAAAAGAAAGACTAGAGATGACATGATAGCAGTATTCCAGTATTTGAGAGGCTGCCATAAAGAAGGGGGGGGGGTCAAATTATTCTGCAAAGCACAAGGGCAGGACAAGAAACAATGGCTGGAAACTGATAAAAGAGAGAAGCAACCTGCAATTAAGGAGAAACTTCCCAACAGTGAGGATAATTAACCAGTGGAACAGCTTGCCTTCAGAAATTATGGGCGCTCCATCACTTGAGAATTTTAAGAAGAGACTAGACAGTCACTTGTCTGAAATGGTTTAGGTTCTCCTGCTTGAGCAGGGGGCTGGACTAGAAGACTTCCATGGTTCCTTCCAGCTCTATTCTATTCTAGAAAATAAAAAAATGAAGAATTGAAGAAAAAAACCCTGGTTGATCCTAAAACCACGGGCTTGAAACCTCTTTTGGATTTTTTACATAAAAAAGAAAATGAATTTGGAACTTAAGATTTTGATGATTAGAAAGAATAGGTTATAGAAATAAAGGAATATGTAATCTTATGTTGGATTAGAATTGTACATAGATATAATTGCTAAGAGAAGATTTAAAGCCACTTTTTATATGTATTTTTTCTTATTTTCTGTTATTTTCTTTTTCTACCTTTTTTGTCTCTTTTCTTTGCTTCACATTTACATCTTTTCTTTGAATGCAAAAGAATTTTCACTTAAAAATCACCCATAAAGCAGAACATGGGAAATAGAAAGTGTTCAGATAGATTTTGCTAAGTCCTTTTTGATGGCTTCAGGTTTAGCCTAGTGTTTGAACTTTCATGATATGCTAATAAAAGAGGTCAGCAGAAACTCATTTGGATAATTTTAGTATTTTTAAAAAAAATATACTCTAATTCAGATAATGTTAGATTGGCCAAATCTTTGTTGGCCAATCAAAACCTGAGCATTCTAAGGGTACTTTATTTTAAGTATTGAACTCCTTCCCGTATAGTGTACCAAATGAAATTATTAATATATTTTTAAAGAGAAAAACATAGACAAATATAACATTTTATAGTCATAAATTAGGAACTCTCGGTGAAAAAAAATTAAATTGTAACATAATCAAAGCTGGCTTTATTAGCTGCAGGAAAAAAATTGAAATAATAGGCCCTACCACCCTAACCTGATGGAAGGTGTCACTCAGGCCATTTGCTTTGAAGCATCTTCTCATGTAATTGGGACATTAATGTATAAAGCTGGTCCCATTGCTGCTCTATCAGCATAGTGGTGGTTTGATAATGTTTAAAGTCACTAATGAGATAAACTGGTTAATCTGTTTTTAGAATTACAGTGATATACCAAAAGAACAGATATACCAAAAAACCCTCCCTTTTTTTTTTTTTTTGCTTCCAGGTCAGTGTTGGCTCCTGATGACTTTCTTGACTAGTCCATACAATTTTCTTGGCAAGGTTTTTTCAGAAGTGGTTTGCCATTGCCTGCTTCCTAAGGCTGAGAAAGACTGACTGGCCCAAGGTTATCCACCTGCCTTCATGCCTAAAATAGTAATAGAATTCAGTCTCCCAGTTTCTAGCCTGATGGCTATGAGCTCTATCTACCTTGTAAGACTTCTGACAGTAGGACATCAAAACACAGCCAAATAAAGATTCTACAATATTTTGAAATCACAAGTTGATCTAAGTACCTGGCTAGATTAAAAATGTTAAAGGTTTCATGTTAAGGAGTTAAGAACAGAACAGTTTTTTTCATAACACGATGGGGTTCTGTAAGAGACTAAGGCAAAAAGAAACACCCTTGAATGTAGGCAACTTTCTATCACTTGAGTTTGCCTGTTGATCAAAGATTCTGGAATTTTTTTTTTTGAACAAATAGTTCCACTGCCTGAAAAAGTCTGAGAACCCCTGGATGACAGCCCTATGAGGTAGACCAGATCAAGAAGCCTGCTGCATAGAAAGGCATGGCTTTATGGAATCTGCAAGGGATTATGACACTGGCTGTATTCACACAATACATTAATCTATACATAACGAAATCATGGTTTATTGAATTAGCCCAATCAATAGTTGAAGAATCTGGAAACATCATTCACCATACAGTATGTAATTGTCTGGGACAATTGTAGGAAAATCACCCTCCCACCTGGAGATTCAAGACATAATCTAGAGAATAAAGGAGGGATTCCTGCAATGGTTGATCACACCAAATGGGAGCAGTTAATTGATTTTGTCTCATGTCAAGAAAAGCACAGCAGGCTAGGCATTGTTGATACTTGGATGGAGAGCTCCAGACAGACTCAGAATTATAGCTGTTTTTCAGCCTTAGCAACTTTAAGACATGTGGATTTCAACTCTCAGAATTCTTCAGCCAGCCCTTAAAGTTGTCAAGAAAGATTAATCTATGATGACAATGCAGTCCATCTGCATTTAAAAGACAAAAGGGCACTCTTTCGAAGATAGCAAAGTCCACATTTTGGACAGAAAGGACTGCTGGTTTGAAACAGTAGTCAAAGAGGCCATGTATGTCAAAATTGAACTGACCTCTCTCAACAGAGGAGGAGGGATAAAACATCATCTATCTCCAGTCTACAACACTGACCTTTCAACAATTCTAAAAAGGCTCCACACCCATTTTCGCTACTCAGGTGATCCTAACAACACAGATGGTGACCTCAACAACTCTCTAAAAGAATGCAAATGACCAGCTGTCTGCAAGGAGTATAAATCCTTCCATTCCTCACCATCCAGTCAGAGCTGAAGAAGCTTTTTGGACGAGAAGCGAAATGTCTTCAAAGAGAAAAAAGACGAGTTGCCTCATGAAAAAGCATATTTGGGAAACTATGGTGACAAAGAAAATTAAAGAATTGGGTAGCAGGTTTTCTTACATGTTATTAAAAGGTATAAATTTTCATGAGTTGCAGCTACCCAGCTGTGGATTTTTTTTGTCAGAATTGTATGTCTGATTAATAACTTTTAAAAAAACTTTTTAGAAGGCAAGATGGATACATGTGGTAATTATCAGGAACTAGATTAAAACTGAGCTTTTTTTCCTTCTTCCTAATGATAGCAAAAGGCCTTGTTGAAATCACTGATGTCTCATTGTGGATATTTAAGTCACATATTTTATTTACTTTTTAAAATATGCTACTGATAAACTGATTGAGGGAGAGTATACTATGACAGAGCAGGTTGCAGATATAACTATGTAGTTCATACAGCGTCTAGAGACAAGTTATAACCCCTGAATGTAGAACAAAGAAAAAAAAAGATAAAGTGTCCTTCAAGTTGAATTTGGCTCCTAGTAACTTATTGGACATATTTATGTTATTTTCTTGGCAACAATAACGGGGTTCTTTTGGCTTCTTCTGGAATATTTTGTCAACTTCTTTGTTGCAAATGACTGTAAATGTGTGCCGGTTGCCAAGTGCACAAAAAATGCAATTAGGTGTGTGTGTGTGTGTGTGTGTGTGTGTGTGCAGCACTTGGAACTGAGTCATAAATACCTAGAAATCTTAATTTCTATTCACTAAGTAACTGCTTATAGATAGAGGACTGCCTGTACCACTGAAACCAAATTCCTGAATTGGATATCTATTGCAGTCCAAAATGAGATCTAATATAGGTGTGTATACTTCAAAACTTATTTGGAAGTAGTTTACACTTTGCACAAGTACAGCTCTTCTGTTATTCATTTCAACCCCTTTTAAGAGTTCAACATACACCTGAAAAAAGATGCTGCTGCTTTAAGAGCCATACTACATTTAATTATTCCTGAAAAGCAGCCAAAACACATTTTAAATATTTTTAGTAGTACACAGCAATAGTATGTAGATTGTGACCTTTGACTCTGTTCCCCACTAGAATATAGCTCTCAGGTTACTCAAAAGAAAAATGGCCATTCAGATAAATACAATTTTAAAGAAGGCCCCCTATTACTGTCCCAAATATTGAACCTAGTCATGAGTTCTTCCTGAAGGTAATATATGAAAGCACAAATGCATCCTGATTGTGAGAGGAACTGTTGGAAGTCTGCACCCACCCACTCTCCTAGAGAAGCAAATATTTTGGAAGGTTATTAAAAGGACAGAATATTATATTTCCCCAAAGGAAAAATGATAAATCTTAGGCAAATACAGCCCCTTCCCCCAAGCAGAAACCAAGCAGGCCAGCTTTTAGAAATGCAGATTTGATAATTCTTTCAGAAAGACTGGCACCAGGAAGCTTGGAGCTGATGAGATTAGAAAGACAAAGATCCCTAGAACCAACAATCCCTCCCCCCCCAAAAAAAAACTCCAACACAGGATATAGCCATTAGCCACAGCCCCAGGGAAGCAGGATATGACCTTTAAGACATAATAGGATTAACCCAGCACCATTAGAATACCAAAAGGACATGCTCAAAAGCTCAGGTCAAAGTTCATGCCACAGGAACAGGAAACAAATACAAACACAAAAGCTCAAGAAGGTATAAATACCCACCATTCCCAGCTACATGTGGTCAGCTTTCCCAGAGCCACATTTCTGTTTGGCTCTGCTCTTCAACCTTCTTTCTAAAGCAGTCTCCATTTTGTTTATTCCCAGCTTGGACTGGACTCTGAGGAAGATTTTTCTTTCAACAGAACTTTGGACAGTTACTTTCAGCCTCAGCAGGATTATGAATTATACCATTAAAAAGTATTTAACATAAGGGCAACTGATTTTGAAAATGAACATATGCCCTCAATATTATTTCCAAAAAGACTACACGGACCTGCCTATGAAGTCATCTGAAATCAAGTGTTTAATATGGTTTTGCCTGTAGAAAGTTCCATAAGAGTTGTACTACATGGTTTGAGTCTGGAGGCAATTCAAAATGCTGTCTGTCACATCTGAAGCTATTTATGGTTCAAAATCTGAATATCAAGGTTGCCTGTTTTCAGTACTCTTTTTCACTCAATTATATTAGGAAGAATGGGTTCCTTCTATCCCTTCTCTGGAACAGCATCCTTTCAGAGATATAACTTACCTCAATAATCCCCAGAGGAACTATTTCAGCAGGCCTCTAAAGGGGAGATGAATTAATATGGGGTTTTATTTTGTTATTTTTCTGTTACATTCATGGATGTAAATGTGTATGTTTTTTAAAAAAAAATTTGGATCCTGTTTATCCAAGGCAGGTTAAAAGCTGTTTTGAATCAGTGATTGGATCAGTATATAAACTAAGTAAATAAATGAGCCTTGGAAGAAAAAGACAGTCTGGAAGACTGAGAGGATCAGCAGCTGGACGTGGTCTGTGAACTCTGGATTCTCCATCCTCCCAACCTTTGGAAGTCATGTTTCATTTATGTTCACCTCCAAATTAGAAAATAATTAAAAATGCGAGCTAATAAGCATTTCTGCTAATAAGCAACCGAATAAAAATACTGATTCTAAGTTTTAAAAAATATCTTTTCAAGTGTTAGGTGTACCTATAAAAGTTGATATTTTTCATCGTTATGTGCGAATGTCTCCTGCTTGTTCAACCAAGAAGAAACACGATTTTAAATTCAATAATATAAGATGCCTAAAGTAGTATGCAGTACTACTCTCTTCCCAAATCATTGCATAGGATTTGTAGAAGAAAAACCCTCTTCCCGATTTCTAGGTCGCTGCTTGAATAGTTCATTTCGGCGCTCGTAGCTCCCAAAACTTCGCGCAAATACACATGGACTCACGGTCTTATCCAAAGTTCAGATCCCAAAGCCATAAAGAACCTTACAGAGGAGACAGTTGTTTTGGCTCCGCCTTCCTCCGCGAAATAAAGGTGTTTGGCCCCGCCGCCTCGCCATAGTTTAGTGATCCTGCGCGCAGGCGTGCGGCCCGGTGGCCTCCTGTCGGAGGGGCGCTTGGAAATTACTGTAGGAAAGCCGAGTAGACGGAGTGGGGCTCGTTTCCGTCCACCATGAAGTCCCGTTTCAGCACGGTCGATATCAGAGCGGTTATAGCAGAAGTGCGCCACAGGTATGGCCTTCGGATGCCTTTCGAAGCCCCGCCCCGATGACTTCAGCCCCGCCCAATAATCCCCTTGGGACACGCCCCCTCCCACTCGGTATCTTCCAAGGAAGCGGTCCCTTATGCAGGCCGCCTTTCTAGCCGTTCCCGGTTTTTGATTGGTTGATGGCAGTTGGCGGAAGTCCGCTCTGTGCCCCATGGTTTCAGTCGCCTGTTCTCTGACTCTGAAGAGTTTATTTGTATTCAGAGTTGCTAATTTGCTTAGTTTGGGAACTCTTACTTAAAATTAAGGAAATAATAGCGTTGATATAAGGTCTCCTTCAATTTGAGCTTATTCCTGGTGATTTCATGGACATGTTCAAATAGTTTTTTTTGCGCTAATTTGGAAGTAGCTTGTCATCACCTTTCTTAGGCATGATTTGTCGACTACCCACTTAGCCCGCAATCCTGGGATTTACTTGTGGCCCCCCTTCCAAGTACTAATCGTGTCTGACCATGCTGCCATCTAACTGAATACAGGTAGTCCTCGACTTAAATCATTTAGTGACCATTCAAAGATACCATGGCACCAAAAAAGTGAATTATGACCATTTTCACACTTATGACCGTTGCAGCATCCCTATGGTCATGTGATTTACATTCAGATGCTTCACAACTGATTCATATTTATGAAGATTTTAATGTCCCCAGGTCATGTGATCATCTTTTGTGGCCTGACAAGCAAAGTCAATGGGAAGACAGATTAACTTAAGAACCATGTTACTAATTTCACAACTACAGTGATTCACTTAGCAAATGTGGCAAGAAAAGTCATAAAATGGGGCAAAACTCATCTCAACTTGTCTTTTGTAATAATTTGCTAAAGAGTTTATTAAAAATTACTCTTTTTTCTTTTCCATAATTTCATCAGAAATATATAGAATATATAATTTTTTTCTTTTCTTTTTACAGCTTGTTGGGAATGAGGGTAAACAATGTTTATGATGTGGATAATAAGACATACCTTATCCGATTCCAAAAGTAAGAACAAAATTTCTTTTTCTTTTATAGTTATTTCTGTTGTTGGTGCTTATTTATTTTTCACATTTTTGAAGTCCCCATCTCCCTCAGTACATCTTTTGAGGACTTACGCATCACCTGCCTTTTTTAAGCCAATGTACAATGGTTTTTTTAAATATAAAGATATTGCAAATTAAAAAGAAGTTTGAACAGCAGTGTCAGTGTTATGTCAGTGTTTAATATCTTAAAATTAGCAACTAAACATGCTATATCAATTTTTTTAAAAAAAATCAATGTTTAAACTAGCAGTTAAAAATCACACATTTGACTTTTGAGAAAGCTTTTAGGGAGACCTTTTTAAAGAAAATCTGCCAGAATGTCTATTATCTAGGGCTGTATCATATTGTATAATCTTTTAAAGACCTGACACAAATAATTTGATTGTGTGCCACTTTTGGGTGTTCATTCAAGTGACCAGCATATGCAAATGTTATAGATTAATATTACTTATGATTCAGTTTTGTAAATTAAGGTTTTGAATTTGTTGAAAAAAAAAACAAACGAAGTTTTGATAAGAGTTAATGTTTATATATATTAGGATTCTAGAAACAAAATACAACTGTGGTATCAGATAGATTTTTTTTTTTTTTTTTTTTTTTTTGCATGTTGTCTTTTAGGCCGGACTTCAAGGCTACACTTCTTCTGGAATCTGGCATTAGGATTCACATGACAGAATTTGAGTGGCCAAAAAACATGATGCCATCTGGTTTTGCAATGAAAGTAAGTTGAGTTTCTTTAGTAATTGTTGATTTTCCTTTTGTAAGTATCAGTTTGTTTTAGGGTTAATAACCCTTAAACAAACTGATTTGTTTTAGGGTTAATAACAACCAGATACATAGATGGTGTTTTGCGAGATTGATAACAGCAAGGAAGTTGTCTCTTCTCTGACTCAATTAGAAATTCTGCTAGTTTACTTCAACAACAGAAGGATGAATACAGGTAGTCCTCGACTTACCACAGTTCATTTAGTGACTGTCAAAGTTACAACAGGATTGAAAACATGACCTATGACTGTTTTTCATACTTATGACTTTTACAGCATCCCTGTGGTCATGTGATCAAAATTCACATGCTTGGCAACCGGTTCATATTTATGACAGTTGCAGTGATCTGGGGTCACTGACAAGCAAAATCAGTGGGGAAGCCAGATTCACTTAACAACCATGTTATTAACATAACAATTTCAGTGATTCACTTAACAACTGTGGCAAGAAAAGATGTAAAATAGGGCAAAACTAACTTTAAAAAATATTTCACGTAAGAACAAAAATGTTGGGCTCAATTATGGTCATAAGTCGAGGACTACCTGTAATTCCATTTAGTTCAATAAAGTTTAGTTGAGTACATTTGTTTACAAATACATTCAAATAAAACATTGTTTGTGGTCTCATCATCCTAATAATAATTTCTAACTACACAAAATATGAACTCATTAAAATTTTTGATTCAGCATCTATTCTGTTACTCAGTCTGGACTAAGGCAGAGAAGGATCTTTTCCATCGTTATTATTACATTTTGTCTGTACATGTCAGAGATTGAATCTGGGGCCTTCAAAATGCAAAGTATATGCACAGCTGCTGAACTGCATACTTGCCCTGAGTATAACTTCAATAGGAGAGTATTAACATTCTTTCTTAAAATGAACTGTGTTGTGAGACTGGCCATCTGAGTTCATAGCTAAGTTCAGTCCATTCCATTTCCTAGAGTAGGGGTAGACAATGTGTGGCCCTCTGCAGATAGTTATTTCCAGCTTTTATCAGTTGTATCCAGCATGACCAATGTTGAAGGAAGATGGGAGTTACAATATCTGTATTCCAAACTTGCCCTGTATTACAGAGAATTTGACGTACTTTCTAGCCATTATACTATGCTGGCTTCCCATTATCAAATGTAACAGAGTCTTTCATATTAATATGACAAACACTTAACAACCATTTTATTTTATTTAATAACAAACGCACTATTTTCCTCATTCAAGGGCAGCAGGATAATTTGTGGCTGAGCTATAATTCATCCAAAGCATTTCAGTGAAAATGGAAGTTTTGTAATAAAAAGTAGATAAGGATAAAATAATGAAATTCAAGCTTCTTTTACTGAAACTTTTGTGGAAAACTGTATATATGTACATATGTATATATGTGCATGAGATACACATACAAACAATTTTTCCTTTCCTTTTCTTTTTTTCTGGTTAATTAATGGCAAAAACAAATCCCAGTATACTATTCATTCCATACCATGTTAGAACAGTTTTGAAATATTCCAGGATCCTAAATGTATGTTCTTATGTTCTTATTATATGGAAAGGTTGCCAACTCTGTTTTGATTGAATACACATAACTCGGTTGTTGTTTTCAGACTTCTTTGTTCTGTTTTCATCAACAGTGTCGCAAACATTTAAAGACCAGAAGGCTTGTGAGTGTGAAGCAACTTGGCATTGACAGAATAGTCGATTTTCAGTTTGGGAGTGATGAAGCAGCCTATCATTTGATTATAGAGCTTTATGACAGAGTAAGTAGAGAAAGAATGTCTGAGACGGGCCTGGAGACAGTCTCTTTCCCCCACATGCCTTCTAAAAAAAGCGGGGGGTATAGTATTTTGGAAATATTCCAGAAACTTTACCTGAATATCCCCTCTAGCTTGCGCATGGGAAAATACATAGATCAAAATCTGAGCTTCTGTGGAAAAAGGTCCAGGTCTGCATTTTAATGACAAACTTATAAATTTGTTGCAGGGCAATATTGTTCTTACTGACCACGAGTACCTTATTTTGAATATCCTGAGATTTCGCACAGATGATGCAGATGATGTCAAGTTTGCAGTGCGGGAACATTATCCAGTTGATCATGTCAAAACTGCAACATCATTACCCAGTTTAGAAAGGTATTATTATATTTTATACAGAGCTTACAATTGGGACAAAATCAAGCTATAAGAGATAAGCATAAATTACATGTTTTAATAGACCTAGTAGCTGGAGGTAGGAAATTTTTGCTTACATCTTTTTTTCTCATTTTGCATTTTTGAAATGCATTATAGTATTAAAGGTTTTTGTAGTACTTCTAATTTTATTATAAAAAATCTTTGCCTCCAGAAATTTGTATTTGGAATGCCTTAATGAGTATTTTGATAAAATAATGTACATTTTCAAAAGGGTATTTCAAAGGCTTTTTGCTCCCCCCAAAAGTAAAGATACCCTCATGCTTTGCAATGAGAGAAATAGTATGTAGTAGTATGAAGTAGTGTGTAATATTTAGTTCTCCTGGGATTTTTTTTCATCCAAAGTTTTATTAGCTCATATTACAACAGGGAAAGCAAATATTTTAAAGAACACAGAATGAAACTACTTCTGAATTAAGAATTTTGGGCTATATTAAAGATTAACAGTGGAATCCATATGTATGCATTGGAGTCTGCTTTATTAAATCCATGAAGTAACAGTATTTGTCTTGAGGCTGTATTTTACAATAGTAATTATATGGGAAGTTATTTTTGATCTCTTATATAAATAATTCCTGTACTTTATCTAGATTTGGATATAATTTGAATAGTCTATTTTTTAATACAGTTGGTGCCTTCCGAGCAGAGAAAACATTCCTTGCTTAATTTTATTGTATATGTTAACAGTATTTTATCAGAATTTATTCTTTTTTATTATTTCTTCACTCCTTTCATAGGTTAACAGAATTAATAACAAGTGCACCTAAAGGAGATCAACTAAAGAGAATCCTAAATCCCCACCTTCGTAAGTATGAATTTCTTCTGTCTTTTAGAAAATTACAAGGTAATTATACATTATTTGGGAGAATGAAATAACAGATATGTATAAATCAAAATGTGCAATTCTATTTTGAGAATTCTCATTATAAACTTATCTTTAAAATAATAAAAACCATCCCTCTTAGAAAATAGCATTTCCATTAAATGATAGGGAAGAAGCCACACCTTTTTTCCTTAGATCTTAGCTATTTTTTATAACTGTTATCTTCCTTTCCCTTCCCCCCCAAAAAATACAGCTTATGGGATCACTCTGATTGAACATTGCCTTATAGAAGCAGGACTTTCAGGTAGCATCAAAGTAGAGCAGATAGAAAGTAAAGGTAGGTATTGAAACATCTGCATGTGTTATGTCTAGCATAATTTCCTGTGTACTATAATATTATGTAATAGTTATTTAAAAATTTGCTTCCCTTTTTAAAAAAAATCTTGATCTTAGGGTTTATGCAATTTTGGGGGCATCCTGCTCTCTGACAGTCCAATATACAGAGGATATACTGTGCAAAAGCAATGTGCCATTTTATACATCTTGGGTTTCAACACTTATTTCTTCTTCTAGATATTGAAAAGATACTAGCCGCTTTACAAAAAGCTGAAAACTGCATGGAAGAAACTGAGAACTTTAATGCCAAGGTAGTTTATAATTTGGGGACAAATGCTTTGATTTTTATACCTGGCGCACTCAATGGATTTAAAGCATTTCTAGCTTTGTAGCAGCACAACTGCTAAGGGGAAGCTATACTTTGAATCTTTCTAGTTAAGAACCAAGGCTGCTGAGGGTTCAGTTGGAAATATTATATCAAGAAAAGAAGCTGGGAAGTGAAGGTGAGGGAAATTTGGCCTTCAATACCACAGATGCTGGAACAAATATTATGCAGAGGAATTACATGTTGAGTTTTCTGTTGCTTCATGCCGTTTCTTAATACTTTTCCCAAGAAATTCTGGCTTTGTGCTTACTACCTTGAGGCCACATTTCTAATGTTTATTACGTATTTCAGTGCATATTCTCTGGATGCAAAATGACTTAACAGAAAAAGAGAAAAAAAAGAAAAACAAACTGTAAAACAGAACAGCAACATAAATTCTCATTAATTGAACTAAAGACCTGCAGTGGCTAAAGAGGATACACGCTTATATTTTCAGCAGTGAAAAAAGAGATGTAATGCATAAGGATTTTCCTTTCCCTCCATCTTTTTAATAGGGCTACATCATCCAAAAAAGGGAGAAAAAACCAAGTCTGGAACCAAACAAGTCTCCTGAAGAAATCCTCACGTATGTATTTTGGGAGAAGTGGTTTTTGTGACTGTGCTCTGTCCTGGTGGTCAGCAAACATGCACTAATTCAAAACATTTCTTTCAGGTATGAGGAATTTCACCCTTTCTTGTTTTCGCAACACTCAAAATGTCCCTATGTGGAATTTGAATCTTTCAACAAGGTACAGTGCTATGCTCGGTTCTGGATGTTATATGCCATTTTTATCATATCAAGGGGTGGAAATGTAATTTATTACTATACACTGAACAAGGATTCTTCCTTGTATTTGTTTAATGAAAATCATCTGGTTGTCTTCTTGAACATTTAAGGAGAACATTAAGATTTTGAATTACTGATCTTGAGAGAATGTTATTTGGCTTTTTGGGGGTAGATAACGTTTATGGCAAAAGTGACCAGAATGAAATCTGCACAAAAAAGTGGCATTGCTGAGGCAAATTTTGTGCTTGAAATTTGTTTTGCAAATTTTCAAGTGGACATTTTAAGTAGATCTAAGAAAAGAGTACTGGCGGTTGCAATGAAATATTCTAACTTCCATTTTTCTTGTTATATTTTGTATTTCTTTATGGTTTGGAAGGCAGTGGATGAATTTTACTCTAAGCTGGAAAGCCAGAAGATAGACTTAAAAGCACTGCAACAGGTACTCATCTTGTGAAAAAGTTAAAATCTTGAACTTTGTTTTGCTGAAAAATGGGCATGCTAGTTCACCTGGGAAGAATTATATAATAATCTAGCCAATAAGACAAGTTCTGGCTTGTCCATAGAAGCAATGATGAAACTTTCTTTCATCATTAGGCCAGAATGGTTACCAATAACAGCTAGTTTGCTAGGTTGAACAACTTGGAAACTACTTTACTGATCCTAAGTTGTTATTATGGAAATGTTATATTCCTACATATTTTTTTCTGTTAATTCTTCAATACTATTATAGATTTAAGAGAAAAATTCTCATCCCCCTCCCTTTTTTTTTTTTTTTTTTTTAACTCATGGCTATTTTGGTTTTTTAGAAAAGAACAGGTTTAACCTCTCTCTATATATTTTCCTTCTTGTTCCTTTACCTTTGAATTTTCCTCTCTGCTTTTTCATTGTGTCCTTAACATTACTCCACCTGAAAAGATTATGTCACTCAGATGAAGCTCTACTAAGGCTGAACATTACCTAGTTACAAGTGTTTTTTTTATTCTTTCCACACAGCTCAAGAGTTTTCCTGTATCTCAAAAAGTATTGTGAATCCTTGTGTCTAACATTATCTTAATTATTGTTGATACATATTAACCATTAAATCTCATGAAGATAGTCATTCTGTCATTTTTTCTATGATTTCCTTTCCTTTGTTTTCATTACCCCATTGATTTAAAGCATGTATGCATGATTTTGTATATTTGCCCAGTGGCAAAGAAATGATCGGTCTATAATTTTAATGGTAGGTTTATTTTAACAACGAGAGACAGAATAACAACAACAAAAAAATCAAGTAAAATGCATTTCAAAAAAGTTATAAATTGATTTGCATTTTAATGAGTGAAATAAATATTTCACCCCTTCGCAAAACATGACTCAGAACTTGGTAGCAAAACCCTTGTTGGCCATCACAGAGGTCAGACGTTTCCTGTAGTTGGCCCCCAAGTTAACACACATTTCTGGAGGGATTTTGTCCCACTCCTCTTTGTAGATCCTCTCCAAGTTATTAAGGTTTTGCTCGAACCTTCAGCTCCCTCCACAGATTTTCTATGGGATTAAAGTCTGGAGACTGGCTAGGCCACTCCAGGACCTTAATATGCTTCTTCCTGAGCCACTGCTTTGTTGCCTTGGCTGTGTGTTTTGGGTCATTGCCATGCTGGAATACCCATCCATGACCCATTTTCAATGCCCTGGCTGAGGGAAGGAGGTTCTCACCCAGGATTTGATGGTATATGGCCCCATACGTCGTCCCTTTGATATGGTGAAGTTGTCCTGTCCCCTTAGCAGAAAAACACCCCCAAAGCATAATGTTTCCACCTCCATTTTTGATGGTGGGGATGGTATTCTTGAGGTCATAGGCAGCATTCCTCCTTCTCCAAACATGGGAAGTTGAGTTGATGCCAAAGAGCTTGATTTTGGTCTCATCTGACCACAACACTTTCACCCAGTTCTCCTCTGAATCATTCAGATGTTCATTGGCAAACTTCATACTGTACATGTGCTTTCTTGAGCAGGGGGACCTTGCGGGTACTACAGGATTTCAGTCCTTCACGGCGTAGTGTGTTAATAATTGTTTTCTTGGTGACCATGGTCCCAGCTGCCTTGAGATCATTGACAAGATCCTCCTCTGTACTTCTGATTCCTCATCGTTCTCATGATCATTGAAACTCCACTAGGTGAGATCTTGCATGGAGCCCCAGACCAAGGGAGATTGACAGTTATTTTGTGTTTCTTCCATTTGTGAATAATCGCACCAACTGTTCTCATCAAGCTACTTGGAGATAGTCTTGTAGCCCATTCCAGCCTTGTGTTGGTCTACAATCTTGTCCCTGACATCCTTGGACAGCTCTTTGGTCTTGGCCATGGTGGAGATTATGGAATCTGATTGATTGATTGCTTCAGTGGACAGGTGTCTTCTACAGGTAACAAGCTGTGATTAGGAGCACTCCCTTTACCTGGGATACCTGGGAGCCAGAAATCTTGCTGATTGATAGAGGATTAAATTCTTATTTCACTTATTAAAATGCAAATCAATTTATAACTTTTTGAAATGTGTTTTTCTGGATTTTTGTTGTTGTTCTGTCTCTCACTGTTAAAATAAACCTATCATTAAAATTATAGACTGATCATTTCTTTGTCACTGGGCCAACGTACAAAATCAGCAGGGAATCAAAAAAATTCTTCCATTGTGTATGTGTATATATATATTCATTCAGTATATAGGGAGGTGGAGGGTGTGTTAAGATGGAGAAAGAGAGGCCTATGATACACTTCTCCCAATTCCAGAATTTAAAATAAACTAACATTGCTTTTTGCCGTTTTCAAATGTTGCCATTGCCTTCGGTTCTTCTCATTTTACGATTCACTTCCTCTGTCAATGTTAGGAGAAGGCTCAAATGAGTATGTTTCTTCTTCCACCTCTGTGCTTTTTCTTGAAAGGAAAAACAAGCACTGAAAAAGCTGGAAAATGTGCGGAAGGACCATGAATACCGATTAGAAGCTCTTCATCAAGCTCAGGTAGAAACATCACTTCCTTTAAGTCCAATGGAAGGTAGCATTATTGCACAATCTCAGTTTGTGCTTCCCATTCAAGGAATTCTAGCCTAATTTGGGTAAAATAATGTGTTCATACTGAATAAATCTTAAAGTTATGAAGGGGAAGAAAGGTAATGCTTGCTGGAGTGGAAATATTGGGCTAAATGAGCAGTTTACTGTAGCTTCAGCTTCAGATATTTGGAAGAACATCAGGGTGTACATCTCTTTTGTGTGTTTCTGTCATGTTTGTATATACACCTTTACACACACACACACACACACACACACACACACACACACCTTACCCTTAGAATAACTGTGTAGTCATGCATAGTGGCTTTCTACAGCAGACAGCTAAATATTTCTGCAGATTGTAAACCACTAAGAATTTTGTGAATGAAGATTGTAATCAATAAATCTGCCAGACTTAACCTTGATCTAGGGACAGCCTATTTTTCACAAAGATCAGTTGTGTTCAGGAGTACATCCATTTCTCAGTTTATTAAAACGGGCATAGCCATTTTATGTTTCCAGATAAACTAAATCTTTTTTTGCTCTTGATCTGTACAATTGCAATAACTCTCTTTTTTCCCCTGAATCTTCCCTTTTTAAATCCCATAATTTGCTATTTCAGTTCTCTAGTTATTTTTGAAAAATGGTGTTCTACCAGTTCTTGAAAACTCTACTTGTGTTCCTGTAGCACAATACTCATAATATAACTAACATCCAAACACTATCTCTCAGCCCATTCAGCTCTCAGGTCTTTAGCAAGTTCTTCGTGATAAAGGGAAAAAATGACTCAACAGTGACTCTATCTCCTTTATTTTCCAAAGGAAATTGACAAGGTGAAAGGTGAGCTTGTAGAAATGAACCTGGAGATAGTTGATCGAGCCATCCAGGTGGTCCGCAGTGCCTTAGCCAACCAGATTGATTGGACGGAGATTGGAGTCATTGTCAAGGAAGCCCAGGCCCAAGGAGATCCAGTGGCAAGTGCCATCAAAGAACTGAAGCTGCAGACAAACCATATCACAATGTTCCTAAAGTAAGTTGCCAAGCAGATGAGAGGAAAGCCCCAAAATGGAGCAAGGATTTGCCTATCAAGGCAATATTGTATTTTAATACAATGGAAGAGAATCTGTTGACATCCAGATATTAGGCTTCAGTTCTCATCAAGATCAGTTAGAATGATCATACCTTAAGGATCTTGGGAAATGTAGTCTAGTAATTTCAAGATCAGGAATAGATGATGATTGATAAATTGAAATTATAGTTGTAGAATTCACCCTTCTGAAAATGGCTGTGTTAACTTTTAAAAATATATTTCTAACTGTTGAAGCTACATGGAAATAAAAAGTCAAGAAAAAAATCAAACCCAGCCCCCCCCCCCCAAAAAAACCATCATTAACTTGTGTTAACCCATGCACATTTTTACTGTATATCTTCAGGAATGTAGAACAGAACCAGAATGAAAATTTGTGATCAAATTTACTCAGTTATCCTCCTGAATATGAAATACATTAATTTTTTTAAATTATTATTAAAAGAGATGCTTCTGGTCAGCAAAACATGCTTTTTTTTTTTCTGGATTAGAAATCCGTATGTGATCTCAGAAGAGGAGGACGAAGAGGAGGAGGAAAAACCTAAAGTGGAGGTAGTAGAAGAATCAAAGGGAAAGAAAAAGAAGAAGAAAGGCAAACAACTCCAGAAGCCTCTGAAGAATCACCCTATGCTGGTGGATGTGGATCTCAGCTTGTCAGCTTACGCAAATGCCAAAAAGTAAGAAAAGGGTAAGAATTGGCTGGCATACCTTTAAAAGTGGAGCCTTTTGGACAGATTGGTTCAAGGATTAAAGTGAGGCCACAATTAGCTTTCTATTTAAATCCACTATTTTCTTCCCAATTAATGTCAATCAAATCATGCAGGATGGGCAAATATGATATCTTCAATGCATCTGTATTGAAATGTGCTCTTAAGTGGGAGAGGGTTGGCCTAGAGATATGACATGCTGTTATGTTTTTTAGATATTATGATCACAAGAGACATGCAGCCAGAAAAACCCAGAAAACCGTGGAAGCAGCTGAAAAGGTATGCTTGTGGCTTTTTTGCCTTCATTGCTTATGGAAAAAGAAATTAGAACAGCAATCTTAGTAATCTCTACTCAGACGGATATAATTTCAGTTTTCCTGAAGCTCTGTGCCTTTGATTTAATCAGCTGCACCATTTATATGTAGTGGCACATTAATCATGCTGAGGGAGATGGCTTTGCAAAATAATTTGGTTCACTTTTCAAATCTGGAACTACTGTCAAGCAGTGGTCAAAATCAAGAGGTTTTAAATTTAACTTGGGTTAAGCCAGGAATATCTACACTTGTTTGGCTGGTGGATGCATCTGGCAGGTTGCTATTGCAGTAAGTGTGGACCATCATCAAATACTCCTTCCCCAGAAGGCCTACTAGTGAGAATGCTCCACATTTATTCACTAGCTTTCCAAGATACAGTCTTCCATTTCCCGTTTTATCTTTGTGGTTTTATTTTCTGAGCAAATGGGCACATTTTTAAACAAAGCACTGACCTGAAACTAGTTCTCATTTTTTTCATGTAGCATACTTTTGAGCCCTTTTGGAGTCAAGGGATTGTCTTGAAAATAAAGATAATGCCGGAGGTTTTTCATTTGTTTTCCAATATGCAACTTTGTTAATCACATGAGCATTAAAAATTAATTAACAGGGCTGATAGAAGTGTTAGTGGATTCATAGATGCCCATAGACAGCATGTTGCAAATTCTAGATATAAGTCATACAGGATGAAAGTTCGTACTAAAATATAGGCAGACCGAGAAAGGTAATCAAAAGTACTATAAATGTAGCAGCATTAGGGTCTAAGGAAATTCAGAAAAATAACCTGGATTGCAGTTAGTAGGAGAATAATACATTGGTATCTAGAAGGAGCTGGTTATTCGTGTTTGCCGGGTGTAGATTGAATTGCTTCTTTAAAAGAAGAACTGGTGAATGGTTTTGTTTTGTTCATCTATACAGGCTTTCAAATCAGCAGAAAAGAAGACCAAGCAAACACTGAAAGAAGTCCAAACAGTTACTACCATTCAGAAAGCCAGAAAGGTTTACTGGTGAGTTTCCTGCAGTGGGAATAAGCAAGCACCCCACTGAGTACCTTACTTTTTTGAGGGAGAAGATAGGGAGTTGAAAACAGATGTGATACAGCATTGACTGAGTATTCAGTCATTCTAGAATTTATGATACTAGTGTAAGGGTGCAGGCATCACTTTTGAAGTCCATAGAGCCCTGCCTTGATTGGTTGGGCTCAACATTTTTTATATTTGATAGGACTGGCAATAAGAAGCAAAATGGGTGTTTTAAAATCTCGCAGATATTTAAGGTATCTACTCATCCCTTAAAACTCCTGCATCTGCTTCCTGGAAAACAGGATTTGGCCCTACATAGTTTTGAAATATAGTTCTCAATATGCTGTACTGTTGCTAAGGTTCCTCAGGCTGAAGGAAGTTATACACCTTGTTCTAGGACAGCAACTCCCAAACTTTTCTGTACCCAACACCCCTAGTACACTTCTGATATATTCTCACTCCTCTTACAAAAGTTTGAAATAACGGCAACAAATTATGCATATACACTATAATTTTGAAAAGCCAAGTTTTCGCACCCCCTTGGCCAGAGGATGAATTGAGCATTTTCCTTCCTTTGCTATATTAGAACAAAGTTTCTTAACCTGATGTCTATCAGCTCAAAAGATTGACAGCCAGCATGACTAGTTATAGTCCCAATACTTTTGAAGGACATAAATTGGAGAAGTTTTAGATAAAAGTGCAACTTGTGTTCATATGTACACATTCCTCTGATATTTGTGTGTAATTTATATTTTGTCTTTAATTCAGAAGCTCAAGGGGGTATATGTATACTCTCTCCTTTCCCTCCCCCCTTACAATAAAACTTTCTGAGTTACATTGGACTGAAAGAAAGTGACTGGCCCAAACTCACTCAGTGAGCTAGAAAATAGAAACTTTCTACTACTTATTCCTATATCTTGATTCTTTAACATATGAATGTTTTTAAAATATGGGTTTAAATTGTGGATTCTTTAAATTATGATAAGCTACTTATCAATATTTTAAAACTATTCCAATGATGAAAGATTGCTGACACTGCTCCCAGAAATCAATATATTTTGTAAATAAAACGCAGTCAGTTGGGAAGAAGTAGAATCCTACATTTGAGAAGGTTGCTGCTATTTTTCTAGATTTTTTTTCACTTTGCAATTGTCCTGCATTTCTGCAAAAACAGAACTCACTGCAGATAGAGTTTAAGAGTTTCTGAAATACAATTCTGCAGTAATTCTTTTGTTTCACATTTTCATCTGAGTGGGAGATTGAGGTTAGTAAATGGTGGACTAAATATTCCTAAGAGTCAAGAGGTTCTGAGAATTACATATCAATATTTTGTTTTGACTTGATTATTGTGACAGGTTTGAGAAATTCCTGTGGTTCATTAGCTCTGAAAATTACCTTGTTATAGCTGGAAGAGACCACCAACAAAATGAAATAATTGTCAAGCGATACTTAAAGCCAGGTGGGTGACTTGTTTCACATTAATCCAGAATACTGCTAAATGTCTTTAACACTGAATAGATGTGATGTTTAAGTATTCATTAAAAGCATGTTGAATTCAGGTCTGACATTGTTCTGTATGATATCAGCTTGATTGATGCATAATTAATACCATTAGATGTTGATCATGCCTTATTCAGTACATATTATTTGTTACAGTCTAGAGCAGAGGTTCTTAACCTTTTTGAACAAATCGCCCCCTTGAGCCAATGAGGAAGTTGTCATCGCCCCCCTCCCCCAACATAACCTTTCAATCACAACATAGGAAATAATTCTTCAATTTATGCAAACACTTGTTTTGTTTTCTTTAAAATTGTCGTTAGGACATATCGATGCAAATAATTTATTTCCAGTCTTTTTCCCATATCTCCCATATTCTGGCCAATGGCGTGCCACTGTATGGGTAGAGGCTGCTGCGCAACGCGCATGAAGATAAGCGATGCATCTTCACATATGTACGGTGTTCTGTACTGAAGCTAGCTGGAGGAACATTTGAAAACACAATTCAATCCACTAATAGTGAGCGATCTGATGTTTTTGTACGACAGATATACAGCGATTCACTGCACGAAAAAGTCTCAAGTGTCCACAAAACGTCTCGCTCTATCGCCCCCATATCGCCCCCTTTTTGTTCCTTCGCCCCCGCGTCGCCCCGCCCCCCTGAAAAATGAAATCGCCCCCTAGGGGGCAATGTCGCCCAGGTTAAGAACCACTGGTCTAGAGAACAAGCAAAAAACAAAATATATGTGAAGTGCAAATGTAAAGCCATTGAAAAAGTAGCCCTGATTAGATTATAGCCATATTACTAATATTGTGTGATTTTTCGCTAAATGTGGCTTTCCGGGTGGGGTTACTAATGAGCCATTTGAACAGCAATGCAACTTTGAATAATATTTTCATAGTGTGGAGAATGATTATGTAATCCCTTTAGTGTATCTTCTTAACAACTAAGCCAGAAAATACGTAACTTCTATCAGTGCATATTTTTGTTCTATCATCATAATTGATCTTTCCTGTTTCTTCCATATAAGGTGACATTTATGTCCACGCTGATCTCCATGGAGCAACCAGTTGTGTCATTAAGAATCTATCAGGTAATGATTGTAGGGAGCAGTGCTTAAGGAAAAGGGCCCATTAAAGATTAGGGATTCTTAACTACTTTCAAAACCTTTGGGTTAATGCTTACATTGGATCAATAGGTTGTGGGCCAAAGGATCGTTTTAAACTGGTCTAATATTTTTTTTTTTTTTTGCAAGTTTAGAAAAGGAAGAGTTAAGAGATAGAATTTTAAGGGAACTTGTTTAATAAGATGGCATCCCTGACTGAGATGGTCCAATAAGTAATTTCTTTGAAATTACTTGTACTCCTGAGCGTCTTGCTTAGTTGCGTTAGAGTTGATACAAATTTAACCTAAATTCTGTTTTCTTGATAAATGATACATGTAGTTGAAGAACCTCTCTCCTTTGAGAAGCCTGCTACATTCAGAATTTTTATAGGTTCCTATCTTTTGGGGGGATAGCCACAAGTGTTCAAGAAACCCCAAGATCCCAGTGGGGCAGCTTTTTTCTCCCAATGCATCCCCCATGTGATGGGAATTGTAGCCGCCCCCTTTGAAGAGCATCAGGACAGGGAAAGCTGAGACGAAGTGACCTCTTTATTCATCATATTGTATCTGAACTTTCCTTTTGACAAAATCAGTGAAGCTTTTATACAGTATATGTACATTCAAAAATTCTTGTGAATATCAGTTACTGGAGGCCACTAGTAGAACTTGGGCTTGGCATATTGGTTAATTGAGTGCCCTGAAGCATATGATCAGAATTTTCTCCCAAGTGTGTTCATCATCCTCTAAGCCAGGGGTAGGTAACCTTGGCTCTTTCATGACTTGTGAACTTCAACTCCCAGAATTCCTGAGCCAGCTATGCTGGCTCAGGAATTCTGGGAGTTGAAGTCCACGAGTCATAAAAGAGCCAAGGTTGCCTACACCTGCTCTAAGCGTAGCATGCAAAGAGTATGTTGAACCTGGGGCAATATTCCAGACCATTTGCTATGGTCAAAAACAAAAAGACATTGGGCATGGCTCTTTCAGGATATCACGTCCTAAATGTTCACCGTTCCAAATACTATCAAATAAGGGGCTCCGTGTTCTAGGTTTATTTTCTGTTCTACTTTCCAGAAGGCAGATTTCTTAAGTCAAATTAATGCCTTTTTTTTCTTGACTTCAGTTTAAAAACAAGTACAGCTTCTAGTACATGTACCTCAACCCCTCCCTTCCTGACTGTTGGGGGATTTAGCACAAAGAAAAGTTAAAAGTCAAATTGGTGGCGAAATTCTGTAATAATGGCCAGCTTTTGGTCTTGCTGTTTCAGGAGATCGTATCCCTCCACGGACACTCACTGAGGCAGGCGCAATGGCCCTCTGTTACAGTGCAGCCTGGGATGCTCGGGTCATCACTAGTGCCTGGTGGGTGTACCATAATCAGGTAATGAAGTCATGGGCAGCTGCTTTATCTAGGGGTCTGACTTGGTTTTAAGAAATGAAACATTTTACTGGAGATTCTACAGAGGCCTTGTTTTGGAACATAACAAAAGTATTTTTTAACACTGAATAATTGCAAGACTACCATAACTTCCTACAGTAATTGCTTTCAGAGCTGTGGCTTTTTTGACTTTAGTTCTTTATCATGCATTCCTGCTCTCCTGTGCTGGCATGCAGATCTAGCCAAGGCTACTTCTGGCTTTTCTGTGCTGTCCTCATTAAATTTACCTCTATTTGTGCTCTTCTTGTTACAAAAGGAATTTGCTTCGTTTCCTTTTTCACAGACAAGAGGATTTTGCATCTAAGTAACTGTGCAGATGATCAAGTAACCTCTGCTCCATTAGTGTTCTGCCAAGGCTGCTTAGGGCCGTAGAATAAGATGGTGCTTTTGTTACAACAGATTGGCCTTTTTCAATCTGAAGCCTTTCCCAAAGATGCTGATGTACAGTTCCAGTCATCCTCCAGCCAGCATACCGTTAAGGGTTAAATTTAGATGGGGACGACTATATTCAAATCTTCATTCAAAGGAGTTCGGCCAATCTCACAGATGTCTTCTTTCTTGGCCTCTCCTACTTCATAGGGTGGCTATTTGGGGATATTATTAAGGGAGACCTCCCACCTGATTATAGTGTTATCTATATCAGGGGTCTCCAATCTTGGCCAATTTAAGACTTGTGGATTTCAACTCCCAGAATTTTGGAAGTTGAAGTCCATAAATCCGAATGTTGCTAAGGTTGGAGACGCCTGATCTACTTCCAAAGGAAAGACAGAATGTAAATGAAACAATAAAGGAATAAATAGTCCAATACATTGAGAACATTATCTTATTGAGACAAGTGGCAACGGACTTAATTGTGTTGCTCCTTTAGTACTGGTCTCAGAAGTAAAAAGCTTTTCATAGAAGTTTTTCCAGATTTGTGTATGGAGGGGGGTGTTCCCCGAAAGCTATAGAATTGTTGGAAATCACCAGGGATGAAAGTTCCAGTTACTTAATTAGTAGTTTCCCCTTCTCCAGTCCCAACATATATGGCAACCATTAGTGGATCTGTTAATGTTTGTTGGGCACTTCCAAAAAATCTGGCTTTCATTTCTGTTACATGTCCAACCCTCATTCCCACTTCTTTTATGATAAGGTAACCTTTGTGGTCCCTCTTTGATGCGTATGATGTTATTGGTGTTTAATCATCTGGGTAACCTCCATGCAGGTGTCTAAAACTGCTCCCACCGGAGAATATCTGACAACTGGAAGCTTCATGATCAGAGGTAAGATCTCCAAGGAGACATTTTCCAACCCAGGATGGCTGTTGTGCACATAGCCGAGTTCAACAGGAAGGGGAAATTATGAACCAGACTTCATATTAATGTTCTAAAGAAGCTGAATTTGCTCTTTTATGGAAACCTCTAGAATTTAATTTCTTTTTATTTCCTCCAGGGAAAAAGAATTTTCTTCCCCCTTCTTATCTTATGATGGGCTTCAGTTTCTTATTTAAGGTACTGTGTGCCCTTGAGTTATTGCTTCTTCTTTGGGGATGTATAAAAATGAGATGCAAGGTGTGATCTCTTGAGTATTCGACTCTGCTGTTTACTTGGTTGGCTTTGGGAGAGAGAATTATTTTCTCGTCCAGGAAAGTGAGGCTGTACTTGTGATTTCAATGAAATACTAGTAGCTTTCACTTGTATGTACCAGAAGTCCACATAGCTGTAGTGCTTTGTTTCTTTTTATTGTTTCTAATGTAAAATCTTTTATTTTTATTAAGCTTTACACGCGTGTACCTTTATGTTTTTCAGTATATTCAGAGGGTTTATAACATTTTGTAGAAGCAGCCTTAGCTGCTTGTAAATTCATGTACGTGTGTCTGTTTAATTACATTTGTTGTATTTCTTTCTCTCTTGTGTGGGTGCACATGCACATATGTGTGCAAACGTGTGCACACACACATAACACATACAGACATATTCCAGACTGTAATGAGTTTTAAAATAGCCTTTGTTAATATTAGTGCGGTCTGTTTTGAAATCTGACCTTATGTGTGAATTGAAGGAAGTTTGCTTATTTTAAAGAATTGTTGGGGAAGGAAGGATCAGTCAACAGAACCTGATTAAAACTCTCTTGCATGATAATGAGGCTTTAGAGTAGGTTCCATTCATAGCTTCATAACAGATTTGAGTTTGTAATGATTTTTTTTTTTTGAGGAAGAAAAGTTTGCCCAGTCTCCTTTCTCAAAATTTGTACATTTCAGAAACAAAATGCACTTCACTTTATGGTAAAACTTGAATTTAAGATCCTTTCCAAACAGAAAATCAGAGTTGGAAGGGACCTTGAAGGTCTTCTTGTCCGACCCCCTATTCAAGCAGAAAACCCTATACCACTTCAGACAGATGGCTCTCCAGTCTCTTCTTAAAAGCTATGGTCTTAGTCTGTTAATTGGAGTTTCTGGTCCAGGTATTTCTTCCCCCCTTTTTTATTTTTATTTTTTTCTGTGAGGTGACCAGTCAGCTGCTGAGAGCTCTACCTGTATCTAAGGAAAACACAACTTTCTTTATCCGTCTCCAGGTGGATGAATCCTGTGTTTGGAGACACAGGGGTGAACGGAAAATCAAAGTGCAAGATGAAGACATGGAGACCGTGACCAGTGCCACCAGTGAGCTGGCAGCAGAAGAAACGGAGCCCTTGGGTATGTTTTAACCTAGGGCTGCCAAATAAAGTTATGTTTCTGAGTCTGGGCTTCTATTTACACATGGTGCCATTTCTTCTGCTGGGACTTTTATTTTCATGACTGGACTGCTAGAAAGTGACCAGTAAGCTTTATTGATCCTCTAAAGTGAAGCCTTCCACAGAACGGGGTCTCTCCAAGGTGAAGTCCTCTTCCTTTGAGATCTTACTCTTCTCTTGATCCTCTCAGGCAAATCTTGTCCTCCTCTTCAGCTAATAAGTTTTTCTTCCTTTTACATTCCAAAGACTGTTTGCTTGCCTGACTTAAATCACGAGTGCAACTGAATATGTGTTCCTTCTTTGGCTTTTTACCAAGATGCACCAGAGGGAGATGAAACTAGCAGTGATGATGACGCTCATAAAGAGGAGAACCAAGATAAACCTGAGATTGAAGAACACTTTGCTGAAATACATAATGAAGAGTGTGATGGGAGTGGGGCAGGAGATGCCTTGGTCATGGAAGGATCATCTGAGGAAGAGAATGAGATTTTGGAGGAAGAGGAAGACGATGAGGAACTGGCAAGGAACGCCTCAGAGATACGTTTTCCAGACACAACCATTGATCTTTCATATCTTCAGTCCCAAAGGTAATAGAAAGCAGAACTATATTCGCAAAACTATATTTGGAATATGAGCCAAATATGAGTGTGAAATTTGGGTATTAGTCTTTGTCACTGCTCTCCTGAAATATTTTCCCAGTTCTTCCCACAGTCCTCTGCCTTAATAATTTTGCTTCTTATTCAGGATGAATAGGAGTATAATGAGCATAATGTCTGTACATTAAAAAAATAAGCTGTTCAAATAGTTTGACAATTTGGAACTAATGTTGAATTTTTTTAATGTATTGGGTTATATTTTGATTTTGGGCATTCTAGTTACTGTTGAATTGCTGTTTTTAACTATTATACACTGCCCAAAGTCACTTTTGTAAATATGGGACATATTACCTAAGTAAATAAATCTGAAAGAATGGTACAGTATAGGATGGGAAACAATGTCGGTCAAAAGTATACAGGACCTACAGTGGCTGAATCACACGTTCTAAGAACATAAGAGCTTTAGTGTGCTAACTGACACAATGGGCACCAATATCTATTTTGTAATGGAAGTATACAAAGAACTGTAAGAAAAGTTAATGTAAATATAAGAAAGTTTAAAAAGTATTTTCTGCCTTCTTATGTAAATGTTGGGAGTCAGGTGCTTTCACATAGGAAACATGGGCCTCTTGCTTGCATTTGGCTCCAGCCATTTTGGCCCTCAGGATAAAACCTGACTTTCTCCCAGGTTCTGGGGCCAGAATGTTGTCAGAGCTGACATAGATTAGTTGGTGGATGGATGTGAGTTTTAACAGGACCTCAGCATAATTTATTCTTTTAAATAATTATACTGTATAGTATTTTTGTTTGCCACTCCGCTCCTTTTGGTAAATAAGTGGCTGTATAAATATATTTAATAAATAAATAAACTTCATTTTCACGGAACTGTTCTTGTAAAAAACCAACTTTTTTCTATTGTAGATCACAGCTGAAATTTGCTTTGAAAGATAACATCTCAAGTTTGGTGAGTTCTTTGTTGCTAGTAGTGGAAGGCTGTATTGGCTGCAGCTCATCCTGCAGAAACAGCTAGAGTCAACTCTCTTTCCTTTTGTAGGGTGACAGCAAGACTCAGGGGAGGAGACATCTCTCAGCCAAGGAGAGAAGGTGAGGAGGTCTAGACAGAAGATTTAGAGAAGTATTTCTGAGTCTTGGCAATTTAAGATGCATGGATTTCAACTCCTAGAATTCCTTAGCCAACAAAGGAGTTGAAGTGCGCACATCTTAAAGCTGCCACGGTTAAGATATACTGATTTACACTTAGCTCTAAGAGGCAGTTTTACAACTGCCTGGGTAGTTACAGCTATTGCAAGATGCATGCTTACTCCTAAATTATCCTTGAGACTCCTTTGTCTTGCCTTTTTGCCTTCCCAAAGAGGTTTATGCACTATGGAGTCCCACAATGGCAAGAGAGTGTGTTTGTGGCTGCTGTTGCCAGCCTGAGGTCTTCTTCCCCTCTCTTCTAAGAGTGGGGTATCCTTGATATTTGGAAATAAATCAACTAGCCGGCAGAAATTGTACGGAATTCTGCTTTTTCTTAGGGAGCTGAAGAAAAAGAAGCCACCGAGTGACCAGGATGATTCTGATCTTCCCAAAGAGAAGGATGAAGATAATTCTCCTCAGCTTCAGCTTTCTCCCAGTGATTGTAAGAGTGCTGGCACGCAGCAGCCCGTGAAGAGGAGACAAAAGGTAAGCTGAGCTGTGTGCATATTGTATACTTCTCAGGTAGCCTGATCAGCCAGGTGGGCAAAACTAAAGATTCTTGGAATACTGAGAGTTCAGCAAGAAACTATGCCAGACATCTACAATCCAACATCACCCAAATATGATAGAAATACAGTTCCCAATAATTGTACCTCATCTGGAAGGCCTCATGATGGGGAAAGCCAGTTCAGGCTGTTGGTAATTGGTGTGTGCTGAGATCAAAAGCTCTTTATTCTTCTTAATGCTGCAGTTCTACAGGGTCACCTGGCCTTTTACCTAGACATTTCAGATATCACTGCAACCTGAACCTTTCTGAGTAATCTGTGGAAACAGGCAAATGCTGCCTAAAAAACCACAGATTGAGTTCTTTGATGCTTAAATCAATCAAACCTCCTTGAGAATGTCTGCATTTCACAATGAGAGGACCATAGAAGAAATATGACAAATACAAAAAGCTATATTATCTGTGGATATTATTGTGGCTGAAGTGTAACATGTGAATGAATGAATGAGCCAACCTTTATTATCAAAGTACAACATGTATACAATGAGATTGGCTGAGCCTCCCTCCGTGTCTCCCCCCCCCCACTCACAGTGACAACAAACCCACCAACTTATTACACTTATGTCAGGTTAACAAAGGCGGTTTGTGAGGAGACTTTTCAATTTCGCTCCCTTCTGTTTTTGCCCGCAGAACAAGCTGAAAAAAATCAAGGAGAAATACAAGGATCAGGATGATGAGGACCGGGAGCTGATCATGAAGCTGTTGGGAGTAAGGCAAAAATAGGGTTGACTCTTCTCCCCCCCCCCCCTTAAATATAATATGAAATTTGTCTTTTGATCCTTTTGGTCTGCCAAATCCAGTCTGCAGGGTCAAACAAAGAAGAGAAACCCAAGAAAACCAAAAAAGGAAAAACGAATCAAGAATCCACCAAGAAACAGACCCAGAAACAGAGGAGGGACCAGAAGCCTGGCCAGGGTGCCAGGATAGGAGAATTAATCCCTGAGTTAGAAGGTGCTGCTTTGGATGAACATTTGGATGACAAGGTAGAATGATTAATAAAGCAATTGTGGAACATTTTCCTGGCTTGTATTCCCAACACTTCTTCGCCATTTTGTTGATCAGCGTGTGTGCAGGGCAGCCTGTACAGGCTAAGTCTCCTGTTAGGGCAATATGCAGGCCCTTGAAAAGACCTTGGATTGTAGAGTTTCTCACCAGAGACATGCCAGGGAAGCAAACCAATCACATGCTTGCCTTTCACCTAGCAATGCTGTGAGTGACACACATAAACCAGCTGAAAGTTTATAGATCTATTATTTTAGAGTAACGAATTCATGGAGAATTGGGCCATCTATGGCTACGGCACTGAATAGCACTTGCTGTGGATTATCCAAAGAGCACTGTGGCTTTCATGCCACAATCTGTGTCTTCATTTGGTAAGCTGTTATGAGAACCAAATGGTTAGCTGCTTTTGAACTGATGTGGTCAGTTTGTTTTTCTCACACCGAGCTGCAGAAGGCAGATGCATTGCATAATAGGATGTGGTGAGATACTGTTTAAAGTCACACTTCAAAAGCAAAGTGAGTGTAGAAAACAGACAAGAATTTATATTCAGAATAGGCTGGCATCTCTCAATTAATCATGATATTTAGTATTTAGTATAGGGCAGTGGTTCTCAACCTGTGGGTCGGGACCCCATTTGGGGTCGAACGACCATTTCACGGGGGTCGCCAAACAAGGCTGTCCGCCATTTTTTCCCCCTTTTCTTTGGCCACGCCCCTGGCACCCAGTGATGTATAAGTGGTTGGGGGTCACCACAACATGGGGAACTGTATTATGGGGTCGTGGCATTAGAAAGGTTGAGAACCACTGGTATAGGGAGAAGCATGTAAGCTCTACTAATTTTATTTCTTTTCCAAAGTGACAGATTGTCAAATACATTTAGTCATCATTTAGGCAGCTGTTTTTAAAGCCAGTCCTTTGCCTCTTATTACTGTTTTAAAGGGTTCACCCCTCCGTTACTTCTTTGTGGTGCTATTTGGGTTCTATTTCTGTTAGCATGCAGTAACTTGGTTTGTTGTTAGAGGGAGTGATAATACAGACACTGTTTTCCTATTAAAAAATGAAGCTAACAGTTTATAATTATAAGAAGGCAGAGACTTGGAACAATTGATAAACATTGGAGATCAGTTTAGCCCTGACCTGTTGGCCTTTCATAAGGCCTTATGGAGGTGAGGCTGAGCCCATGCTTTGATTATGTAACTGATGAGTCATTTTTTACTCCAGCTGCTGTTTTATGTGTGTTATTTTTCTCATTTTTAAAATACTTTTATACTTTTTAAAACACCTTTTAACCACCCAGAATCTAGAAATTCATGGATAACCATGTAAATTGAAACATTAAATAAACAAATAGCTAAGCAAGCAAAAACAGAAAACTATATAAATTGAAATAATGAATAAAATACATTTTACGTGAAAATCAAAACACCTGGATTAAGAGCAGGAGTCTCGAGGGAATCCGAAAGTGTCAAGTTTCTGGGCACTCAAAATAAGATTGAATGGAATCCCACAAGTTGTGTTTCTCCCTTTCTCTCTGTCTTGACTCAAGTCTGACATTTTTTTGTTTTGTTTTGTTTTTTATTCTTCCAGGAGGAGCAGGATCAAGATCAAAACATAAATGAGGTAAATTTGAGCTGCTTATTTCTTTTTATTTAGTGGGGAGAAAAGGGCTTTGCAAACCCTCAGATTTATTTATTTGATGGCAGGGCATCGTAGCTTGGGGGTGAAAACGGCTTTTCTCTTTTTGTGACAACCTCATCTCCCCCCAGCTGACAATAGGTGGGACCTACCTTGTTTAAGAGTTGTATTCAGTTCTCTGCTGAGTGTATCTACGTTCTGTGATCAGTTAAAAATGACTCATCTCAAGTAGAAAGGGGCTAGTGGTGGAATGTTTATTTTGACATCATTACAAAGTCTTTAATGCTGTGCCAGTAATGGAGAAAGTCAGTGTGACTTTCAGGGCAAGGAAGGTTTGGCCTCAGCCTCAAGAAATCTTCCATCCCACTCCCTCTGACTTCTGCAGTTCTAACTGCCCTTGCCCATGTGCCTTCAAGCACATCTTTGCGAAAGATGTCAGAGCCAGGAAATGCTGATGCTGCTTTTTCTCATCCTCATCCTCCTTCTTATTTCTTTAAAGAAAAACTAAATGAATTAAGCAGCCAATTCCATATTTTTGGAGCCTGTTGAGTTGTAGAGAGCCCATCAACTGATGTTTTACTATTAGCAAAAAAAATATTGTGAAGCATCATCTGACGCTGATAAAAATGGCAATGTTTGAATGTGTGAGGGAAGGCAAGTCTAATTTCATTCCTGCTATCTTTGATGTTTGGATTTCTGGGTTTGTGAGATAAATTAGTACAAAAAAACATGAATCCCCCATTATAACTGGTTTGCAGTCCCATCAGTTACAAAACTGATGGACAATAAAACCTCTTTGTAAAATAAGCACACCCTGTTGCAATGAGAGCAGCTGAACATCCATGGGCAGTCTCCATTCTCCCTTTGTATTATTTCATCGTGCTCATCCTTTACTGTATCCAGGAAGGGATGGCTCTGTTTGATTCTCTGACTGGGCAGCCTCACCAGGAAGACATCCTCCTCTTTGCTGTTCCAGTCTGTGCACCTTACACTGCCATGGCCGGTTACAAGTGAGTATCATCAACTATTGGCATAGTTATCTGCCCAGAGAAAGTTACCTTCCTATTCAACATTGTACTTGTATTTTTTTTCTTTTTTTTTTTAAGATATAAAGTCAAGCTGACACCAGGCACTCAAAAGAAAGGGAAAGGTAATATATATTCCTTATTGCATTGTTTTCAGCCATTTGTCCTATCTGCATAGTATTAAAATGGTCATTCTCTCATAACATTTAATGAGTGAAACAGTGTTTGTAGGGCCCCAAGGTACCTCAAATGGGCTACCTTGTGCATTGTGTCGAAAATCTGGAACCCATGGCTCCCATGCAGTTGAAATTTGACAATTTTTATAAATCATTTTATTACATAAAAATCATCATAAAGTATTTTACGACATTATACAAAATGTCATAAAACATTTCCTGTGTCCAACTCCTGATGTTTGACTGTGCTATATACATTTTTTTTATTGAAAATTTTTAAATTTTACAAAACAATTCCCTTCCCCAAACCCCCCCAACCCTCCCATACCCTCCCCTACCTCCCCAAACCTCCCATACCCTCCCCCAACCTTCCCAGAGCTGAGTACAGGCTTAATTAAAATTTTTCAAAAAAACTTAAAACACATATAAATCCTAAGCAAATCTAAATACATTAAATTAAACAAGTTATCTTCTCTTAAAAATAATAATTACAATCATTAAACACGTTATAATATACTCTAAACATTTTCTAATATCATACTTATATTATTATCCATCATTCTTTATAAACTCCCTCCAAAACACAAATTTAAACATTGCTTAAAACATTAAAATTCCCTTATACATATTTAAAGCAAAATGTTCCTTTAAATACTCCTTAGATATCTATACATACAATATAAAATCTAATCTCTCCCTCTTTCTTTATCCTAAGACACAAAATAAACATATAAACATTCATTATACCATTAAAACTAAATACTCTTTTGAATAGTCCTTAAATTGCTAAACTTAAACTTCTTATCTAAAATTTTCATTCGATCTCCATGATCTTCTCTCCTATCAAAAAAAAACTTAAAACACATATAAATCCTAAGCAAATCTAAATACATTAAATTAAACAAATTATCTTCTCTTAAAAATAATAATAATAAAAAGAAAAAAAACCAAAAAAATTTTTTTTATAATTACAATCATTAAACACATTATAATATACTCTAAACATTTTCTAATATCATACTTATATTATTATCCATCATTCTTTATAAACTCCCTCCAAAACACAAATTTAAACATTACTTAAAACATTAAGATTCCCTTCATATTTAAATCTTTACCAATAACCAATTCCATCCACAATAAACACATTCCTTATCAGTCTCTCTTATCCATAAACCTCGAAAGAAGTGCTTTGAAATCTGCCCTTAAAGGTTGCTCCAAAAAGTTATAAATCTTGCTTCTCCCACAGACTCAGGAACCAATACTTGTGAGGCTTCCTTAACCTCCTTCTTCTGTTGCTCCTTTTCTTTACATTTATATGTTGCACGGGTTGTCCTCTGCTCCTTCATCTCAACTTGTTGAGGCCCCTCGAACTGAGATTTCCCATTTTTCATTAATATAGGCTCTTCAGACTGTAATTCTACCCTTAAAGGTTGCTCCAAAAAGTTTATAAATCTTACTTCTCCCGCAGATTCAGAAACCAATACTTGTGAGGCTCCCTTAACCTCCTTCTTCTGTTGCTCCTTTTCTTTACAATTATATGTTGCACAGGTTATCCTCTGCTCCTCCATCTCAACTTGTTGAGGCCCCTCGAACTGAGATTTCCCAATTTTCATAAGTATAGGTTCTTCGGACTGCAATTCTACCTTTTCTCTTCCAAAGCTTTAAACGTAATAGATGGCGATGAGCATACCCCCAGGACCGAAGTGTAAAAGTCTTTTGCTTTAGAAACAGTATTAAGTCTATAACGTATCCCCAGGTAACTCACCACCATTCCAGTCGGAACATCCCATCTGAACAAGATTCGCCTCTTTTTAAGTTCGTCTGCTAAAAAAGCAAACTCCTTTCTTCTTCTTAAAATTTTAGATGGGATCTCCTTTAAAATTATAACATCTTGTGAAGCAATTTGAAACCTCTTCTTATCAAAAGCTTGTATAATTTCGTTGTGCAGGGATCTTTTCCCAAAATAAATTACCACATCTCTTGGCAAATTCTTTTGCTCTGCCACCACGGAGTTAACTCTAAATGTTTTTTCAATTTCACTAAGTATTTCCTCTTTTTCTCTATTCAAAATCACAGCAAAGTCATTTGCAACCATCTCTCTCAGATCACTTTGCACAGACTCTCTCAAGCCTCTAATTCTTAAAGCATATTCCATTTGTCTATATTGAAGCATAAGAATCTCATCTTGAAAATTTTCCATCTGTTTTTCCATGCTTTCAAATTTTCCCTCCCTCAATTCCACTTTTTCTGCTACCTCTTCTACGCGAGAGTTCAGCTTTTCAAGAACAGAGGCAACTCCTTTTAAAGCCAAAACTATCTCTTGCCTCAAAATCGTATTATTTTCCTCTAAAATCTCTTTCATTTTTCCCCTAATTTGAGATATAACATTTCCCATCATGTCTTGCAAATCCTTCACCATTATTGACTGTGCCAAAGAAGAGGGTGAAGCTATTGATTTAGGTTGTTGCGCTGATGATAACACCGAAGAAGAAACCACCTTAGGAGCTGTAGGAATTACTGAACGCTTTGGAGCCATCTTAAAAAAATCTTTACTCCTTCTTAAAAATTACAAAAGTTAAGCAAAAGAAAAAGAGAGATTAACTCCAAAAAATCAAAAAATCCTTCAAAAGGAGATCATTATAATAAAAAGAAAAAAGTTAAAAAAAAGAAAAGGGAAAGAGAAAAAAAAATAATTAAATAGAAAAAATCCATTCCATTTTTTTAAAGTACAAAAAACAAAACAAAAAAGTTAAACAAAAATAATAATCCTCCTAAAATCCAAACCCAATATCAAAAAATCATTATAAATAATCAAGTCCACATTCCATTCCAGTCATTAAAAAAAAAGGAAAAAAAAAACACCGAAAAGCCTGCCGATCACCATTTTACTTTCCCTTTCAACAAAAGAAAAAAAAAAATAAAAAGGAATATAGAAGTAAATCTTTAAACTTAAAATCCAAATAAGATCAGAGAAAGCAAAAGCAAAATCCTCTACTCAGCTCTGTCCGCTTTTAAGAAAAACTCACCAAATCACTTTAATCGCAGAGGTGGTTGCAGCGGCTTGTTTTGTCCCTAGAGACAAAAGCAGCTGGGAAGCGGAGACAGTCTGAACTCCATGGGAGCACTCTTTTCAGCCCCCCCAAAAAAACCTTGGGGGTGCATAAGAGGCTCTACCACTATTCAGACAATCCTCTTCCCCCTCCCTTCGCCCGGGAGGGGGATTTTGAACCGCTGAACAGCTGATGTCCGCTGTTCATAGCGATTCAAACACTTACCCAGGAGGACGGCTACAAAGTAGTCACCATCGCGTGCGCAGATCCACCGGAAGTAGCCTGTGCTATATACATTTTAACATGGGTTACTTTCAAGGCAGATACATCTCTTGAATCTTTCTGAAATTTTAAGAACTTTTTAAGTACTTTACAAAGTACTTTACTGCCATGAAAGCATTGAAGAATTTAGTAAGGAATTATCTTTGAAACAATGACCCAACGGTCATTGAAGTGTTGATGAGAAAATGTTATTTTAGCTTATCCATTAATAATTTGCTTTTACACATTTTCTCTCCTATTCTAATTGTCCTGTTGGCAGTATCTCCTCTTAAATTCTGTTTTATTTATATGCATATGTACAGTGTTCTGTCTTTCTACTCAACCTGTTTGCCATTTAAACATTAAAATAATTTAAAAACATGAAAAACTGCTTTCCCCCAAGATGCATCTGATGCCATCTTCTGAGCTGAGAGGGTATGGAAAACCTATGGTGATGTTTTTAAGAATCCCCCAAAACAGATAAACTACTTATACTTTATCTGCCTTATGTTGTTTTGTGTCATAACAGCTGCAAAGACTGCTTTGCATAATTTCATGCAGTCCAAGGATTCAACTATGAGGGAGAAGGATCTCTTCCGCAGTGTGAAGGTAAAAAACTGCTTTTGCAGGGATGGTGCTAATCTATGGTCTTGCGTGAGAGCAGGCAGTACTTGCTTTTAAAGCGAGTATTGTGGAAACAAAAAAGAAGAATCAGTTGTAAACTCCATGTGAAACTTAAATACACAGAATCTTGTCTTTTTAAAGTTGAAAAATAGGATATGAATTGTAAAGTGGTAACTCTGAAGTCCAATGATACAAATTTAGACCTCTAGGTAATAAATAATATTTTGGCAAAAACATTGGAGGTGGGGGTAATTGGCGGATTGATAAAACTACTAGTCCATCCCTCCTAAGAATATAGTTTCAGTTCAGAAGTGTCTTCATGGGGGAAAAACGATTTTCCAGTTATATAAGATTGTTTTTGAAAACTACAATTGGGATTAGTGATAAGAAAGAGATCCTACCTGTCTTAGAAAGTTAACTGGCTCTCATGTTCTACTAGGAGCACTCTGCTCTTCATTTGAGAAGAGCAGTAGAGGTATATTTAGATATTCCTCTTTATGGATTAGGGAATCTATAGTATCCTTCCAGATTAGGAAGAGTTTCATAGGTCAATGGGCCTACAGTTTTAAGTTCCTTAAAAAGAATTTTGTCAACTATAAAAAAATTTGCCTGGTATTTGCTGCTTGTTTTAGCACCTGGCTTTCCTATTGGTAGAAAGATGACTAACAGTACTATAAGGATATAGCTAATCAAGATGGACGTGTGATTTTTTTGCATAGGATACTGACCTATCCAGAAATATTCCAGGCAAAGTGAAGGTGTCAGCTCCTAATCTCCAACATTTGAAAAAGAAATGATATGAACTACGTACAACTTCACAAGTTTGCACCTTTGGATTGTGTTGCCCAATTACAGAAGCGATACATCATCACTGGAGCACCTTTCTGTTTTGTTAATAAAATCCACTACTGATCAAATGATTACAATTCCATAATTGCTGTGCTTTTCCTCTCTCCCTTGTCTTAAAGTAACTTCAACTTCTTCCTAGAAAATGGATTTATATTGGAAAGTGCTTATCATCAAGCCTCGTACAACCCTTGATTTTGTGACCAATTGGGCTCCATGTCACATTTTATATTTGTACTCTTTTACTACAACATAGAACTGACTTTTTTCTGCATAGGCCTGTAACTTAAATATTTCTTTTTTGGTTTCTAAGCCTTTAATTTGTTCTTCCTTCTGAATTATTCTAGTCAAAACTTCTAGAGAGAGGACAAATTAGGCTCCATGTCACATTTTATATTTGTACTCTTTTACTACAACATAGAACTGATTTTTTTCAGATGGCCTTTTGGGACTGGTTTCGTAGATAGCGATTTTTCTATGGACCAGGGGGGCACTGTTTCACACCCTGCTGGCATCCTGCATGTGCATGGCTGGGGCTTCACTCGCATGGTCCAGTTCTTGGTAGCACAGGTCTGCAGACCGGAGGTTGGGGACCCCCCCCCCATTAGAAGACTGTCCGGATAATTTAAAAAAAATTGGCATGAAACAGGATGATGCATTTGATACACATTTAAAAGGAAAGAATTAATTATTGGCTTAGGTTCCATACTTTCCATTGTGATTAGAAACTTTAACCACCATTCTCCGAAAGTCCCATTCCAGAATATGCCTCTTAGTATTGGAGGCACTGGATACCAAAATGATATATTTACCCTTTCTCAGAAATCTGGAGTAATAGAAACAATCAATTGTGGGGCAAACTATTAATTTTGCATGTAAGACAATGCTGCGTTACAGATTCCTGGCCCTAGATTTAATAAATACGAGCTTGTGCTTTATAGAATGAAATGCAATCTTACACAAGGCTTCTGATCCAGCACCAGTGTAGGAGAAATAGTGAGTCTCTCCACAGTTGCATTAAATAATACATTTATTGCAACCAAATCTTACACAAAAATAGGTTCTCTTTCTAAGTTATTCACATGCAATCAAAAGACATCAAAACGTAGTCACTAATTACAACACAGGAACATTTTATACAAATTTCTTTTTGTCATTCAGGGATGGTAAAATTATTACATCTTTTTATAGAAGGGCCATCTATATACAGCATGACCAGTGAAGATTCTCCCTATGATCCAGATGTGTTGTTACTACCAAAGCGCTGGTTGAGTCTATGGAGCAGGTGCTTGGGAAGGCAGTGCCAGGAACTGGCCAGGGTCTCTTTAAAGCACATAACAGCCTCTAGACACAATCTGGAGGGGAGAAGATGAAAAGAAACTTAAAATTTTAGACCACTGTTTTTTTCCCCTGTTCCTACTTAATGGCATATAGATATAGTGCCAGGTGTGATAACATGATGGACAACTATCCATTTCTATTGTATTTTGTTGTATTTGATGAACACTAAAGGTTTTTTTTTTAAAGCAGCAGATACAACTAATCTTATGTTGAATAGAAAAATACAGTATCTACTCAATGGTCTGCTTCATGCACTTGTAGAAGACACAAGTTTGAAAAAACTGGCCTAGACTAGACATTTCCTCAAGAGATCTGTCAGCTTCCTACCAAAACAACTAGAACATTTATTATTGTTATCATGCCAGATTTATATCCTCAAATTCTCATTTTGCATATTCATCAACGGAAAGAAAGTTTAAAGTGTATGAAAAATACCTTGCCAGGGATTTGGGTTGAAGAGAAAACACAAGTATCTCATTACTATGTGCCTGAAAACAAACAAACAAAAAAGCAATCATGAAATTTCATGATTGAGAAACTCAAGCTACAGTCCACAATAAAGAGAACAGAGATCCCTTAGCAAAACCTTTGCTCTCTCCACACAGTCAAAGCCAGTGAACTGAAGAAGCCACCCAGACCTGAAAAGAGAACTTACTGCTTTGTGATGGGCAAGTAAATTGCTGGCACAGCCCCCAAAGACGATCACTTCTCCCTCATCACTTGCGCAGGCGGTGTGCCAGAGTCTGTAAACAGAACATTTGCACATTGAGAACGCAACAGGACAAATGCAAAGAAGTCAAGGGCACAGGAGTGTGAGAATATTCACAAATCACAGCAGTAACTACAGCTTCAGTTACAAACTCCAAGCTAAGTAAACATTGGATGGGGAGAGATAACAACAATAACATCAAGTATACAATGACAGCAACTGGAATTTACTGTATTTGATTCAATTTTTCTATAGTTTCTTGCATTCCACTCACTAGTGATAAAACCAAGAAATACAAAATTTGATATTTTTGCAGCAGCATGCCATAACAGCTTCACAATATTCCTTTTTTTTCTTGCATTTGACAGTAGTATGGACTTTGAAAACATAGAAATGGGGGAAAAGCTTAATACTCTCAATCGTTCTCTCCCCAGTTGTCCAGTAAAAGATACTGCTCAGGATGGCAAAAATAAAGGACAGATAAACCAACAAAACTTTTTTTTCTGATGGTTAATATATTGCAGTATTTTTCGAACTTGCCAACTTTAAGGTATGTGGGCTTCAACTCCCAACACTTCCCAGGCCACACAATTTAAACACTACCACGTTTGAAAAAGACTGCTCTACTGTAAAAACTTCATGTTGACTGAAGATAAGATGCATGACAGTTGGACACATGAAGCTGGGGAAGGCTGCTGCGGTGAATTTGGGATGCAGAAATGCAGTACAGTTCTTATGCTGCTGTCTTACCGGGGTTTCTCTAAATAGTTGTGTTCAAACTGTATCCATTCATTTTTACTGATGCAATAGATCCAGGCATCACCTGCAATGCAAGGAGACTTTAACTGAGAAGGCGTGTTTTCAGTGCTGCCCAGAAGAACTAGGTAGGTCACAACATGGTCCAAAGTACAAATTTAGAAGCATCACCTGAGGCTCTGGGCTCTCAGGGGAAGACCTATCGTACCACTGCTAGCACAGGGCTCAAGGGCTACATATTTGAAGGCCAACTACAAGACATCCCATATAGCTATATTCTTTATGGTACTTTTTTTTTTAAAAGTCCTCTCACTAATTTATTTTATTTCTTAAAGAATTTGGAATCTTCCTTGGCAAAGAAATTACCATGAAATGGTACAGCTATTTCCAGGACCTGTTTCATAAATATACTGTAATCACTGTAATTAAGGAAAAATATAATGATACCCAACAAGATACCAACGTTCATACCAAATATCTATCACATGTAGCATGACTAGAGCATGTTATGCCCTTCTTAGCATTATAAAATATAGGTGGTCCTTGACTTACAATAGTTCGTTTAGTGACTGTTTAAAGTTACAATGGCACTGGAAAAAGTGACTTATGACTGTTTTTCACACTTACAACCATTGCAGCATCCCCGTGGTCACATGATCAAAATTTGGATGCTTGGCAACTGGTTCATATTTATGACAGTTGCAGTGGTATGGGCTCATGTGATCATTTTTTTGCAACATTCTGACAAGCAAAGTCAATGGGGAAGCCAGTTTCTCGATTGACAACTGGGTTACTAACTTAACAACTGCAATGATTCACTTAACAACTTAACCGGGTTACTAACTTAACAACTGCAGTGATTCACTTAACAAGTTAACAACCGGGTTACTAACTTAACAACTGCAATGATTCACTTAACAACTATGGCAAGAAAAGCCATAAAATAGGGAACAATTCACTTAACAAAGGTCTCCCTTAGTAACATAAATTTTGGGCTCAGCTGTGGTTGTAAATTGAGGACTACCTATATAAACAAAAGTTAACTCTGTGAAGTGGGAAATGGCAACGAACAAACATTCTACCACTAATTTAAAGGGGCTTGTGAAATTATCAGATGGAAGCAAAAATAAATCCAGGGCACAGGATAAAGGATTCTTCCCCAGAAAACCAATAATCTCAGAAATTGAAGATAGTATCTACGCTTCCAAAATTTACTTACTGAGTGGCTGCTTGTCTGTTGTGAAGCCACCAAAGAGGAAGAGATGATCTGAGGAAATGGTAGTTAAAGAATGCCAAGATCGTCCAACAGGGCAACTGCCCTGCACAACTCTATGAGGGGGGAAGAACACACACCAAGTAAGAAAACCAAGGCTCACAGGGGCAGAAATGTCTACCCTGGGTGTAAAATTGTAAACTGTCTCAAAGGTGCTTTTTTAAGGGCAACTGGACTTTCTGATTTTTCTTTAAGACATTTTACTTCTTATCTAAGAAGCTTCTTCAGTTCTAACAAAATGTCTTAAAGAAAAATCAGAAAGTCCAGTTGCCTTTAAAAAAAAAACAACTTTGGCACAATCGCGATCTGGATAACAGAGAACCTCTGTAGACAAAATTGTAAACGCTTTACAAGCGGTGGATAAAAATGCAGAACTTTATAGAGATTCATAGATTGAGAGAGATCTGTCGAGATAAAGGTGAGGAACATTTTACATTGTGGAAATTCTTGAGACCCAAAGAGATTTCTGGTGAACCATGTAGTTTGGTTTTTGAAGAAAAGTCTGTATGCTGCGATTCACGTGCAAAGAATCCCCTTTAGTGACTTGCGCTACATTTTCCTAGTACCATGAGACAAGGAGATCTTCTAATACTAAGTGTAATACTGCAAATATAATCCTGGAACCATTTTCAAGAAAATAGTGCAGAAAATATTTTCCTGGAAGGGTCACAACTTTCATCCCCCAAAATCTAATGTGAGAAATGGCCAAAACTTTAGAAATTACCTAGAAGGGCAGGATATAAATTTTGTGAAATTAAACATTCCATGTTGGAAAGAAGCACAATTATGAAGGGAAGGAAAGACCTACTTACATTTGTTGCCATTCCCATGTTTCCAGATTAAGAAAATAAAGATCATTCATTCTAGACTCCTGAGAAGAGAGGGAGAGATATGGATTTAGTGCAGTTGGTCCTCCAAGAGGAAACTGTACCTCCTTCTGCATTTCTACTCACTCGGTATCTGCCTCCAAAGACATATCCTCTGTTTCCAACTGTAGCACAAGCATGGGCGGCTCGGGGTGATGGTGATTTACCCTGAGAGGAGAATTCCAGAAAATATTATTCTGAAGGCAATTGAGAAAACAGAATATATCATTGTCTCAAATGTGCTCTTTAGAATCAGTTTTCTCCAATGTGATGCTCTCAACGTATCTGGAACTAAAACTTCTACCATCCATCCTGAAAATGGCCAATGGTGATTTAGTTCACCCCAACTGGAGAATGCTCAGTTAGTGAAGTTACAGGTAATCCTTGATTTGTGACGGGTTGTTTACTGATCATTCAAAGTTATGATGGACCTCCCAAAAGGTACTTACAACCCGGTTCTAAAGCTCTGATGGCTGCCTCCTCTCTTGTGATAATCTGACAGCATTTGGGGCCCTCAGCAACCAGCTCGTATTTATAACCGTTTGCAGTGTCCTACAACTGCGATTTAGGATGTTTTGCAGAAAACTGAAGATTATTTCAGTTTGGGGCAAAAATGACCCATAGCGAACAAAGGGTTTGCTTAACGACAGAGGATTAACTTAACAACCATGGTGACTCCCTTAACAACCACTGCAAAAAAGGTTGTAAATTGGAACAGTCACGGGATGACCTGTTTTATGACTGTTATGACTTAAAATTGTAATGGGGAAGCTCCATTATAATTGTAAGTCGACAACTACCTACATGTAGAAGTTTACTGTTTCCTGGTCCAATCTATGTCTGTCTCCTCTTTGTTTCCTAACCCACTAAAAGAAAAATCTCTCTTCCACATGTAACATAGTCTTATCCCTGCAGTAGCCCTGAGAGATAAGCCAGCTGATTGTATCATTTTTGTGGTTAATAACACAATAAAAAAAAAGGACTGGGGGGGGGGCTAGGATTCAGAAAGCATTGCTGAAAAAACATATTAGAGGCAAAAGTAAGACTTGAACTGGGATTGCTGTTGTTAATTACCTCACTATTGGAGCACTTTAAATATGCACCAATAGAAAGATTAGAGCCCAGGTTATCCATGTTGGGAGAATGGCAGCTTAAAGCTGCCACTGAGAAATTCATTTGAGGGTTACCGTGGTCACAGGCTGGCTCCAAGTAAACGTCTCCGTATCTAGGACATGTACGTGATTATTCCACCCTCTAGGAAGACCTGAATTCTAGAGCCAAAAAGAGACACGAAGTTATAATCTTTTCTACAGCTAAACATTTCAACATTTCTAGCTAAAGCAACACGGCTAAAATTATTTTTAAATCATTCCTTTTTCTTGACTTTATAAGTTGGGCAGAAAAGAGGTCAAGCTAAATGAAAAGTATTGAATGGGAGTACATTTGGATCTTTTTGCAATTTTGTGGGTTTTCAAACATTTGGCCTAGTATGGTAGCAATTTGGTTTTCAAAATCACAGATCTTTTTAATCATCGTTAGCTGTCTCTCACAAGAAGTGGAAGGACACACTGTCTCACTGCATATCAACAGTTCTAGACAGATTAAGATAATCCCCCAAATGAAGCAAAAACTGAATTTGCTTCTATGAATAGAATCCTTGCATAAATTATACTGTCTTAGATGACCATTTTTTCTTATTTACTGAAGTTAGGACTAGGAAGGCAACAATGCAGGCAGCAATTTCTCAAAGTCTTTCGAGTCTTTCATTTTAGCAAATATTAAATTCTAAACAATTCCTGTGCAAAATACTTCGGGGATACGTTTGACCTTCCTGTTACAGTTAGAACCTTATGGGCCCCTTTTCTTAAAGACATGCAAAATGTAGGCAGCAAACTGACTTAAAAACAAAGCCTGCTTTTATTATTGAGGTACAGTATAATCCTTTCTAAACAATTTCATGAACGCAAAGATGGTAAGAAGAAGCACGTCTGGGCCGGGTCATGGTTGAGTTCCAACTTTCCATAAAAGAATTCCAGCTCAGAAAAGTAAAATCAATTACCCAAAAAGAGGTTTCATCAAACTCAAAGGTTCCAATCTGCTCCACATCAGGATAATAGCCATAGCCACCAAAGAATATAAGTCTGTTCAAAAAGATATGAGGAAAACATCAATCACAACAATAAACTATCCTGATAGATTCCTGTACTTATAATCCTTTATATTGAGTAGAGATTTTGCATTTAAATAAGATAGAGGAACCATTTTTGTGTATAGGACTTGCACAATGCTTTGTGAATAAACAAAGGGTGTAGGGAAGGGAATCCAAATGAACAGCTATGAGATTAAATGATTTTATCTTCTCCAAATTTGTTTAAGAAGTTATTGTTTATAATTGTTAATATTATTACTGGGATTTATGGAAGTTGCAGTACAACCCACATACAAGGCTGGGGAAGGATATTTCAAATGCAGTTCTTTAGATTTTTTTACATATTTTAAAAAAGATGTTCAAGATCAGAATAGTCTTCTTAATTTTCATGAACTGCTTCTAAAACGGAAATTGGGCAGGATATAATTATATGTTGCCTTTTGGATATCAGAAATTCTTAGCAGTTTAGATTAATTCTCCAAGTGAAATGAACCTCGTGCAGTCTCATGTGATTTCAACTTGCATTGATATTTTCAATTAATGTATTGTTTTATATTATTGTTTCTTCTTAATAACTCCCACATTTTAAATTATTCTCAGATATTGGTAAGTCATATTGATTTTTATTTTTATGTGCACATTAGAACCCAACCCTGAATCCACCACTTAGAAATTGTTATATATAAAATGATCTAACAAAAGAATGAACAGGGGAAAATGAAGCAAACCAATTTCAGCCCTGTAATATAAAGGTTCATTTTTCTGATTTTTTTATACTATAAATAGCAGAATATATCACACAATTGATTCCGAGAAAAATAATGGATACTTAGAATAATTTATAGTTGCTTACTTATTTCTATAAACCCATACTCCGAGCTTGTCTTTTGATGATGGAGGAATACCCTGGCAGTCCACTCTGACCCACTGCAACACTCCATCATTTGATCTGGAGTTTAGCATATAGAACTGCAAAGAAACAGATTTTGGATTTGCAATTCCATGGCGCAAATGAAGTCTCATCTCTCTGGGATTATCTTATTTATTTATTGAATTTATTTGCCTGGGCAAATGACTCTGGGTGGCTTCCATCATTAAAACATAAAAAAACCCTAACAAATAAATAAATAACAAATAAATAAATAGAAATTCCAATCAAGATACAATTAAAATATGGGGAAGGAGAGAACAGGATGCATTTGGGGGGGGGGGAGATGGGATTGTCTCTTAATTTAGCAATGTGATGTTTCCCCATGGAGGACCCAGGCCATCTGGCAGAGCCAGATCTTCAGGCTCCTGTGGAAGGACAGAATGATGGCAGCCAATTTCACCTCAGTGGACAAGATGTTCCAAAGGGCAGGGGCCACAGCAAAGAATGCCTTTCTCCTGGACCCCACCAGCCAGAATTCCTTGACGGATGGGGCACAGGTGGGGTGGGACAGTCTCAGTGGGTGAGACACATCACTAAGTTGTCACATCAACTCTCTACATGCTCAAATTCAGCTTATTTTTATGTTTCTCCAGACACATCCATCTCTCTCTTCCATATAACAAAATGGACAGAACATACTTTTATTCACAGCCATTTTTGCTTCTTTCAACAAAGATTTATTGTGGAGCAACAAATTCCCCATTTCTAAAGCCTTTATGGCTTGGGTTTACAATGTCTTTGAAACTACCTAGTCCAAGTGCAATCTGCCCATCTAATACGTGCTAATGGGAGGGACCATTGTGGGCTCCCACCCCAAAAGGTTAAGGGAGTGGGGCTCAGAAGGATAGTCTCCTTGGTGGCAAAACCCTGACTCTGGAGTAGCTTTCTTCTTAGGGAGGTCAAGATAGTTCCCACTCTATTAATGTTCAGGGAGGAAATGAGAATTGAGCTCTTTGGAATGGAAAAATTTTAACTATGAAGACAGCAGGTCCGAGGACTATGTTTATAATTGATTATTGATTATGTGTTTTTATGACCGTAACTTCTAGAGTCCACGAGTGGAGTAGGAAGCGTATCAATAATCTACGTATTTAACTGATTTCTCTGGTCACCCATCTTGCAACAATAGCTGTATAATGTATATATAATGAAATCATGAGGATATTTGGAATGTACTGACACACACTCAGGACATACTCATAATACATAAAAAACAACCAGCCACCCAAGAATGGGGCAGTGAATACTCTTTCAGTGTCCATATGGATTTTTAACACACTCCAAACACTCTCAACAAGAGATTGGCATTTGAGTGCAAAATTACAGGGGCTCTTTGCTGGAAATTAAGAAGAAAAATAGAAAATTCCCAGATGGATCAGAGAGTTTGGGACATTCCCAGTCGCTGACCTTATTTGTGTTGCCACAATCATGGTGCCCTCCAAACAGATACAAAACCTTGTCCACGCACACAGCACAGCTTCCTGACATAGATGGAGGCACATCTCCTGTGGTTCTGTGTTTTGTCCTAAGATGGCAGGGGCAAAAAGAGAGCTTGAATCAGACAAGAAAACTTGTATCTTCAATGCTTAGCTGTCCTTCAAAACATTGGAAGTCAATTTGATACACTGCTTATTCGGCATATACTGATTAGAAGCTAGTCTGCCCCAGCAGCACCTGCTTTCCCCAAAACACAGGCCCTTTGTCACAGCTAATCTTTTTGCTAAGGCTACCTAGGGAACAATGTTATTTTTCAGGATGCCATATGAACAAAAATCACATCTTTTAAAATTCAAATGCAATAGACATAAATACAGCATAAGCAAAGTATAATTAGGCTGGTTTTAAACAGAATTAAAACATTTGGGGGGGGGGGAAGTATTTCTAATATTAAAAGACAGAAAGCTATGTTCTAAGCAAACTTCCTGGAGAAGTGAATTCCACAACTATGACACTATAAAAATGCTCTCTGCCACCTTTTTGCATAGCAAGTACACCTGAGTAGGAAAAGTATGCTGAAGAAGTCCTTGGGTCCCTTGGTATCAAGCCACAAAGGGCCTTAAACAAATCCATCAGGCAATAACCTTGTGAGAACTGAATCTGCCCTTCACTGGTCTCTTCACTGAGCAAGGGTCTGGTGAAAGATCCCCTCCCTCTTGAATCTGCAGACTCTGGCTGAGATGGCAGCCCTTTTCCTGTAAAATCCCTGCAGGATGGAATACTCTCTCCAGAGAGCATGTGCAGCTCCTTCCTTGCTGCAGTTGTATAAATCAGTTTGAAGCTGTACTTAAACATGCTTTCAGCTGACTGACTGCAGGTGTTGCTCTTAGGTTTAATCCTGGCGTGTCTGTGTCTGTGTGTGCAAGCATACACCTGCGTGCCCCCCCACTAAGGAATCTGATAAATCATTAAACTCAGTAAGCAATGGGAGGAGATACAGGTAGTCCTCGACTTATAACAGTTCATTTAGTGACTGTCCTAAGTTACAACGGCACTGAAAAAAAGTGACTTATGTCCATTTTTCATACTTACAACAGTTGCAGCATCCCTGTGGTCCCATGATCAAAATTCAGAGGCTTGGCAACTGACTCACATTTATGACAGTTGCAGTGTCCTTCTAAACTGAAGCTTCTGCAACTTTCTGACAAGCAAATGGGGAACATCGCTTAACAACTTTGTTACTAAGAACTGCAGCGATTCACTTACAGTTGTGACAAGAAAGGTCATAAAATGGAGCAAAATTCACTTAACAACTGTCTTGCTTAGCAACAGAAATTTTGGACTCAGTTGTAAGTTGAGAACTACCTGTATTTTTAAATTAAAGACTTTATTTATAAAATTGAATTGAAACAATGAAAGAAAAGAATCTGTTATTATATTGTTTCAAGTAGGCTTCCAGCAGCAAGGCTTCTATTTTTCCCTGGCCTCTGCTGTGGATATCCTTCCTTTCTCATGCCCGTTTTGCAACTGAATCCCTCTGTTCCTACCCAGAACTAGCTTGAACAGCAACTGTCATGAGTCTTGTAAAACTTTTCTCTGACTGCTTCTAAAAAATCAGTAATTGCATGCTGCTAGATGTGACAAAAAATTGTCTACACAATTCCATCTTCTAACAGAAAGGGTGAAGGATATCCATGGAAGTCATTCAAGTGCCTTACCATCGTTCAGTTTCCATGTTATAGATCCAGATTTCATCTCTTGGCAGATAGAAGTCATAAATGCCCCTCACTTGAGCATTCTGAATTAGGAAGGAAGAAAGAAGATATTTCTGCTTAATAAAATATAGCAATGGAGAAGCATCCCAGACTTTTTATGCTACAGCACAGAGATTACTATCCATCTCCCTCAAATATATATTGAGAAGCATGCCATTTCCGGGCTCAAAAGTAGCAATGCCTCTTTGTGAAATGCCAATCCTATTCCCTCAAATAATTTATACCTGGCTTTTTGTTTTAATCTCAACAGATCAAAATATAGCTTATAACAATTTAGCCAAGACAAACTTCAGTGAAATGATGAAGGGAATGCTTATCAAATGCAAATGGCACAAAATGGTTGGATGCCTCTTAGTTTAGACGACTGAAGCAATTTAAAATTGAGTTTAAAAAATAAATACATTTGAAATGTATTTCTAAAGATTTTGGTAATGTGCAAATTGGTGCAGTCCCCTGTGACATGCCACAGGGACTGCACCAATTTGCACATTACCAAAATCCACCTAGGATATCTTGTACCTTTATCAATGAAGCATAATCACACTGTCCTTCTGGGCATGATAACATGACTCCACCTCCATTTTTGTCTAATGTTGCATTTAATAAGAAACCTAGAATTTTTTTTCTCTCACCTTATATCCACCCCAAATAAACATGCATTTTCCATCAGTAACAGCCACATGACCACTCCGCTCAGGTGGGCTGCCCATGTTCAGCTGTTCTAAATTTTCCTCTGATACCGGTAGATCTTCCTCTGCTGGCAATTCTTCATTGTCATCTGCCATACTGATAATGGGATATTATCCTTCAAAATTAGACAAAAAGGAGGAATGGATTGTGGCAATTTCAAGTTTGCTTAACCAAAAGACAACAGAAAAAAACTCAAAGTTATTTCCTCCATCCATGCTAAGAAAAATGCTTTCAGCAGTCCCAGAAAATTAACTTTCACCCACTTTTCTTATATGTAATAACTTTCAGATTTCCTAGGGTTGGTAGAGATTACTTATCTTGGGAAACCATTTTTTTTTTTTACATCAGTAGGACAGAAGCCTGTTATAGTTTAGGTTTAAAGGTAGTACTTGCTTAATAACCATTCTTTTAGTGATCATTGAAAGTTAAGCACTTAAAAAAGTGACTATCACAGCATCCCTGCAATCGCAGGATTGTGCTTTGAGTGCTTGGCAGCATCACACATTTACAACCAGATCAGAGATGCTCCAAAACCTTCATTTGCTAATAAACTCAGGCTGTCATGAATACTTTCAATAGAAAAATCAACCTTGGGCCAGAAAAAGATTGAAAGCGGGTGATGGGAAAGCAAACGCTGGTTTTCAACTATCTTTTCTAGTCATAAAACAAACCTGAACTTCCCACCACCACTGTCAGCCTCAAGGCTTGAAGGTTGTTATAGTGCGTTGATGGAACAGAAGCACAACCAAGCAGCCATGAAATCTCTTGATGTTGATATGAGCTTAAACACGGGCTCTCCTATAGTGTATTTTCATGGCCTAACCGATCCCCTCCCACACCCTCCTCCCTAACATAGAATGAAGGAACAACCGTTACACGTTTGTCTTTATGGGACTCATCCTTTAGGATCGCGTTAAGCTTGTTCTTAAAATGGGGAGAGGCCACTGACTGTTCCCAAAGGCGCCCCTCTTCCTCCCTACTCTGAATAGTATCTCCGCCTCCTCATTCTGCTGCAGAGGGAGCTTTAAAAAGCGGGACGTCGCTAAACGTCAACCGCTTTATCGGCTCACTGATTTCCTCCCCCCCCCCCCAACCCTCAATTTAAGCTGAAGTCGGGAAGGATACCTTCCCCAGTCCTCCGCCTTACTGTAGCCGGGTCTCTCAGACTGTCAACATTCGCCGACGCAGAGAAGACATCCGCCCCACCCATTGTCAGACGCCCCGCCCCTCTGGTGAGAGGTCGCCTTGCGTTTTTCCTCCCTCTTCAGGACAGGCGTGGAATTGCTTCCCTGGAGGTGTTCACGTCGTAGGAAGTTTGTCCATGGTAATTAAGACAAGTCTATTTTTCTGATTTCTGTGATGTAGGCTAAATGGGTAGAGCATGGTGGACAAAATGGGAATAGGTGTCTCATGTTAATCCAGCCAGATCTTTCGCGTGATTTGGCGAGTAAGTGGGGCGTCCCCAACATTAGGTAGAAAGATGCAACTGTATCAGTTAATAGAATAGAATAGAATAGAATAGAATAGAATAGAATAGAATAGAATAACAGGGTTGGAAGGGACTTTGGGGGTCTTCTAGTCCAACCCCCTGCTCAGGCAGGAAACTCTATACCATTTCAGACAAATGGCTGTCCAATCTCTTCTTAAAAACTTGCAGTGTTGGAGCATTCACAACTTCTGGAGGCAGGTTGTTCCACTGCTTATTTTGTTCTGTCGAGAAATTTCTTAGTTCTAGGCTGTTTCTCTGTTTGGTTAGTTTTCATCCATTGCTTCTTGTCCTGCGTTCAGGCACCTTGGAAAATAGCTTGACTCTCTCTTCTTTGTGGCAGCCCCTGAGATATTGGAATACTGCTATCATGTCCCCCCTCGTCCTTCATCAAACTAGACATGCCCAATTCCATCAACCATTTCTTATGTTTTAGCCTCCAGTCCCCTGATCAACTGTGGTGCTCTTCTCTGCACTTTTTCTAGAGACTCAACATTTTTTACATCTGGGGTGTTCTGGGGTGGGGAGAAAATTAGTAGTGATATTGGTATTGTAAATGAATGGATTGTTAATTTGTTTTATTACTGTTTCTGCCATGTGGTCAAAAATCACTTTGCCAGCTTGTTATTAGACACCATGCCCTGCAGAGGGAGCCTTTTTCTTTTCAGCATTAAACGGCTTGTTACTGTATACACTTGGCTGGAAATTATTCTGTGAGCTGCGAAGACTGTCAGTTGTACAAAACCACATCAGTGTAATAATGTTTGGGCAATCTCCCTAAGCTATATTCCAGGCAATGCATGCTATCTGTTGCAGAAGTAATATGACACATCCATGACTTCTCTTTAACACTTAGCCATAAAAAATTGAAAGATTATTGATACTACTAAAGGTCATATTGGAATTAGAAAACAGAATTTAGTCTTACTATCCTAATTGGGCACCGTAGGAGGTACAATAGTAAGTCTGGTTTTCGTTTTGGCTAATGTAAACAAAAATAAAGGATTGGATCTGCTTAATATTTGCATGCAAAAGCAAAACAAACTTCTTAGATTTGTAAGCTGAAAGTACAATCCAGAAGCAATGGCAAACTATTTTATCCATGCAAAGAAAAGTGCATGTATGTGACCATGACATCAGAAGTAATTAAGCTGAATATTGTTAGATTTTCATTAAAAGTTGCATTAATTTAAACATGCTTCCCTCAAAATGGTGAAATATTGTACCAACAATTTATTAATGATGCTCAGTGGCAACACGTGTGAACTAGAAGATTCACTTTTGCCCACTTTGCTGTAGTCAGTGACATTGCACCTGAATTCCTATCCCGGGGTAGGTAACCTTGGCTCTTTTATGACTCATGGACTTCAACTCCCAGAATTCCTGATCCAATTCTGGGAGTTGAAGTCCACGAGTCATAAAAGAGCCAAGGTTGCCTACCCCTGTCCTATCCCCACCAGCAACAGGGTCAGGCGGACTGAAGGGAAAAGATGAAACATGAAATAAAATGCTGCAGCTGAATGCTCCTGCTCAGAGGCTTGCTGTTTTTTAGGCACTTTTCAATTCCCCCCTCAAATTTTCTTAAATGAATGACCTTGGAATTCCATCTTTCCTTTTCAACATGTTTTTTTTGCAGGGTGCTTCAAGCCTTTCCTAGTATTTACAGGAAGAAATGACACTAAATAGAGAAACCGAATGTTTCTGCACAGTATTCTGCAATGTTAGTCGCCTTTTTAAAATTATTTTTAGCTTGAAAGAACATTGTTTAGCATTTTTCACTTTGACACTCTTTTGAATACCCATTTATCTATTGTATCTATTTAAAATCCAAATAATCAAAACAAATCTGAATCTAGTGGATACTGGGGCATTCCTATATATTTTTACCCCAGGGAAAAAAATTCCCCTCAGTAATTTCAGTATAGCTTTTAGACCTATGTATTTAAAGTAACCTCTTTATTACCAGATGAACATTTTTAATAATTTGCATTTGTCATTTAGCCAGATATTATAATTCAGCCATTTGTTTGGTAAGCTACCCAGCTATTGAGAAAGCTTACATTCCCCTTTTAATGTCTAAAATATTTCTGCACAAAGAACAAGGCAGCAAATATCATTTATATGTTGCCTATTGATATTCTATTATCAAAAATCTCCTTAAAGGAACGTATGGCATCTGTGATATAAAAAGAGTATTTTATGGCATAATCCAAACATTTTAGCTTTATATGAGCTTAATTATTACTATAATTAAAGTAAAATTTAGAATTATTTTTGAAGGTTTTCAAATCTTTCAAAATGGCATGATGGCAAGAGACTAAAGGATGTTTAGTAAATTGTATTCAGACTCTACAAGTGTTAATCACAAAACTCAAGAAAATTCAAAAAGAATAGAAAACAGTATTTTATAAACACTTTTTACAATAAGTTAAGGACATATTTTCAACTGTTAAATACAAATTTTGTACAATCAACAGAATAAGCAACTTTGTCAAAACATTGTAAAAGGATTTTGAGTTTGCACAATTTTTTTTAACACAATTCAACTTTGTTTAAAAAAATATGCTTTTCAAATACCAGCAGAAGGTAAACTACCTTATATGGCCAAACACCATTTTCACTGCTTGGAACCCCATTATCTTTAATAACAATAATCGGATCAAATTGCTCTTAAGTCCAAGAATATTTTTAATCTTCAGAGCCTGAACTGGAGCTGTTATGACACTGATAACATTTGAAACTGTTTCTTATGCATCCAGAAATTTAGAATTTAGTTCAAACAATTTACCAATAATAGTGTTTTTTGTTTTAAAATGATAATGGAACTGTTATTTAAAAGACATTAATCTACTCATGTTCTTCTGCTTTGGCTTGTTTTTTCTGACGATGATTAACAGCAACCCAAAAAGTTATCTTCTCCACAACTTCTTCCAGAAGTCTAGATGGCAACCAAGATAATTGTTTCTCCAAGAGGACAGCATTTTTACCAATACAATCAAGACTCAATCTAAAAGAAACAATATGAACGTTATAGAGTTTTGCTCTCTATAAATTGCATAGTAGCAAGCTAGTTAAAACATCTAAATACGGCAATATGTACTCCCACAGCAATATTCCCAATTTTAGTACCTCTTTCATTAGACAACTATTACTGAAAATAATCTATTCTTTGTTATAATTCTATTGAAACATCATACCCTCTATGATTTGCTTGAATCACAGATTACGTATTTGGTTTAAACAGCTGCCAAATAAGAATGACATAAGAGAGTTTATATTAAGAATGCAAAATGTATTAAAATTTCTATAAGAGAAAATGTCCTTTCACTAATAGAAAACAACCATAGTGTGTACACAGCATTACTTGACTCCCCAAACAATAGGACAGTTGTTACATATTTAGGTTTCAACATACCAGAGATCCACTAAATGACTCTGCACACTAAAATTGTTATATCAGGAGAGTTATTCCTGTAATAGTTGCTATTAATAATTGTTGAAGTGTACTATTCTGGAGGCTTTACAATTTTATTAGTTCCGTTTTTTTCAACTCACCTGAGAAGTGAATATGGTTGTGTTTGAAAAATCAATAAATCACTGCAATGACCCTAAGGAAGAGAAAAACGATGATTTCAAATATATGCAGTTCTCTTTCTTACAAAAGTACTGAAAGCAATATACACAATTAAAAAGTGTCAAAACTGCCAGTTGTTAAACCAAAAATGAAGCAAAGCAAGACAAGCATGGTTGTGTGGCTTTTGGAATTCTTTTGAAATTCTTAATAGTAGATCTATCCTGTGTCTTGTGACCAAGTGAAAGTAGGATTAAAAATCCAGCAGTCTAACACATTTCAAACTATTGCCCAACTGATTCTCCCATAGAATGTGCTGGGGAATGTTTTTCTGATTTTTTTCCCCCACCACAGCATCCAGCTGGAATTAATTTTTGTTGTTGTTATTGGTTTCTCTTACCACATCAACTCATCCTGTTTTTTTCTGTTTTTGGAGAATTATAAATACTGAGTCCCAACTTGTCTAGATAGGATTATTTTCCCCAAAAAATCATTTGTTTTTTTACCTTCATCCATATTCTAATTTTCGTTTTTTAATTGTTTTAATGATTTCCCTTGGCTTTCCCAGGCGGCTTATCACCTCTTCATTTCTGATCTTGTCAACCCAGCGTATACGTAACAGCCGCCTGTAAATCCACATTTCAAATGTTTCTAGTCTCTTCAGGTGGCCTTCTGTCAGAGACCAACTCTCTATTCCATAGAACAGGATAGAAAAAATATAGCATCCTTTAAAATGTATAAAAACAATTAGATCCTTTAAGGTACTTACCCTATCCAGGAAGTGCAAATCATCTTTACTTCCTCCAAAGACTAATACTTCACCCTCTTTGCCAGCACAGGCTGTATGCCATAACCTAGAATGTATTTTACTTAGAATGAATGCTCAAATAACAGATTTCGTAGAAGCATTTACTTTCATGTTTTAGAGATGCATATTTTATCTACATTACAGAACTTTCCACTTAATCTCCAACATATAATATCTACATTGTCTTGGAGTGATTACTCAATTCTTTAAAATATTTTGAACTTGTCAGTAAGGAATGAAGAAATTTAAATCTTACTGGTATTTTCCTGTTTACTATTAGTGGACTTATTTTCTTAACAACAAGAACAGGAAGAATTTAAAAAATTAATTATGCATTTGATCCAACTCTTAAAAAATTGTTTGCACTGATGAAAGACAGGTTTAAATATCAAAACAGCTTATTCTGTCTTTATAAAATAATTATATACTTTAAGTACAATATAAAATTGTTTTATACTAATCATGAAAATGTGAAAAAAATTGATATGTATAAGCCATAATATTATCATGAAATATGTTGGCCTGAATATCAAAGTACGAGTATTCAAGATAGCATTACTTAGAAACTCAGCTATCTGAAAGATTTTATTTTTTCAGTCTTAGCATTAATTTAAAGCGACCCCTAGTCATTATTCATTAGAATTTATATTTCGTTTACAAGGCATGAAATGAAAATACTCCTGGACTAGGATAATCTCTTCTTTCTTTAATATAATCTTCTTTAGCATTAATAGCCTGCCTGCATTAACTGGAGAAAGAAATTATATGGACCAACATTGTTTTCCGTCATTATATATGCTAGCTGTGAGTTGAGTAGAAAGGCAATATGTGTTAATAACACATTGGAAGTGTGATGCACCTTTCTTTTAAAAAATCAAGGAAACAGGCAAGAACAGAGATATGTATTTGAGTAAAAACACATTTAGGGGCAAAAATGTACCAAAAATCATGGTAATTCTATATAGAATGCAGTTTTCTATGAGTATTAACTGAGCTGTAATGGTTGCATCTTTTTGCTTGTAACTATGAACATGATTGGGAACCAAAGTAAAAAGGGCACTCTGTTCTCCCATTCCTCCTTTGCATCCTACAAAAGTTGGGTGTTATTTTGCACACAATAATGCAAAGTAAACAAACTGATGCAGGACATTGTCTTTGGGTTTTTTTCCCACTGTTTGGGTATGTTAAACTGCCAGAATTGTTGGAGTTTTGTGGCACAGAAATTTGGACTATAGACACAGATATAGACTGTTGAGAATGCAACTCATTTGTATAGGATCACAGCAATAACTGTGTTAGGACAGCTTCATTACGTGTGAAGTCATTTTCTGGAAATTAAATTAACACAAGAAACTCACTGTGTATAGGATTGTGAGATTAGTTCCCTTTTGTTTATTTACAAAATATGTGCAAGATGACTGTAAAACACCTTACTTATTATTTCAGCAATTATATACCATTCTCCTTACACTAAACTGTATCCCACCTGTTCTCTTCCTCATACCTGTTGATAGCTCTGCCTCTGTCTTATCTGCATTAGGAAAACTCTGGCCTGGACTGGATCATCGCAGAACACTGGAATGCCTTTCCTGCCTTCACTCTGGGCCTTGACTCCTAGCTTGAAACCTGAGGCTTTTTCTATTGACTGACAGAGTTTATGTCCTCTCACAGCTGCTCTAACTTAGCACCTAGACATTCTAATAAAGCATGTTATTTGCATTATTAATCAACTAAATTAACATCATGTTTAAACAAATCCTTGTCAAAAACTATAGTATCTGTTGTAATTCAAATATACCACATTATAACTGAATTGTACACATAACTAACAGGGCTGGCATCTAAACCAGAAAATGAAGATTTGTAGTACATAATAAGGTACATAATTAGTGTAATAAGGTAAAGAATTACTCCTCAAAAGTCAGATGTTGTAAATCTGATCTTCAGTACACTTATTTCAATAGCAGGATAAAGGGGCAATATTTATCAGCTTGTTTATTGTAATGTCAATGGAGAAATTATAGATTAATGCTAACAAGTTTTTGTATACTAGTTTTCCTCTTCCCCTATATATATAATATTTTTGGTGAATTGCACTGTTACATTCAATATTAAATTATGACATGCAAAGAGAGCTTAAGTATCTATATTTATATTATCAAAGCAAAAATACAGATGTTAATATAACCAATACAATTATCTAAAAGCTGCAAAATATAAAAGCATTATAAAGTAACAGAATTCAAACTATATCTAACAACCTTATATAAAATGAATTTTTTTCGAGTTCAAAAGGACAAGGTCTCTTATTCATTTTCTATGTCTGGTAAAGTGTCTCTCTGAGGTACTGCAGCCATAAAGATCATGTCTTTGAACATAGGGAGTACTCAGATTCAAGCACCCCTTTTCCCTTTCATCTACCTGAAACCAACCTACGTGAAATTCAATATGCAAGATTCACAAATCTTTGATATATTTTGCTTTATTCTAATTACTGTTAATGTCTCATTCTGTCTTATTTTGTATTCAAAATTTGTAATTACAGGTGGTTCCTGTATAAAGACACTTGTTTAGCAATTATTAGTGCTGAATGTGTGGTAGTTATATCTAGTCCTTCCACCTATAGCCATTGCAGCATAACCACATTCACATGATCACAATTTACAAACTTCACTGCCAGCTACCGACAACCAAGGCCAATGGGGAAGCTGGCAGGAAGTCACAAGTCTGGCTCACTTGAAGTCCTCACTTAATGACCTGTATGTTTTTTGCTTAATAACAGCAAATGGAACTGCTGGAACTGCCATTGCTAAGTAGTGCAACCATATAGCTTTTTGACATATGACCGTGTTGCTTAACAATAGAATATCCAGTTCCAATGAGCACTACTACCTGAGGGCTATCTGTAGTTATGTTTACTCTTATGAGTGACTAGATAATTATTGTGCTGTTATTGATGGACCTACAGATATAATATGGGTGTATAAACTTTCTTCTGTACTTATGTGTTTCCGTCTCACACACATATTTTTAAATGGTAGGATACAGAGGCAATATTAGCTTTCCTAACTTCAGGTACCATGAAGCAATATCTGTTGAAATTCCTGTACCTTTTTCCTCAAATAAATGAACTAGAAAAGAAACCTGAAAAGCTAAATAATTATCCCTATGATTTGTTTTTTTCTGATAATGGCAGCCTTATTCAGGCTTTTGCCCACTAGAATAGAGAAGTGCATGTAAAGGACCATTAGTTCTTGACCTCCACAGGTTGACTAAAGAAGCTTTTTCCTGCTTTCAGACAAGCATCAATCCAGTTAAAAAAAAACATACACAATTTTATGGAGGTCTGCACTGGCTTCAACTGACCTCAGCTTGAAGCTATTTGGAGTCACATTATTAAGCATGGAGAAAACTGAAGCTGTGGCATGGGATACATTTGAGGGAAGATACTCTGGGAGGAACTACAATATGAGACTTTTTTTTTAACACTTTGTTTTTAGGCATAAGGTCTGAACAGAACAATTATTAAAACTAAAATTATTTGCAACAACTTTACTGACACTATAGGAAGCTTTTAAGCAGACACATCAGGTAAAATGATCAAAATAAAAATTGTAATTTAAGTCATGTTTTTAAGTTATTGAGTTGCTGCATGTGAATTATAAATAAATTTCAATTGTTACACAGCTTTCTTGTTGTCTTATTCCCATTAATGCCATGCAAAATTACTTCTGAGGATTATAGGATCCTTTGGAATAGTAATAGATATGACAAGCAATCTGTGATTGGGAAAATGGAAGCCCAGAGAAACTGCGAGTCATGATTACATGAATAGATGTGCCTTTCTACTTTTATAAGGCAAAATTAGATCAATAAAGGAGAATATTTATAGTTCAGGATTGAAATGAGGAGTCTTTGGTGCTCTCTGAGCTTGATTACATTCTTGCACACATTTCATTACCCAAACCAGATAACATAATCAGTGTACTGATATTGTTACCTAGTTTCAGTAATGAAACATCTGCAAGAAAACAACCAAGCTCAGAGAGCACCAAGGACTCCTCAAAATTAGATCAAAATCTGTATTTGAATTATCAAAATTACACAATTACAAAGTCATACATTCTTCAGTTTCAGGAGATGACTAGCAAATTATACCTAGGTCTAGTCTGTGGTAAATATGTAAGTTGTTGCCATTCATTTGTTGCAACATCATAAATCCAACCATCACCTGAAAATAGAGATACAAAGATTAGTGCTATTGCTTTTATTTAAAAATGGCAAGAAATTATATAACAAATTGTTTTGTGTTGTATGTGAATGATTTTCAGCCTGAAAAACAAGGACCTTGACCAGGATCTAAAAGAGAAGCAGGTACTAGTTTAGTAGGTTTCTACACTGTTCTTTGACTAAGTACTTTTTTTCCTTTTTACCATCATCTGGCTCTCCTCAGTTTCAGAATTAACCAGGAGGGGTAGCATTACTTATTTTCCTAAAAAAAAGCAACTTTCTCTCCTGGAGCATATGAAACTTCATTTCAGAATATGCCAAATGTTTCATGAACATTTGACTTTTCTTCATGGACTATAAGTCATTCTATTCAGATTAAATAAGCAGCTTGGTTTATTACCACTTTGTCCTCTTGTTTGCTGAAAACCTGTCTGAGAACATGCTGCCAATGGACAGTAATTGTGATCCAGGCACTTATGTCTCTGGCTCACCATTACTGTGTAATGTTGCAGGGAGCTGAAGTTGTATGATCACCGTTTGCAACCTTCCCTGGCAGCTTCCCTCAAGCAAACTCAATGGGGAAGCTGTCAGGGAAGATCACAAGTCACATTCAGGCTCTGTGGGCCCTTCTCCTGGCTTCCCGTGACTTTCATGCAACCTGGGCCAACCCTCCTCTAGTCTCCCATATGGCCTGCACCAGCCCTTTCCTGCCTCCCTACGTACCATTTTCCCTACCTGGGATTCTGCTTCTTCCCACTTAAGGACCCGTGCATCTTGGGGCTAGGACAGGAATTGTGACTGCTATTGCCAAATACTGCAGCCACATGACATTGCTCTTTATAACTGCATCACTTGGGGATGGCAGTCCCAACTGCCACCATAACTCAAATACTAACATATCTTCATCACAATCTCAACAATTCAGGACAAATGCTGCTTACCTAAGGGGACATTGTCTGAACTCAGCCCGCCAAAAAGGAAAAGTTTCCCATCGGCCACAGGAGTCAGTGTGTGCCATGATCTGTCTCTTGGTTTTTCTCCATTTGTAGTCATTCTAAGTGTAAGAACAACCAAAGGCACAACTGCTTATATAATTCAAACAAACAAATCCCAAATAATTACTGAATATTACAGCATGTTTGGGGATCAGTGGAAGTATTTCCTAAGACAGTTTATGTCATATAAATTGCTTATTTTATTAATTGCTGAAACTGAGTTGTATAGATTCAAAATGTGAAACAGCTAGGATTCAAGCACCCCTCTGAGCCTTCTTCAGTTGCCAACTCAACTAAACCAGGTAACAAGAGGCCATGTTATAGCCATCGGTTTCTAATCTGCAATTTACGAGTAATACATACACAGGTTTATATATTTATATATTTGTTTAGGGAATTTATTTGCCGCCCATCTCATAGCCAACTAAATCTATATATGATAGTTAATATGAATTGTCAGCCTGACAATCTAATGGATAATTAAAAAAATCTCTTCATTTTTCTGTAAAAGTTCTTAGAAGCTTCAGCTAAGAAATCCTTGTAATTTAATAAAATCCTTTATTGACCTAGATATTTTCTTCACTTTTAAATTTTACAACTTAAAATTAAAAAAACACTTTATTTTAAATTAGTCTACAACAGCAAAAGGATGGCTCATAGCAAAATCAGTCCTTGATATTATGAGGGAGGAACCTTAACCTTAAGTGCTTTTGCATTTATATTTAAATTGGTCTTTTATCCTCTGAAAATTTCATCCACATAATATGCAGAAATCCATCTATAAATTATAAATTTGCTTATTACCATAAAAGAATTATGTGACATTAATAGAAATAGTAGCAATTTATTATCAAAAGCAAACTCCATGAAAATGTTCAAAACCAAATTGCATTTAACTACTAGGGTATTTGTGTACAACAGAAAAAACAACATCAAGGAAAAAGACTTACTTTCCTGACCAAATCCAAGTGTCTAAATTCAGAGAATGTAAATCATTCATCCTTGTTTGCTATTTAAAAAATATATATCCATTTTAGTTTAAAATAAAATATAGTATCAATTTCAGTTTACAAATTCCAAATATAAGAAAACTTATCTAACTCTATCAATTGAGATTATGCTTATTATGGTAACAAGAACATGAAGAAATAGTATCTCTATATACGGTCCTCACACTACTTCATTGTGTTATGTCCATTTGGATTATGTGATTTGATTTTCAACCGAACCAAATTAAACTACTCAGCCCAAAGTACCAAGTGACAATTCACACCAATTCAACTAATCCCTAATAGAGTATATGTGTGGTCAAATTCCATTTATTTTTCAGAAAACACAGGTAAAGTATTTTAGAATTTCTGTCTGGACTGAAGAACTTGATCTTTCTCTGTTGAAGCCTTTCAAAAAATACTCCCTTTTCTGGTGCATGATTACTTGCCACCATTATCCAGAATGAGCAGCAGGAACACTTTAAATCCACAGCTGCTGAACAGCTCTACACATATTAGTTAGATGGACAATAATCTCATTCTATTTTCCTATTCTTCAATAAGCCCTTTTATTTTAATTCTTTGGTGACTAAATTTTGGAGTCAAGTTACATCCACAGGAAAATTGAAGAGGACAAAGGCCTTAAAAAAGCAAGGCCTTAATATTTTAACATTCTCTTTTTACTTCAAAAAGATATTTTTTTCCTTTCCAGCACTAAAGCATCCTTCTTATAAAAAAATTAAGCGGGCATTGAGTACAAACCAAAACCCGTCCTCCAAAAACATAGCCTGTGTTCCCTATGACGGCACATGAATGAGCTGCTCGAGGCTGAGGTGCAATTCCACGCTGCAAGCAAGAGAAATAACAGTAATCAGAATATGCCTACAACAAATGAAACGTGTCCCCGATGCAACTGGATAATATCTATGCACCAAGTTACAACACTTACTTTAATTTTTGGCTGATACCAAGTTTGAGTACTTGTATCAAAAACATGAACATCATTGTGCCATCCCCAGAATATTTGACCTTCCTAAAAAAAAGTAAAAGACACTAGAAATAGTAATAATAATTAAAAAAAACCAATAAAAGCTCTAATAATAAATCAACTATTTTTTGCTTGGAATTAAATCTTATCTTACCCAAAATGCATCATGAACATCAAAACAGTCACTTAGCTCATTTTGTTTCCTACAGCCATAACCACCAAAGTAGATTAACCTGAAATAATTGGAATTAAAAGTACTAATTAATTTATTAGCAACAATCATAAGAATACTATAGTTCTACATTTTCATTTTCCACAAGTTTTCTCAAATATCAACTGTAGTAATTTATTTGCCTTATACGTATTGCTAACTCTACATAGGTAAGAAGGACATCCAAAGTATACTACTTTTTCTGCCAGCAATGCACTGGCAATATCAAGAGAAAAATGAATTCAATATTCAAAACATTTTATCTTTAAAAAAAAATCCTAAATATTACACCCTATTGTTATTTACTTATAATGTAAGTATTGTTCATAGTAGTATATCCCACTGATAAATGTTATCAAGCCATTAAGTTACCAGATATTTTTTCATCAGCTATCACTTTCCTCCCCATTTATGAAATCATTCATGGAATTACCTGTCTTTATACACCCAGCAAGCAAGCTTGTCACGTGGTGTAGGAGGTTGACCTTTAAAGTCTGTGATTTGCTTCCATATGTAAATTCCATTTTTTGTTCGCAAATTAACATGATAGAGCTTTAAAGGAAATTAGAATACTTTAAATATACAATATTATTCTATAAACATGAAGTGCCAATGGAAAGAGTGAATAGAGAAAACCAACATTCCTATTTTAATGAAAAGGATTAAATTCTCTTATTTCTAATATTTAAATAAACTTTTGTGCTAACATACAGACATTTTCTAATTGTGAAATTATGATCACTTTTTGAACTGATGCTTTCAATTAGGCCAAAGCCTAGTAACGAAAATGCTTAGTAGTTCCAGTGAAGTAAAACTAGTTCCATGTTTAATGCCCATAGTTTTCAGAAAAAAAAAGATTTTGGAAACTAAAAATTCCCCATTACTGGTCTTCCCAAGTAATATTAGTGAAACCAAGCTATCTCAAAGTAATATGTTCTAATTTAAACTATGAAGATCTGTTGGCCTTAGAAGACCTAAGGTCTTCTTAGACATTTTTTTATGATGCTTCTAAGTATTTTTTTCTTCTTCTGTTCAATCATGTCCGATCCTCTGAAATTGGCTGCAGTTTTCTTCACAAGGTTTTTCAGAAGTGGTTTGCCATTGCTTCCTTCCTAAGGCTGAAAGAGTGGCCGGCCCAAGGTCACCCAGCTGGTGTTGTATCTGATGCCTTAACTCAGGGGTCTTTAAACCTGGCCCTTTTATGACTTGTGGACTTCAACTCCCAGAATTCCTCAGCCAGGAATACTGGCTGAGGAATTCTGGGAGTTGAAGTCCACAAGTCATAAAAGAGCCAAGTTTGAAGACCCCTGCCTTAACTACTACACCACACTGGCTCTCTCCTGAACATATTTGTCAATAGTCCCACTGTTATCAAATGGTAGCTCTGTTGATCATCATTCATCTGGAAGTGATACCAAGATGGAATTAATACTGCTGTACTTACATACAGTACACAAGAATTAACAATGCTAAATATATTCATTCAGTGAGATATATGATTTTTATTTCCCATACAGCATTTATGCCATATACAGGAAAGATTCTAAAGTCCAATGAAAAATAAACTATGCCATATGAGGTATTCAAGCACCTAGATATCCCAAAATTATTATCTTGGTGCTGATTAGTCCCAAATTCAAATCTTATTCTTGACATTTCTTGATCATTATAAATTCTTACCACTATATATATTTAATTTAATAGAGCTACAATATTGAATCATAAAACACAAATGAGAAACAACAAAATAAAAACTTAGAATAATTATAAATATATAAAAAAAGATACAGGTCAGTTTTAAACAAATTGAACCATATTTTTCACTATTTAAGAAATTTCTTATTTTGTTGGGAAAGTTTTTAACAATGAAAGGAATTCAGTACCTGATTGCTGTATCCTTTGTCATCAAATCCTCCAAAGATATAGAGGTTCCCATTAATGCAAGCTCCACAGCTTCCAGACATAGATGGAGGTAACTCTCCTTCCATTAGATGCATTGACCTGCAATTCAGGCAATGCAGAATATACTTTAAGTTTGCTCAGAGTATGTATGAGAAACAGTATGTATGTATGAGTATGTATGAGAAACAGATAAAAGCAATAATACTTTCAGTACCTGGAAATAACAGTTTTCTGTAAAATTATTAAGTGTTATCTACCTCAATCTATGTAATTTTCTTCCAGTCACTATAAATTAGTATTCCCGAAATGTCATTATTTTCCAGCAACATAAGGTATAAGTAAGTTTGAGGGAAATTATTTCATCACAATCAGATAAATATATTGGAAACAATAGCAACATTCTTACTGGCTACTCCAAGACTTTCTGACTCATTCCAAAATGAGAATAGAACCTTCTAGTTACAATAGCCTCTGAGAAGAGAAAGAATTATCACTGATATCCATTTCCAAATGCATTAAAATCATATTAAAATTAATAGGGCTTTTTATATAATTTAGGAAATCTAGGATTGATTTGTCTAGTTAATCAAGTTACCCTAATTTCCACAAAATACTGAATCATAAATTATACTTGCTGTGATGTCATAACCTGGAACTAGCCAGTCATATTTCAATGTATTCTAGTATGGAAATCTAGCCTTAAGACAATATTTCTTTTTCAATATTAAATTAATTAATTAAAAGAAACAAAGAAGTAAAAAGCCTATGTAGCTAAAACAGTAATTTCAACAAATAAAGTTTATCATATAATTACTTTGATAAATTAACACTACAGTAAATAATGTAACTTACCATAATCCATTGTCAATTTCATAGATCCAAAGTTCATCATTTGGTAAATAAACTTCATTTTCTTCAATAGACTATGCAGAAAAAAACAGTAATTCTGACATAATTTTTATTTTCTGAATACTTTCCATTTCAAATTCTAGCCCTTTAATAGATAACTTGGGAGGCTGGAGTATTATTTTAGTAATCATAAAGCACACACATTTTCCTTTCATTAACTATCAATTATATGCATAACTCAATGTACCATTAGCCTTTTGTTAGCAAGGAAATTTCAAGTGGCAGATCAGTGAAAGCATAGAAAGTGACACTGAAGGTCTTACCACATTACTTTGCAATGAATTATTATAACAATAAAGGCAATATACTTAGGGGAAGAAAAGAGTTTGTATTTTCCTTTTCTTGAAGGACAGAAAACTCTGGTGGCTTGATAGTTTGGTCATGAGTAGCTTGTTCAAATGGAGAGAAGTACATCCTAGCCACATTGATCATCTCCCTTACCTATAAGCCAGTCACATCCTGGCTATTAACACCTAAATAAGCAAATAATAGACCTCAGATCTCCTCCCATCATGCCATATCCTCAAATCTCAATACTAAAAATAATTGAAATTAACTGGACAAGTTACATCATCCTCTGCTATCCTAAAACAGGAGACCAAGTCAAGGCAGCTCCAACTGACAGTCACAAAGAAAAATGTGATGTCACCAATGATCATAGTGTTCATCTCTAAATGAGATTGAGATAATTCGTCTTCAGATACTCCCATTTGCTTGGAGATGCACAAACTGTTATCTTCTGACCACAGCCAGCCATTTGGCATAGAAATCAATCAAGTCAATGGAAGCACAGTATTCACTTGCTTTAATTTTGATACTGATTACATCAGGATGGCTGCGTTCCAATCTAACACTAAGCCAAGTCATAAACCATGACTTTAAATCCACAATGAGCAGATTACAAACAGGTTTAGACACAAACTTTTTAAAGAATTCAGTATACAAGCAGTCCTCTACTTACAACCATTCCTTTAGCAACTTTCACATACAAGGGTCTGAAAAAAGTGATAGCTGGTCCTCAACCATTGCAGCACACCCTCACCCCTGGGCAAAATTTGGGTGACCAGCATGTATTTACCAACAGTTGCAGTATCCTGGGATCGTGCAATCTTCCCATCCAGTTTCCCACAAGCAAAATCAATGGGAGAAGCCAGATTTGCTTAATGACATGTGATTCACTCACATAAGGTTGTAAAATTGGGTGTGATTCGTTTAACAACACCTTATTTAACAATGGAAATTTTGGTCCCAGTTGTGATCTCCAGTCGAGGACTATCTACAACGTGGAAACTCTGTAACCCACAAAGAACATTATTACTAGCTCCTAAGGAAAAAAAACAGTGCCATTCTTTAAGAGAGACGAGTTTATTGTAGCAAAGCATCTCACACAACGTAAGGTTGTCAAGCTTCTAAGGCTGCACGAGATTCTGGAGCTCAAATAGAGTATAATTCAGCCTCTTGGGGGCGGAAAAAGAGGCGGGACAGATGATGTATCACGAGATCTCACCGTCCAATCAAATAAACAGCTTAGATAAACAACCAACCTCCTTCACATCCAAAAGCGGCGCGTGCCCTTTCTTTCCCGCCCATTTAGCGCTTGAAGGAGTGACAGCGTTCTCTTTAAAATAACACGGGGGGGGGGGAAGGCGAGATAAAACGAACTGCTTCTCTATTTCCCCCCCCCCCATGGTTTCCAATGCACGGTTAATACGAGACTGCCTTTTTCTTTCCCATACGTATTTGGTCCAACCTTTCGACTTCCCCATCGAACCTAATTTCCTTACCACATATCCCCCCCACACATAAAGACAATTCCCATCGACCACGGCGCAATGCCCGCTGCGTTCCTCGGCCACGCCGAACTCTTCAGGAGGAGGATCCGCCGCCATCTTAGTGCAGGGAGGATTAGGAGGGAATGAGGTAGCCCCGTCGCCGCGGCAGTCCCCTCAGCAACCGCGTCCGCAGCCACCGCCCCCTCACTTAGAACGCCGGACGAGCGCGGGTGCGTTGCTCACAACGACCCCTGCCGTTGGCAGAGAAGCGCACAGGGAAAGCAGAGGCCTCGGCTGGGTGAGCAGGAGATTGGGGCAGAGGAACGTTTCCCTATCCTTCGAAGTGCGCAGCTATTCAACTTACATATTTAGTTTCTGGATTTGAACAAAAGGCCGAAACAAGAACGTAGTAAATACGTTAAGTTTGCATGATGCACCAGTCCACATAAGAAAGCAAATCGAAGATATTCCCAGCCATACTTAGAGCACTGTACAAATGCATTTATATGTTTTGGATAATAAACTTAAGGTGGCTTGGTGAATTCAAAATTTACATTTTCAATTGTGGTAGTTACTCCTAAAACAGGTGTGTGAACTAATTTTCCCTTGGCAATCTTCACAACTTCGTGGATTATGGTAAGATAATGATGGGAGAATTTAAGTATTTAGAAATTTAATTGATCCTAAATGGAATTCTGTGCTACATACGCACTTCTGCTGATCCATACAGTACTTTTGAATTATAAATATGCTCAATACAGTCCTGAATATCTACCTTGATGCATAAACCCCAAATCAAAACTGCATTAATATATTTAATAAAATTTATAATAGCAAAAAACTACAGCAATTCCTAATGTCAAAATACCCACTATAAACATAAAAATTAGCTAGTAAATATTCTAACAACTTTGTCTTGAAGTCATGTTTCAGATGAGCTTGTTCTTGCAAACCTGTCAGTCAAAAATTATACTGCCATAAAGTTTACTGTCCCCATTGCTGACATAGGTACATAGCCTCCTAAATGCTGATATAAGGCTCTTTACACATGACATCACCAGTTGGTAGGGTAAAATCCAGCAATCACTGATTTGCAAGTTTTGATGGAAGGCTAGACCAGTGGGTTTAGTTATTTGTTAAAACCAGTCCAGGTTTTGCAAAAATTCACAGCACCTGATTGCCAGGCCTGATTGACTTGATCCATGTGATCAGAGACTGGTGCACACTGTCTCTGTCACCTTGCCTCTTCCAAGAAGATCACTGCTCAGCTCCCCCTCACTCACCACCTGTTGGTGAAGCTTAAAAAACAGCTGACAGGTACTGGGTAAGCTGCAGGGAGAAACAAGAACTCTGCATTAAAAGTAGTCCCTCAGCACTACTACCTGTCAGCTGTTGTCAGGCTATTTTAAAAGGGGTTCTTCTAAAAGAGGGATAAACTTTTTTAATTAACCAAAAAGGGTTAGGGAGGAATTGCCTGGTGTAGAAGAAGTCTCCCTTCCTTTCTCTTGTGTATACTCCTCCTTTATGTCACTTGTAAATCAGGTTCATCTCTTTCCTTCAAATAGGGAAAATGGGCTCCATATATACAGAGGAAAACTCAACTTGAAAATTTAAGATTCTCCTGTTACTCAGCATGCCTTGGAGAGCAGTGGCCAGGGACTGACAGAGTATGCAGCCTAATATGGCAATAGGAGCCAGGTTAATTCTGCTTCTTAGGGCTAGCTGATTATGACACCAAACATATTTTTTTCCCGATTAATTAAATACATCAATATTGAAATTTATCTGGCAAGGGAAAAAAGCTAGGATCAGACTGAAAATGTTACAAGAAGCAAAAAAAAAAAAAAAAATGGAGGCAAAAGAAAATTGGCCTATCAGACTGGGTCTTGTACTATCAAGCAGCCGCACTAATGTGATTAAAAGAATGGATAACTCTTAGAAATAAAAGACTATTATACCTAGAAGGGCATGACCTACAACTTGGATGACATTCTTTCCTATCGGAAAAACAAAATTCATAAATACTTTCAAAACCACTATGTAAGAAATGCACTGCTTTTGACATGGGAAAAGATAAAATCAAGAACTTACATTAAAATACCAGGATGGATTTCGACAATGGAGGCATTTGTACACCCAAACTTAACCAATTATGAGAAACTTGTGACTTATAAAGATATTTTGAATACTGATGGGAAACTACAAATTAAACAAGAATTGGAAGAACAGGGCATTGAGCTATCATGGTGGCCACACCTGCAAATGCAAATGAGATATGAGAAAGATGCAAAATATATGGTTTTTACAAAGACCAGACAACGTTAGACCATATACTATTGTCATCAGATGACAAATTAAGAAACTGTACAGCTTTCTGTTAAATTTAAAGATGGAAGATGAACAAGTTACAGAAACAACGATAACTTGGGCAAAAAACTTTGGGCACAATGTAGAGCTAGAAAAATGGCAAAATCTATGGGAAAGAAACTACAAAATAACGAGGGCAGCTACTTATAAAGAAAATTTATATAAAATGTTCTTTTGATGGAAATTACCACCTGCAAGATTAGCAACAATGTTTAAAAATGTGTTTAGCAATTGTTGGAAATGCAGACAAAATTCAGGCATGTGTTATCATCTTTGGTGGACATGCTCTAGCAAAGAACTATTGGTCAAAAATACATATGTGGCTAGAAAAGATGATAGGATGTAGATTATAAACCAGAATTATTTCTTTTAGGCATAATTTCAGAAAATTATGATAAGAAATGTATATATTTATTATATATATTAACAGCAGCGATAATTATATTTGCTCAGTACTGGAAAAATGAAGAAGACATAATTAAGAAAACTTTGGAGTGTGCAGAAATGGATAGGCTCACATTGAAAATGAAGGAGAAGCAAGATTCAGAATAATTTCAAACATGGGAAACTTTTTATAAATGGTTAGAAAAATGGAATAAAGGGTAGGAATGGAAATTGTATTACTATTAATGTTAAATACATAAACCCAGACGTGTTGCTTATTAAATACTAAAGACTGGAAAAAGGAAAAAAATGAAATTTAGTTGCTTGCTCTCAAAAGTGTACATATACATACCATATATTTAAACATGCTATATACAACATATGTATAAACTTTCACCCTTACATATAAATAACATAAATATTACCCACTGACCATCTTGAATACATTATGGAAAGAGGAAGCTTTAGAGTTCACAAGGTTAACATTGTATGGAATGAAACTATTATTGAATCTGGATGTTTTGCTTCGGATACCACGGAGCCTCCTCCCAGAAGGTAACAAGGAAAACAGGTTGTGAAGAGGATGTGTAATGTTCCAGACAATCTTGCAGAACCTGCTCAAGCAATGCTTATATGCTATGTCCTGGATGGAAGGGACAGAACTGCCAATAATCTTTTCTGGCATCCTCACCACTCTCTGTACCTCCTTCCTCTCTGAAGCAGTGATATCAGATTGTCTTCATAGTAAGACTGGTCCTATTGTCTGCTTAAAGGAAAATGGTATGATGATGATGGTGATGATGATGATGATGATAATAATAATAATAATAATAATAATAATAATAATAACAACAACAACAACAATAATAATAATAATAATAATAATAATAATAAAGTTGAAAGGGACCTTGGAGGTCATCTAATCCAATCCCCTGCTCAGGCAGGAAACCCTACACCATTTTGGACAAATGGCTGTCCAATCTCTTCTTAAAAACTTCCAGTGTTGGAGCATTCACCGCTTCTGGAGACAGGTTGTTCCACTGGTTAATAGTTCTAACTGTCAGGAAGTTTCTCCTTAGTTCTAGGTTGCTTCTCTCCTCAATTAGTTTCCATCTGTTGCTTCTTGTCCTGTCTTCAGGCGCTTTGGAGAATAGCTTGATTCCCTCTTCTTTGTGGCAGCCCGAGATATTGGAACACTGCTATCATGTCCCCCCTCATCCTTCTCTTCATTAAACTAGACATACTCAATTCCAGCAACCGTTCCTTATATGTTTTAGCCTCCAGTCCCCTAATCATCTTTGTTGCTCTTCTCTGTGCTCTTTCTAGACTAGAGTCTCAACATCTTTTTTACACCGTGGTGACCAAAACTGGATGCAATATTCCAAGTGTGGCCTTACCAAGGCATTGTAAGGTGGTGTTAATACTTCACATGATCTTGATTCTATCCCTCTGTTAATGCAGCCTTACACTGTGTTGGTTTTTTTGGCAGCTGCAGCACACTGCTGGCTCATATCTAAATGATTGTCCACTAGGACTCCAAGATCCCTCTCACAGTTGCTACTATTGAGCAAGGTACCACCTATACTATACCTGTACATTTGGTTTTTCTTGCCTAAATGTAGAACCTTACTTTTTTCACCATTGAATTTCATTTTGTTAGATAGCGCCCAGTGTTCAAGACTGTCCAAATCCTCCTGTATCTTAAGCCTATCTTCTGGAGTGTTGGCTATTCCTGCCAGCTTGGTGTCGTCTACAAATTTGTTAGGGATGATCTAATAAAGTCTGTATCAACTATAAAAGATAAGTCAATGTCATCAGGATGGGACAGAAAAACAAGATTGCTGGGACATGTTTACACCTAGGTTAGATACTAATGACCAAGTTTTATCTGTCAAAACACCTCTTGGTGAAGCTTTTCTTATTTAAAGAAATGGGCTTTAGCAACTGAAGAAAAGCTTTAGGTCTGTCTCAGCAATCCTATCTTCCTTCAGGCATTCCAGGTTGGATATTGAGACTTGATGCAGTTTACTAAGTTTTTGTTTTAATGTAATCCTTTGCTCTGTACCAGAATTTCTGGGATAGATGGGAAGCCAAACAAATTAGATTAATAAAACTAGTTTTTTTCATAAATAAAGCATATAAGGCTTCCAAAAATATTGTTCCACAGATTATCCCACCTACGTTTTGCCTAGCAAGTGGCACTAATTTAGTTCATGTGGTTGTTTTACAGCGGTGTGCAGTCTGACACTTGGTCCTTTTAAAACATACCCTTAACCATAGGCAAATAATACAAGCACATAGGAAGCAATTAGATAGGAGTCTCTGCTGGATACACATGCATTGTTGCATTCACCTTTTAGCAAGGAAGGGAATGCATATTGAATAAATGCATTTATTAACACTTTTACATAGAAGGGGCAAAACAAAAGTGGAGGGTTCTGCATTACCCCATAGTCCTAAAACCCAGCGCCTAGGGTTGGTACCCTCCAGGTACTACCATCAGCCAATAAACTGATTGCAATTACGAGAGAAAATCCGTCAGTGGCAGCAAGGCCGTAGAGCCGCGAGCGCAAAACTGCTTTAATCACCGGCTTGGCGGGAGCGCTTAGGGCTGGAGCGCGCGGGGAGGAGTCGTGTTGTGGCGCGAACCGTTCAAGATGGCTGCGGAGAAGCTGAGAAGTAAAGTGGGCGCTGCTTTCAAAATGCACGGCTTGGTCCTCCGCGCGTGAGTAATAGAAAGGAAAACAATTCCCAAAAGTCTTTAATCTGAATACCGGTTAACATTCTGAATGGCTGTTTCTGAGTAAGGAAACTATAAACTATGTTTAACGAAACACGATGTCTGAACCAAAATCAAACCGTCCGATTAATGTGTTGACTGAACTAGGCTAATCTGTTAAACCATCTTTTGCTTTGCTTCCTCTTTAACACTGTGGCTTGTTAATTTTGATTTACAGTGTAACGTGTACTAATGCGCTATAACTTCTCAAATATAACAATTAAACTTGTATGTTGCCCTCCTCCCAATGACTCTGGGCAGCTCCCAACTACCCAGTTAGGAGCTAAATTAACTAAAATTAAATTTTTTAAAATAAAATAGAACCTGGCAAGCGCAACAGACCAGATGGAATGTGTTCAGAAGAAACAATACAGCAGTGACATTATACATAAGTACTTAGAGCAATGTTTCCCAAACTTGACAATTTTCAAATGTAGGGACTTCAACTCCCAGGATTCCCTATCCACTTAAAGTTGTCATGCTTGAGAAACACTGACTTACAGTGCAGTACGTTTATTTGCACTTATCAGACTTATTCTAAGGCAGTGATGGTGAACCTTTTAGAGACCAAGTGCCCAAACTGCAACCCAAAACCCACTTATGTATCGTCGGGTGCCAGGTGAATGTGGCTGATTGTGTGGGCGTGGCCCATTGGGTGGATGTGGCTTTGGTGGCAACAGCAGACTGGGTGGGATTAAAAAGTTCAATCAATCAATTCCAACTTTGTGAGAGATGGGAGAAGTTGAAATTGATTGAACCTTTTTTTTTTGCACACGGTGGCAGAGGCGTAAAGCGAAAAGGTTTTATAAAAACCAGCTGAAGGCCTAGGACTGGGGCAATGGCTTGTGTGCCCACAGAGAGGGCTCTGCGTGCCACCTGTGGCACGCATGCCATAGGTTCGCCACCACAGTTCTAAGTAATGCATTTGATTGCATCTCTTAAGATGTTGCTGAGTGTAAATTCCTTTTTGAATACCTCAGTTGCATGTTTAATCAAAAATAAGTCACAATTAATTCTGGACATGAACCAGTTAAATACAATATAGCCCAGTGCCCAGTGCTCTTCAACATCTTCATCAACGATTTGGATGAGGGGATGACACCAAGCTGGCAGGAATAGCCAACACTTCAGGAGACAGGCTTAAGATACAGAAGGACCTGGACAGACTTGAACACTGGGCACTATCTAACAAAATGAAATTCAATGGTGAAAAAAGTAAGGTTCTATATTTAGGCAAGAAAAAACAAATGTACAGGTATAGTATAGGGGGTACCTTGCTCAACAGTAATAACTATGAGAGGGATCTTGGAGTCCTAGTGGACAATCACTTAAATATGAGCCAACACAGTGCTGGGCTGCATTATCAGAGGGACAGAATCAAGATCACATGAAGTATTAATACCATTTTACAATGCCTTGGTAAAGCCACACTTGGAATACTGCATCCAGTTGTGGTCACTATGATGTAAAAAAAGATATTGAGACTCTAGAACAGTGGTTCTCAACCTGTGGGTCGGGACCCCATTTGGGGTCGAACGACCATTTCACGGGGGTCGCCAAACGACGCAGTCTGCCATTTTTTCCCCCTTTTCCTTAGCTGTGCTACTCCCCTTTATTCTATTGGCTTTTGAAAGCCAATAGAATAGACTCTCTTGAATAGAGTCTAATTCTATTGGCTTTCAAAAGCCAATAGGAATTGTCCAGGCTGTCTCTGCCCTGCTGAGCCTGCCAAAAGTCCCAGTCTGCAAACGGTGCTGCCCCAGTTGAGTAGTCCTCGACTTACGACCGGTTGAGTAGTCCTCGACTTACGACCGGTTGGGGGTCATGGCATTAAAAAGGTTGAGAATCACTGCTCTAGAAAGAGTACAGAGAAGAACAACAAAGATGATTAGGGGACTGGAGGCTAAAACAAAAAGGAACGGTTGCTGGAATTGGGTGTGTCTAGTTTAACAAAGAGAAGGATGAAGGGGGACATGATAGCAGTGTTCCAATATCTCAGGGGCTGCCACAAAGAAGAGGGAGTGAAGCTATTCTCCAAAGTGCCTGAAGGCAGGACAAGAAGCAACGGGTGGAAACTAATAAAGGAGAGAAACAACCTAGAACTAAGGAGAAACTTCCTGACAGTTAGAACAATTAACCAGTGGAACAACCTGCCTCCAGAAGCAGTGAATGCTCCAACACTGGAAGTTTTTAAGAAGAGACTGGACAGCCATTTGTCTGAAATGGTGTAAGGTTTCCTGCCTGAGCAGGGAGTTGGACTCGATGACCTCCAAGGTCCCTTTCAACATTATTATTATTATTATTATTATTATTATTATTATTATTATTATTATTATTATTATTATTTATTAGCATAGTATAGAGTGGATTGAGCCCACTACAAATAAGTTTGTGGTGTGATCTTTGGAAATAGGGTCCACTGAATAAGTCAAAGTGCAGTAAAAAATTGGTAAACATGTTTTGTAAACACAACCATAAGAATTTTGTAATAAAGATATTTAGAAGTTCAAGATTTTATTTTCCAAATATATCTTACCTTGTTTGCCATAGTAACATTTATGGTTATATGCACATAACACATTTACCCAGAGTTAATTTAATTGGTTCACAAAGACAGTTGCCCAGACTCATATGACACATTGACTGTAAAGTAACCACATTTTGCCTAACACCTTATGTCAAGTTAAATTATGACGGCAACTAGTGTTTAGCATGTTATACAAATACAGGTAGTCCTTGACTTACAACAGTTCACAACTGTTCAAAGTTACAATAGCACTGAAAATAATGACAAGTGACTTATTTTTCACACGACCAGCAGCCTGGCAGATGGTTCATATTTATGATGGTTATAGTATCCCAGGGTCATGTGATCACCTTTTGCAACCTTCTCACAAGCAAAGTCAATGGGGAAGCCAGATTCACTTAACAACCATGTTACTAACTTAGAGGCTGTAATGAATCACTTAACAACTGTAGCAAGAAAGTTTGTAAAATGGAGCAACTCACTTAATTGTCTCACTTAGCAACATAAATTTTGGGCTCAATTGTCGTAAGTTGAGGACTATCTGTACAATCTCTGTGTTAAACTACAATCTTTATTGTCATTGGTAGTAAAGTTGGTAGCTGACTAATGTTGGTTGGAGCTGCGATGGCAATTAACAGAAAAAGTGCAGAACACAAATGGAGAAAAAACACAAATATCCTGTTATTGATAGTATATTTTTGAATATAACTATTTTCCAGTTAACATTTTATAAAATTTCAAGACAGACCTCAGTTAGTAAACCAAATATAGACCTACATTTTAGAAAATGCCTCTTCAAAAACTAAATGTTTCATATCATAAGTGCCTGTGACTTAGATATTGCGCCCTTCTGAGTAAATCAAAGAAGTTTATACTTTCTGCATGAAAGCAATGATACATGATCTTACATGAGACCTGCCATTCATTAAGAAAATGTCTACAATGTAGAACTAAATCATGTTGGACACACGTGCACATGCACGTGCACAGTGTTGTATGGAATGTATTGGTCTAGAAGTTAAAGCAGCATGCTAGACGAAAGTGGAGACTGAGTTTTAGACTCACCTTAACCGTGAAAGCCAACTGGGTGACCATTGTACCAGTCATTCTCTCAGCGCAACTCACCTCAGAGAGTTATTACTGTGGGGAAAATAGGAAGGTATGTTGGATATATTTGCCACCTTGAGTTATTTGTAAAAATAATAAAGGAGGGGATACAAATAAATAAACACAAAGATCTGAAATCAGAAAGCAGTGGACAGCTCTTACCTAGGCAATGATACTAACTTTTATTTAATGATCCTGTTATACTTGCAGCTTGACAAATAACAACTCTTCAACATATTAATGGAAAGTTGAGTGAAACAAAATACAGTCATAAGCTAAGTGCCTCCACATTTATCTTTGAGAAATCGAAACAACTTCTTGAGGTCATTATCCATTCTCTAAACCAGGGGTGTCAAACTTGCAATATCACGTGATGTGTCGTGACTTTTTTTTCATTGCCGGTAATGGGGTGGGCGCGGTTTTAGCATGATGCATCAGGCCCGCGGGCCGGCAGTTTGACACCCCTGCTCTAAACTGTGGCTATTATCAAAGCTTTGTGCAAATTGAAAGACATGATTAGTATTCTATCAGTGAATTGATCTGACCACCGCAACATATTATCCATATTTACTGTAGAGAATATTAAGCTGTGACTATCTAGGAAAGATAACTAGAATTATCAGAGTGGCTAGAAAAATACCCCAGATGATTGAACTGGAAAAGTTTTCTATTAATATTTTACTCTTTTATAAGTGTCTATCAGATGCTTTGGGGAAGTAATCTGAATATTTATTACTAATCAGGGAGGCTACAAAGTATCTCACAGAAGCTCTTCAAGAAGTTAATGAAGTGGAACTAGAAGACATGATAGAAAATATAATTGATGCTGTTGAAAAACAGTCTTGTAAGTAAACTTTCAGTTTTCTTAACGTTTGAAAAAAATTCTCTTAATTATTGGAAGCACCAGTGCAGAACTGTGGTGTTCATCATAATGTGTGATATATTATGTGATCTATCATATTGAAAGCTGCTGGCCTGTCTGTCCTACATAGTGGCTATTACAGTCCTTATACCAGGGGTGTCAAACTCGCCACGTCACGTGTCGCAACATATCTTGACTTTTTCCCCATTACTGGAGCTGGGATGGGCACGGTTTCGGCATGACGCATCCAGCCCGCAGGCCGGCAGTTTGACAGTCCTGCCTTATACTGTATATTGCAGAAGATTCCTGGTTTTTTTTTTTTTTTTTACCTTTGGGCTATTGAGTTTTTTGGTTTATTTAAGATGTTCTAGAAGGTTTTATATGGATTGTGTGCATCTGTGAGCACCAACAAGCAGTCAGAAAATATGATGAAAATTCCTTAATCTCACAATTCAATCACAATTTCAACTAACATTATAAAGCTAAATCCAGAATTGTTAGGGATTTTCTGGAAGCTTGGCATGAAGACAATTCTACCATCAATAAACACTTAGAAACAAGCCATATTTACACAACTTTCAAAAGAGACAATAAAAACTTTAAGAAGGAAACAAAAAGACCAGAACACGTCTTCTCCAGTAGCCAACACCCAGAAAAATCGAGGACAAGGCAACCAGGCAAACAATCAAGCAGAACACAATTTTATTTTTATTTATTAAATTTATATGCCACCCATCTCACTTAGAGGAGACTCTAGTGGCCTACAATCATAAAAACAGACAAAACTTTAAAACAAATATTAGCACCAAAATTGATATAAAATTGACAAGATGGGAAGGAAAGGAACAAGATCACCAAGGAAGAAGATGGGGTCTTATCTTAGTCCATTAATCACTTCCAGAATGACAGGCTCCCATTGGGGCCCCAGACCAGTTTGCAGAGCCAGATCTTCTGGCTCTTTCGGAAGGGTTGTAGTGATAGGTTTACTCTCTGCGTGTATATATCGTAGCTTGTCCTGTCAGTATTTGGGGGTGTGTTTTCTCTTTGGAAGTTTCTTAATTAAAGTATTCTATATGTATAACTTTATTTTGAGCTTTGAGGTCATGCTTTCTAAATGTTTGCAATTCTATCATGATTTACTTTGAAGAGATTTAATACCATTTAAAATGATTTTTTTCTGTCTCTAATTGCATGGACTCAGCTCAATATTTTGGAATATTCTTTTCAGTGTCATGCAACATGATTGAAAGGTCCATGGTGGAAGCAGCAGTCTTGGAGTGCAGCAGATCAATAGATGAAACATTGTATGTTAGCTTCCTTTATTTTAAAACAAATACCACCAGGAGTTTTTTGCAATCACATTGTTAATTGTCCTGTGTCTGTCTCCCCCTATTGATTTGCCATGTCTAGAAGCATTATGGCTTAAACCAGGGAATATAGATAATAGTATTTTAAAAGAAACTTGTTTTACAAGATTCTGTATAATTTTGTAAATACTAATGTGGTTTTCTGTAATACCAATTATTTTGTTTGCTCAAGGGCTCTACCTTACAATAGACTCTACAATATAAACAAGTATTGTGTTATGTTACATACTGTTTTAAATATTTTTAAGATGCTACAAAGATCAAGTCGGGTCATTTCTTGAGTTGGCAAAAGGACCAAACAAATTACTCTTTAATTTATAAGACAGCTATATAATCACTTTAAAAAATAACTTGAAATAGTATCTAATTAAAATGGAATGCAAAATGATTTATTTATAAATGTAAAAACTGATAACACTATGGTAGAATTTTTCAAAGGTGTATTTTTATTGCAGAGAACATATTTTCAACATTATTGGAGCTTTTGATATTCCACGATATATTTACAATTCTGAACGAAAGAAATTTCTCCCGTAAGTTTTTATTATATAATTGTTAAATAAATTGAATTTCAACTACTTTAAAGTTATGTAAAATTTATTTCCTATTCCTTTAGAAGAAACAGTTTTATTTTAAACAGTGTTTTATTTCCTTTTAAAAATACATTTTTTTACCCAAGTATAAATTTATTTCAGCCTTGCTATGACCGACCACTCTGCACCTAATTTATTTGGCTCTGCCAGGGATAAAGCAGAATTGTTTCGTGAACGTTATATCATTTTGCAACAGGTAGGAAAAATGGAAAGAAATTTTAAGTTCACTCAGTGCTTAATCATAATATAAAGGTTTTTGAAACTGTTCAGTTTGAGAGAACGAGTCACCAAGAATCTAGCTTACTTCAAGGGAGACTTTTATTCTGATATTTATAAATTATTATTACGGTCCTACATATCCTTGCTAGGAACTGTCTTAGATATTTCTTATGAATGTAGATCAATTTCTGGGTAGTAGTTCATGGGTTATTCTGTCATTGAGTTCTAGAGATTAGCTGTACTATTCTGCAGTTATTTGGGTTTCCTCTACAGGGGTGGGATAGTCACAGCAGGGCTTATTCAACAGTCTTTCTCTGCTGCCTTTTATGTTTGGAGTTGGATGAAGTCTAAAAGCCACGAAAGACAATTCTTATTCTGAATAAGAATTTGAGAGTAGTGCTGCCTGAAAACAAATGCTGAAATCATAACTTCATATTACTTTTCTTTTTAATTGACTCATATTTATTATTGTGCAGAGAACCCATAGGCATGAATTGTTCACACCATCTGCTGTTGGCACACACACAGATGAAAGCAAAAGTAAATTTCAGGTAAAATCAAAATGCTAATGACACACAACTAAATTGATCTCAATCTTTGGAGTAATCTTCCCCAGAATAATCTTTCCTGCAAGATGTTTTAGACGGTATTTCCCATAAATTTAAGCCAGGGTGGGAATGATTGGTGACATACTTCAATATTTTGGGAAGGCATTTGATTGGACAAAGCTGCTTTTAAATTTGGGGTGATGTTTTATTGTGCCTGAAGATCTACTGAAGGCTTTGAAATAGGGGACTATAGATGGGCAAACTTTTGGTGCTTGTGGGCTACACATTGAGGAGTAGCTGAGGACTGCATAGGAATGGGACTATAAGTGGTTGGAGAGTAATTTGGGGAGATCTATTTGACATTGTATCTCATCTAAAAGTGCAGGTTTTGCTTTCAATTTTGGGGAATAATTGAGATTGGATGGTTTCCAAGGGCCAGAAAAAGTGTCTTAAAGAGGTCAGGTGTGAGCCACCTTTAATGTTCTTACTAATTTGGTGTCTCTTGATTCCAGCTCAAAACTGTAGAAACACTCTTGGGTAGCTCTGCCAAAATGGGGGAAGTGATTGTTCTTGGCATGATCACCCAGCTTAAGGAGGTAAGCTGTGTGGTATCAATGATCTGCTGTGCCATATTCTGATGGTAACAGATAGGATTTGTGTCAGTTGACTAGGAGAGAGAAGAACATTATTCCTAAATACTAACATTATTTATTGGTTGGTTTTTTTCCTGGCTTTATGATTTTTACAAATTTTTACAAATAATTCAAGGCAGCAAACATATCCAACACAACTTCCTCCTATTTTTCCTCCAACAACAATCCTCTGAGGTAGGTTGGGCTGAGAGACAGTGACTGGCCCAAAGTCATCCAGCCACATTTCATGACTAAGGAGCATTAGAACTCACTGTTTCCTGCTTTCTAGTCTAGTGCCTTAGCTACTACACCAAACTGATGAAATTAATTATTGTTAAATAGATGTTGGGAAAAGATAGGAATATGATCTTACCTTGTGAGCAATTATTAAAACTGCGTTTTAATGGTTTTTTTTTTCTAATCCTTTCAAGGGAAAGTTTTTCTTGGAAGATCCTACTGGAGTAGTGCTATTAGACCTTAGTAAAGCAATATCCTTTATCTATATATACAATACAAACAGAAGCCTTATCTTTTATTTAAATTAAATTATAAGCATATTTTGCATTATGGCAGCTTAAGATTTTCATCTAATTAGATGTTAAATGATAAGTTACGATTCATGGAGATAAGGGTTCTATTTTTAATATTACATTGGGATAGATAGCAACATATTTTTGTGAAACCTTAATTTTGGCTATCAAATTTTGTGCTATTGCTCAGTTTGTTACAAATGGTTATTTCTAACTGGTTTACTGTTGTCTAATATTGCCCTTAACTATTAATACCAGTTCCACAGTGGTTTATATACAGAGTCATGTTTTGTTTTAACAGAAGGTAAGAGTTCTGTAATGGACTGTATATATATAAATTGTGTTCTAGTTTAATAAAAAAATAAAATGAAATAAAATATATTGTATATAATCATTTTTGCTAGTTTAATTACACTACTTCAGTAAAGTCTGATTGGTGATCCAGCATGTTTCAGGGAATCTGATCTATAATTCTGTTCAATTCATGTAACAATTATGCTTTTTCCTGTCACATATAAATCACATACAGTATAAGATACCCATAACAGTAGGTTTCAGATATTGCATTAAGCCGTAAGCCATATTGTGAGGTATATGGTTTGACTTAGTAATTCTAGCCATTTATTTTATAAAACATTATTTATGTTTCACTGTAATGAATCATGGCTTACTTAGTTAGCCATAGTTAAACAAGCCATAGCTTAATGTGAACTTAACCAGTCTATATTGTAGGTGACACTGTAGAGTATACATATTTGACAGTAAGAAGATTCTGTGCTACTTCTATATTTGAAGTTCTTGTTCATGCTTTAAATTTACTGTTTTTTTATTGGAAAAGAGGCTTGAATACAGAAGTATGAAAACACCTATTTTTCTGCTCAGTGGAGTTTTATGTAACTGGTTCAAGAACATACTTGCTGTACTACATTACATTTCCTTTCTGAGGAAAATAGCAAATCCAGTATGATAGCAACATTAAAATGTTCCAAGAATATAAAGGTTTTGTGAACCATTTTTTTAATTTCTCTTTTCATTTTTTTCTTTTTACAACCCTGTAACCCTTTAATTCAGGGTAGAATCGGGGCGATTGAATTGCTTAACCTTCCAAGTGAAAGGTGAGCATCTTCATCACTAGGTCACCACATTGCCCTTTTATTTCTTTTTTTAAATAATAGTTACATATTATATTGGTTTTGGTTTGTTTTCTGATGTTGGTCGTTTTTCCACTGACCAGTTCACTCATTATGCTTAGTTATGCTTAGGATATTGTTCACAAATTTTCTGTGATTTGCAAAATTTAGGGTCCCTGAAACCCTTTTATGGGTTATGTAAAATCAAATGAATAAGTATTTTAAAATGTATACATTTTAATTTTCAATGCAGATATAGCCCATTTAAACCAATGCTCTTTGGGATCCTCAAATCATTTCTAAGAAGGTAAAGGGGTAATAGTAATAGTAGTAAAGTTGGAAGGGACCTTGGAGGTCATCTAGTCCAACCCCCTGCTCGGGCAGGAAACCCTACACCATTTCGGACAAATGGCTGTCCAGTCTCTTCTTAAAAACTTCCAGTGTTGGAGCATTTACTGCTTCTGGAGGCAAGCTGTTCCACTGATTACTTGTTCTCACTGTCAGGAAGTTTCTCCTTAGTTCTAGGTTGCTTCTCTCCTTGATGAGTTTCCACCCGTTGCTTCTTGTCCTGCCTTCAGGTGCTTTGGAAAATAGCTTAATTCCCTCTTCTTTATGGCAGCCCCTGATATATTGGAATACTGCTATCATGTCCCCCCTTGTCCTTCTCTTCGTTAAACTAGACATACCCAATTCTCGCAACCGTTCCTTATATGTTTTCGCCTCCAGTCCCCTAATCATCTTTGTTGCTCTTCTCTGTACTCTTTCTAGAGTCTCAACATCTTTTTTACATCGTGGTGACCAAAACTGGATGCAGTATTCCAAGTGTGGCCTTACCAAGGCATTGAAGAGTGGTATTAATACTTCACGTGATCTTGATTCTATCCCTCTGTTAATGCAGCCTAGCACGGTGTTGGCCTTTTTGGCAGCTGCAGCACACTGCTGGCTCATATTTAAGTGATTGTCTACTAGGACTCCGAGGTCCCTCTCACCGTTACTACTATTGAGCATGGTGCCACCTATGCTGTACTTGTGCATTTGGTTTTTCTTGCCTAAATGTAGAACCTTGCTTTTTTCACCATTGAATTTCATTTTGTTAGTTAGTGCCCAGTGTTCAAGTCTGTCCAGATCCTTTTTGGTCCCAAGACCAAAATGTTTGAGAACTGCTGCTTGAGACTAACCTACTGCCAGTCATGACTGTACACTGTGGATTCTAGTAAGCTGGAAATAATATCGTTCTGTATTAGGTTATGAAAATCATTTTGCAAATTACAGGGAATTGTTTATACATAATATTGCTTTGCCAGTTCACAAGGCTTTAGGAGAATATATTCACCAGTTAATCATTTGATGGATAAGTATGGTATGTGAATGTTCCTATTAACTATAGTTCTACTATGAAATCTTAGAAGCAAAAACAATGTATTTTGGATGAGTTTACAACTGAAGAACCTTTGAGTAACTGGTTTTGGGTAACTGTTTTCAAAATATTCTGATTAAATTTGATCATTCTGATTAAATCTCTCATTTTGTGTGAGAGACTTAGATTGACACGATAGTTATAGGTATTGTTTCTCCTTTTGAAATAATGATAAACATACTAGGAACTTTGCTTACTGTATTCCACAGGCTGGTATGAAGATGAAATATTTCATGTCACTGCTTTTGGATTTCCTCCTATAGAACCTTCTGCCACCACTAGGTATTTTACTTATTTCCAATAACCTCAGGAGGGATGCTTATGTGTTTATGGAAGAAAAAAATCAGCAGCTACGGACATGAAAATGGAGTAATTGTGGGGTAAAAATCCCAAGGTTTACAAAAATTCTTGCAAAAGAAACTTTAAGGAGGATGAGATCTTTAAAAAAGACAGTCCCATAATTATTTAACAGGACAGAATACTGATTGAGAATTAAAAAAAAAAGTGATTTAGAGGGGGAATGGATTACAATGTGGTAGATAGAAAAAGAGAGAAGTAGAAACAGGTAAGGTATACAGTAGAAAAGCTTATTCGACTGATATGCCGTACGTTTGTACTATATTTTTATTTAAAAATAACTACTCAGAACTGAAGAAACTTCTTTTTTTTTTTTTATTAAAAGTTTTATAAATTTTACAAAAAAAAAAGAATACAAAACAAGAGACAACATATACAAAAAAATAAAACTAAACAATACATATAAAAAAAAAAAAAAACCCCACCCCTCCCTTCCCCCCCCCTCCCTTCCCCCCCCCCTGAGCTTCCCAGAGCAGAATATAGGCTTAAAAAGTAAAAATAAAAATTAAATTAAGAAATTTATATTTATATATATAAAAAGATTATCTATAATATATATAAAAATAAAACTTATGAAAAAACTATATAATATTTTTGTATACCCAATCTAAATTGTATAAATTTTATCCATTTATCCCAAACAGCAAGAAACTTCTCTTGCGTTTGCTGCTTTAAGAAAGCCGAGATCTTTGCCATTTCCGCCAGATAAGCTACTTTAAGAAACCATTCCTGCAATGTAGGCAAGGATTCCTTCTTCCAATATTGTCCTACTAACAGCCTAGCGGCTGTAATCAAATTTACCATCAATACAACCTCCTTTGTATCACAATCTGTAACAATACCTAACAAAAATAATTGCGGAGTAAATTTTACCCTCCTTCTAAAACTTCTCTGGATATTCCACCATATTTTGATCCAAAATGCTTTTATCTCTCTGCATGACCACCAAATATGATAATAGGAAGCCTCCTTATAACCACATCTCCCACATTTGGGTTGCACGTCAGGGTACATATAAGACATTTTTTGTGGATCAAGGTGCCATCTATAAAACATTTTATAAAAATTCTCCCTTAAATTCTGTGCTTGTGTAAATTTGACATTTCTCACCCAAATTTTTTCCCAGGTGTCCAATGAAACTGGCTCACCAAAATTCTGCGCCCATCTTATCATACAATCTTTAATTAGTTCCGTTTCTGAATCCAATTCAACTAAAACCGCATAAATTCTCTTAATGTGGGTTTGTCTTGAATCCTTCACTTGCTTGATAAGATTTTCATCTTCTCTAAGAAAACCAACCTTACAATCCATCTTCCATCTGTCTAATAATTGCCTATATTGGAACCAAGAATAAATAAAGTTTTCTTGTGCTAACTCTTCCCGTGATTTTAATTGCCAGTTTTGTCAATCCCATTTAAGTAACTGTCTGTAGGACACCATATCCATTTTAACCCCTCTTTTTATTGCTTCTATCGCATGCCAAGGTATAGCCCATAATGGTACTTTGAAATCACTTTTATAATATTTTCTCAAAATCCTAAGTAAAGAGATTCTTAAGATATGAGATTTAAAAGCCCAATCCATTTTTTTATTGAATATTAAATAGGCATGCCACCCATAAAGTAAGTCCCATCCCTCTAGATAAAGTATCTCAGAGTTTGTCAAATTTACCCAATCACTGATTAGTGTTAAAACCACCGCATCATAATATAATTTCAAATTTGGTACCTTAAGTCCACCCCTCTCACGGAAGTCTTGCATAATTTTAAACTTAACCCTTGGCTTTTTCCCTGCCCAGATAAATTTATTAAGACCCTTCTGCCACTCATTTAAATTAATCTCATTTTTCAAAATTGGTAACATTTGAAACAGAAAAAGAAACTTAGGTAAAATATTCATTTTTATCACTGCAATTCTTCCCATGAGGGATAATTGCAACTTCTCCCAATTCTTCAAATCCTTCTGTACCCTGACCCACAACCTTTCATAATTATTTTTAAATAATTTTACATTAGAAACAGACAACATCACCCCCAAATATTTTACCTTATTAACAATCTCAAAAACCGTCAGGTTAGTCAAAATCTGCTTCTCCTGACTAGACATATTTTTAGGTAAAATTTTGGTCTTATTTACATTAATCTTGAAACCCGAGACCAAGCCATAATGATGAATCAACTGTAATAAGTTTACTACAGAATAATCAGGTTGCGACAAAGTAACAACCAAGTCATCCGCAAAAGCTCTTAACTTATATTCTTTTTTATTAACATATATTCCTTTAATTTCCTGAGACTCTCGAATTTTGATCAATAATATTTCCAATGTTAAAACAAACAACAATGGCGATAAAGGACACCCCTGTCTAGTACCTTTCTCTATTGTGAAAACCTCCGAGAACTGAAGAAACTTCTTGATCAGAACTGAAGAGACTTCTTGGATGAGAAATAAAATGCCTTCAAGGAAAAATGAAAGTCCAGTTCAATTGCCTTTTGAAAAATCACCTTTGGAATTATTTTTAAAATGTTTCCAGATTCAAAATTGAGAGTTGCCCATAATCACAATTTGGGAAATCTGAGATTGTAATGTCATTAAAATTGGATATGAATAACCGCACCCTATTATTCCCCCCAAAATAAGCTTGCAGCAAAAATGAATTTTCCTGCTTTTTAATTTTGGAGTGAAACATTTTAAAATAACTATTAGAGCAGATTATAAGGCAAATAAAGTTGATTTCCCTTTTTCAAGTTGGAAATTTTATTTATTTTTATTTTATTTATTAAATTTATTTCCTGCCCATCTCCTTACGAGGCAACTCTTGTGGCAGCAGTTTGGTCAAAATGGCTTATGACAGATTGTAATATGGTTCCATGAATTGGGAATACAGGTGATTAAACAATATTTAAATATTAGAAACTTTGTATAATTAAGTGAAGGTGAATTGTGAGAGTTGGGTTTATTTTTAATGTGTAATATACAGGTAGTTCTCGACTTACAACAGTTCATTTAGTGACCAAAATTAAAATGGCATTGAAAAAAGTGACTTATGACCGTTTTTCACACTTACACCACTGTAGCATCCTCATGGTCAAGTGATCAAAATTCAAATGCTTGGCTACTGATTCATATTTATGACATTAAAATGTCACGGGGTCACGGAATCACCTTTTATGACCTGACAAGCACTGTCAATGGGGAAGCCAGATTCACTTAACAATCGTGTTACTAACTTAACAACTATGGCGGTTCACTTAATTACTGTGGCAAGAAAGGTTGAAACATGGGGCAAAATTCACTTAACAGCTGTCTCACTTAGCAACAGAGATGTTGGGCTCAATTGTGGCCATAATTCGAGGATTACCTCTACTTCATAAAATAAAGAGCAACCTGATTGCATGATTTGAGAGAAGTATGAGCTTCAGTACAACCTGTAAATATTTGTTTATGCTACAGGGCATATTATGGCAACATTAACTTTTTTGGAGGGCCTTCTTCAACCTCTGTAAAATCTTCTGCAAAACTGAAACAAATGGAGGAAGAAAACGAGGATGCCATGTTTGTGTTCCTTTCAGATGTTTGGCTGGACCAAGCAGAAGTTTTAGAAAATCTCCGTATTATGTTTTCAGGTAACCCTGTTGCTCCACATATATGGGCTAGATTTCTCAAAGGAAAGGCTGAAGTATTCCAAGCTGTTCAGTTTATGCAATGAAACAATTTAAGAATTTTTTTTTTTACTCAAGTTTATAATATAGAATTTTGATCTTTGAGTGATATCTGCTGGTAGTAGAATCAGGCAAGGAGTTTTATCTTTTTGCAGAGCAGATCATCACATAATACATTTATAGAACTTGCTCCACGATATGGTTAGCATGCCACATTTTGTATCTGATAATTATCTCAGAATATTTAATTATGACTGCCCAGGTTTTATTTATTTATTTATTTATTTATTCACCCTTGAGCTGCAACTCTGAAGCTGTGGAAAATGCTTTGCTCCTGTCTCTAGCTTCAGGTTTGGAAATGGTTGAGGATGGCTGCTTTTTTGACATTTGAAGTTTCCAAGAAAGGAGACTTTCCTTCCATAATTGGGCAATACTTAATGCACACAAATTTTGGGTTTACCCTCAGCTCCACAATTAAATACCTGTGAATCATAGTTCATTTTCCATTTGTGAACTGACAGCCTTTTTATATAGTTCTCAAAGAAAATTAGTTCACAAAGCAAGGAGACATATTAACAGCTTTTAAATATGGTGCTAAAGTAGAACGCTACTATACAGAGGTAATGAACTATTAAAAAACAATTGCCTAGAGGCAAAAGCATTAAAGAGGCATTGTCAATATGCTTTAATATTTTCTAAAAGTGTTGGTTGCTGGGCAAGATGGACTTGTGATTCAGCAGAACTCTTAATACCTAACTTAAGTAGTTAGCCTGAAACTTTTAATAAACTTTTTGCATGTAAAGAAAAGCATATATTTCAGCCTCAAGTATTATTTATTTGTTGCCCTTCCTTAGCAAGTGCAAATTTGTCCAGGTTAATTCAACAGTTACCTGACTGTTTTCTCAATTCAAGGCTTATAGAACAAACTAACCTCAGCTGCAAGGGCGAATGAAATGAATTGACAGGCAAAAATAGACTTACCATTAGAATAATACTAAATATTGTTTTGATATGTGAGATGGATGCAAATTTTGATTTTTCCTCAGTGATGTTTTATATCATTCTCAATGGAGAAGAGCTTTCCTACAAACGAAATATGAATAATAGTCCTTGTTTCTCCATCTAGGTTACTCGGCCATGCCTCCAACTTGTTTTTTTTTCTGTGGGAATTTTTCTTCTACTCCATATGGAAAAAATCAAATTCAGTCACTAAAAGGTACTTGAAATCCATCAACTTCCTGGTTTTTTTTTTTTTTGAATAACTAATATATTATTTTATATTTTATATGTCAGTTACATATGAATTTTCAAGACAATAATGCTTATTCTTTATAAAAGTATGGTTTATATTTGCCTTCTGAACCCCAATGGGGTTATTTTTCTGGTTTGTTTTCTAATCCTGAAATGAAGATTGCAAGAGGAAAAGAAAAGAACTACCGTACAGTACTTTTTTTTTATTTCTTTAGGTTCTTTGAAAGCCCTAGCAGATATAATATGTGAATATCCCAGTATCCATGAAAGGTATGTTCCATAGTATTTGCTTGGTGAAAAAATCTTTATAGAACAGTTGTATCTCACATTAATCACATAGAAAACATCCCATGCAGAAATTTATTCCAGCTATAAATATATATATAGACTTAAACTGAGCTTAATATATTTTGTAAAGTAGCTAAAAATTCTACTGAAACAATTCTGATGAGTATTGTATTAGCTGGGAACTGAAGTTACAAAATCCAGAAGTATTATGACTTTTTCTTCATCCGTCAGACTTGGAGGCCATGAGAGTGCATTGTGGGTACGATAGCAAATGATAAAAATATGTGTGACATCATACAAGGGCCCTAACTGACGTACTTGAGCTGTATTCATGATATCTATAGGCATGTCAACATTTTGGTGTCCTGGTGTGTGGTAGATGCTGCTACTGGAAGCTGCATTCAGTTTAACTCCTTCATACTTTATTTTGGAAGTTCTGGTTCTACTGATGAGAACTCCCAGGAAAGTTGCCTAATTCAAGCCAAATATTGTTTTCCCCAGCTTCTGAAACCCTAATTATCTTTAATAACATTACACTAAATTTTAATGAATATTTCATTTTATACCTGCCAGCAATACTAAATCAAATGTATTCATTCGTTATTTGTAGCAGTCGATTTGTATTTGTTCCTGGTTCTGAAGACCCTGGTCCAGGCTCCATTTTACCAAGGTACATTTTTGACCTAATATTTATAACAAGATTATGTCACTGAAGGATGCTTTGACACATATACTTTTTTTAGGCCACCACTTACTGAAAACATTACTGAAGAATTCAGACAACAGGTGCCATTTTCAGTTTTCACAACAAATCCTTGCAGGTATTTGTCCCATTTAATAATAGGGGGTTTCCTCATTGGGCACAGGATTGGAGTAAATGGTCACGAATATGCTCCTATTTTATTTATTTTTTGGTGATGGTATAAAAACACTGGCATTCCATGATAGGTGGAATTTTGCTCCATAATGGGAATTTGAGCTGTTTGTTGCCAAATGTTGATTTCTAGAAGTCCAACTTCCATTTCCCCCCTCCCAAACCACAAAAATGGACTGAAACTGCTATTTGAGGATACATTAGGTAAATTTAGGAGTTCAACAATGTAATCTGGAAGTATTTTTGAGGTTGCAGGTACATAGAGACCACTTACAGTACCTCTATTACTTAACAACAAAATCTATATAAAAATTTGGGACAGAGCTGCTGGCATATTGGACTTAATGGTAAATTATCTTTGGTAACTAGAAAACCCTCAGAAGAGATAAAAGTTGCATTTGTTACTTTCAGAGTCCAGTACTATACACAGGAAATAATAATCTTTCGGGAAGACTTGGTAAACAAGATGTGCCGTAACTGTGTTCGTTTCCCTAACAGTAGTTTGGATATTCCTAATCATGTAAGATCAAAAAAACATTCAATATTTTGAAATAATCTTTGGGTTGAGGGATTTTGATTGGCTAAGAAATTGAAAGAAGTATGTGAGTTCTTACTGATATGTTACTGTTTGGGCAGACAACATCCAACAAGTTTACAAAGATTTCATGGAAACAATGCAGAGAAAATGAGAGACAGAATGAAACATGTAACTTAGTGGAATAACTATATTAAAAGATAATATGCTCACTAAAATGGAGAATAATTTTCCCAGCAAAGAATGATTCATTGAAATATTCTGCAGCTATTCATCAGCTCTGCAGGGTAATTACTCTCATTTAGATGATGTAATTTTAAGGGAATCTCACAATACTACTCAGAACAGTGTTCTCAAGTTCGTTCAAAACTGAGGGAATTGAAATAAATCCTAGATCTGGTTCTACAACCTGTAAACCAATCAGGTATATTAACAAACATATTTTACTGACCAACAAATAGGACAAAATCAATTTTGAAATCTGTAATTATTTATTTGCAATAATTCATGGTGAGTTGAGGGGTCATATGTTTGGAAAGAATTGTAACATCAGTTTACCGTCATATGTAATTTAATAGCTCTGTTTTTTCACCTTTCAGTTTGTAAAAACTATTTTATCACAAGGACATTTGACTCCATTGCCTCTTAATGTCAGCCCTATCTATTGGGCCTATGACTACACCTTGAGAACTTACCCTTTGCCAGATCTGATTGTTTTTGCTGACAAATATGACCCATTCACTGTAACCAACACTGATTGCCTTTGTATAAATCCGGTAAGATCGTGCTTATATTTTTCCATCTTCAAACAATGATGAAAACATGTTTCTAACAAGCAAAATATATTAGAAATAACAAAGCTGATCAAATCCCAGACTAACAAATCATCCAGATAGTATCTATCATGGATTTTTGTTGTTCTTCTCATAATAAATACTGTCTGCATCATTATGAAGCATAGTCGCATTTTCTGCCATTAAAAATAATCTTTCTGTCATAGCATCCATCTTATTTTCAAATGTTTTAAGATAGGCTAAAAATTATTTATTATAGACAGAAAATAAAAGAAAAAATTAATTTGTAATGACTACTATCGTATTAATTTTCATTAATAAAGTGTTACTACATGATGTATTTGAACATATTTAGAGGTGTTAAGTATGTATTTTAAAATTATACCTAAAGAAAAGGCATATATTCAAGAAGATGGCATGGATGAAAATTTTTCCTATGCTGTTTTTCTTAAATACCAGGGATCTTTTCCAAGGAGTGGATTTTCATTCAAAGTTTTCTACCCCTCGAGCAAAACTGTTGAAGACAGGTAAGGTCACTTTTTAAAGAAAAATTACTGAGTATAGAAGAACATCTAATTTACTGTTCTTCATGCTGTCTGATAAAAACAGATACAACTTGATAGTTGTAGAGTTATTGAATAAATATAACTTGACAAAATAAATTATCACCATTATTTTGTATCACTATTAATGTCTATGTAAAATAAATATGTGCTTTTATATAGATATAATAATAAGAATTCAGGAATAAGAGATAACTAGAACAGTAACAAAGAAGGGGTTATTGTGCTGAAGGGCACAGCTCTGACAAGGATAAGGTAATGAGACATCTTTTTGCAGAAAGGATTTCCTTTCAGACTGCACGGTGTCTGTGCTCAGAAGTAAAGGTAGCTTGTCTTTAGTTCATATTTGAAAGTGCTATAAATAAATGCAGATTTGGTAATATGGAAGCAGTTACAGTTAATAAACTGATATTGGACCAATGTGGTAACAGTGGCTCATGTTAGCTAGGTAGGTAAAATGTAGAAAACTTCCAAATACACCTTGCAGGCTATTAACTATATTTGACATAACTGAAGAGCTAATGTATACAATACTGGGATATAGTGACTTAATTTCTTAACAACAAGCTGTTCCCAATAATATCAAGCTGAGCATGTTTGGGGAGGGTTCCCAATGGATCTGGAATTCTTCTAGGGCAAAATGATTCGTGTATTCATAATTGTATTGGTGTAAATTATTGCCTGATTAATTTTCAGGCTCACTATAACCCCTTAAAAAGCGGATGGACATTATTAGGCCTTTGAGTTGGCTTCTGCAACTTAAGCATCTTCTTGAGCTATCCAGTACCCTAATGTAATAGAAAAGGGAGGCAAATGATTGTTGATGTCAGTCCTGAAAGTCCTAAATCAAATTACAAAACTATCTCAATAGAGAAATTGAAACTTAAAAAACAGAATACTCATTGTGAGCATGAATAAGTAAATATAATTCAGCCTGTTTCTGAACTTGATAATAGTAGAGTATTTATCCTAAATACATCCACAGAGTGTCACCTAATAAACAAGATTAATGATGTCCTTTCGCTAAATACCCTAGAGAAATTGTATTTTGGCATGACTAATGATTTATAACTATACCCAAATTAGATATACTATGGGACCGCTTTAGAAAGATACAGAATTTGCTTGACAGATTGTTGAAACCAAGCAATCAAAACATGGAACACCAATTCTGTACCAGTTATTAAATCGGGGCTTGAGCTTTATAAACAATTTGGAGCCATTTTACTTAGGCTACTATTAAGCAGACCCAATTGGATATTTTTCCTCACAGGTTTTTTATGTAGTGAACCTTGTACTTTTAAATAACAAGTGGCCTTAGTGTATAAATGTTGAAGTTTTTTTTTAAAAAAACCTGTGTTTTCCAGGTTTGCTTTTCCTTCCATCTGGTTTGAGTAATTGAATTTAATATAGTGGATTATTCTGTATTTTTAAATATTGTTATCTGATTTTTGAAAGTTATGTTCCAGGACAAATATATGTGTGAATAATTCAGTAAGATATATAAATAAAGTCTGTTTTGTATTATCAAGTCTTAATCCTTGATGTAATCTCAGACAAGTATATAATGGCACTTACACTTAATTCTCAGTGCAGAGGATAAAGAAGTACTCTTTAAATACTTTAAGAAAAGTACAATGTTGGTTTCAAAACTGCCAATGCTGTTACAAGTAAAGTTAACATTGTTTTTGTTTTAAATTTTCAGCAAACTCCATGGTCTCTAAATCTCAATCAGGAAGAATAAGCCAAAGTTTGTGGCCTTAAAATGATTGAAGTACTACAAGTGTTTCTTAAAATTTAGGATCATGACTGTAACTACATGTTATTGCTAATATATCTTATGTATTATATATCTTGTAAATACCTTTTTATATAATGATGTTCATTCATGTGTCACATCTTATACTTCAAATAATTTACAAAAAAATGTTTTCTACTGCTCCTCACTTCCAAAATATTCAAAGCAAAAATCTATTTAATTTTCTTCTAATTAGTAGTAAGCAAGTAACATGAATATTCTTTAGAACAAATATACAATTTTAAACAGGACTGTATATGGGAGGAAATACTGGCCTTTAAAAATGACCAAATTAAAACATCCCTATCCATGTTATGCAACCAAGATGGAACATCTAAAATGGAGAAAAAGTCAACTATCACTGGTTTTATAACTTTTTAAGACACCTGCATACAAACTGTTCGCTATAGCATTTTAACCATTTCAGTGGCTCAACTTTTTCTCCTTTATGAACTACAGAACTAGTGTAATATCCTTAAATATTAAAGCAGCTATCCCAAACTCCAATGCCTCCAATTTAGTTAGAACTACAACGCCCAGAATTTAAAGGCATCATGACCCAAAGTAAAAAAGCTAAAATCTACAACTGATCTGAATTTAGAAGAGCAATAAAGGCTGTTGCTCTTTTCCTGTTGTAAAGTATCAATAATGTCTTAAAAGGAAAGATGTTAGAAAATTAAAACAATTTTTCTTTTAAATGAAAGAGGATATTGCCCAGAAGTTACTTGTACATACCAACAGCATGTTTCAGGAATTATTCTGATAGAAGTTTAGAAAGGATCACACACAATGGAAGTCTTAAGTTATTTTAAAATATTAATGGCCTTGAGTACATTTATATACTATTAAAACTCTTGTTCCCGTAACCTTTAGCTGGGCGAAACAATGCATCAAACTTTTTTATACATGGTACTTCAAATGGGCTAATTTAAAGTATGCACCCAAACTCCTGACTCCATGATTCCCATGGAATTTGAATGTGACAATTTTTATAAAATATTTTATGGCAAAAATTATAAAGCTTTTTGTGACATATGTCATAAAACATTTCCTGTGATCAACTGCTATGTTTGACTATGCTATATAGTTTTACTTTTAAAGAAGGTACATCTTTGAATATTTCCTTGGAATTTGTAAAAAGTTTGCAATACATTAAAAGCTCTGCCACTGTTCAAAAGCATTGAGGAATGTGCTATGAAAATATCTCTGAAATGTTGACCCAGTAAGTCATGGGCTGTCTAGTAAGCTATATAAGACGGGAATAAATGTTAAGTTATTTGCTGAAAAAGTGCTTTCATGTTGGATTACGAGAGAAATTCGATTGATGGAACTTGGGTATGATCCTCTCCAACTTATCAGCAGTTTGCTTTTGGCCATCACAACAGGTATGATAGCTGTAATGGCACACTGAGCTAAGGCATGATTACCCAAGAAAAGTTATATCTACTGCTTACAGAATTGGTAACTACATCTGCTTATTCTTTTCTGTCTGGGCCCTGCGAGTATGACCACCATTGTGCCAGCCAAGGAAAAGTGGTATTTGAAAGAGCAGATGCAGTAGTTGTTCCTGATACCAGCAGCTTATTTCTTGCCTTCTAGGCATACAAGGGAACTGAGGGCTGGGTCTACTCTGCTGCACTATCCCAAAAATGTTCAGGGGTAACAAAACTTAATAATGTTTGTACTCTAAGATGACTTCTTAGACTTCATAGTAATGTGGGAAAGAAATAGAATAACATAGAATAAAGAAGAATAAATATAATAATAATAATAATGAGAAATCACTAAAAGCAAAAATCATGTGTCTGCATAATCTCTGAAAAGAAAGCTGTTAGCAAAAGCTGTATTAACAGTACGTGAATGACCTAATGCATATTTAGAAACATTGTATAAAAGTAAAAACTGCCTTCATTGTATTCCCATGAGAAATGGAGCTAACCTGTGAGAAACTATCTGAATGTTACACAAAGTAGATTCCGTATACAATGTAAGATTCCATCTATGCTTCCTTTGTTCCTGAGAAAAAGAAACCTATAAAGCTTTAGTTTAGACCCTCTCCCTTGTTCAGAAATTTGCTGATTGTTAAAATCACTTCTGAACCTTTTGCGCAAAAATAAAAATCTCTCTTTCACCCTTGGAATTTCGTAAAAGTCCTTATATTTTTAAAGCTTTATTTTTCCACAAGAATAGAGACAGGAAGTTTACACCTGCTGCTGAGTTTTCTTTTAGTTAGGCAGTTTGGAAGGCTCCCAGTATGTTGTCAAGTATCTACCACAACGTGGCTCTGATCCTGGTTCGTTATATTTTCTGGCAAAGATCCCTTTGCCATAAAGAGATCCACGCTCTGAACAGCGCTAGTCTGTTTTGCGTCCCAAAAGGGGATGGGCTGGCATTCCGTTTACTGTGGTCGCTATGTCAACAGACCAGGCTGCCATATTGTTAGGAATGTTTCCATGGCAACAAAAACCACGAGAGCGCGATAACTGCCACATCGTTTGAATTCATCTCTACAGAGACCAGGACGACTCCTCGCTCCCCTCCCTTTTTGCAACTGTCTGTCGAATCGGCCGAGCAAAGGAAACGAAGTCTCCTTTGCATACATGGCGGGCCATTTAGACCTGGAGGACTTGAATCTGACTGGAGAAGAAGCCGAGCGCCTAACAAGCGCTTTCAAGGACGAGGGCTTCCGTACTCTTTTCGCGGAGTACGTGGCCGAACTGAACGATCCAGAACAAAGGGCCACTTATGAGGCCGAAGTGATAGCTATGGAGCGACAGCGGGGCGTCGAAGCCCGCTTCCTCCACCCCACGCCTGGCTGGGTCCTGCGCACGAGCCAGGCTGGTAGCCAGCGCTGTTACATCAACATCTGCAGCAACCCACTAATAGGGAGGCCGGAGCCTCGGCCAGAGACTGGAGGTTACTGCTGGCTTCTGCCACACTCCTTAGCGCCGGGCCGCGAAGAACTGAGCCGCAGCCAGCCGCGTGGACCTCGCCGCCTGGTCTACGACGTCGTCTTCCATCCGCATACCCTGCGCTTAGCCGCCCGTTTAGCCCAATTCCGCCGCCTGGTAAACGACACGTCCTTGGAGGCGGTAGAGAAAAACTTCTCCCCGCAACTGGATCGCACGAACGCCGTCCCCCTCCGCCGCATCAAGTACAAGGGCGTCCCGCAGGCCACGCTGCTCCGGACGCCGCTTGCCGCAGGAGCTCGGCCATCCCCAGAAGAGGGTGGAGAGCCAGGCGACTCTCCCTTGCCGCCTTTCCCTTCGCCCTACACCTATCCGCCGCCCAGTCCACAGTACGAAACTCAAAGCCCCCCTCCGCCCAAGCCAGCCCCGTCTGCCACCACTCCGCAATGGACCCTCAAGCACCGCTCCTACGTGGACCTTCAGGATTATCGCAACAGCCGGGACTCCGCGCCTAGCCCGATCCCCGGCGAGCTGGTGGTGACCATTGAACTGCCGTTGCTCAGTTCTGCCGCCCAGGCCCAGCTGGAGATCCGGGGCCAGGAACTCCAGCTGGATTCGCAGCGCCCTGCTGCCTACCACCTGCGCGTCCCTTTGCCCTACGCCGTGGAGGAGAACCGTGGACGAGCCACGTTCAACAAAGCCAAGAATCAACTGGTGGTCGTGCTGCCGGTTTTGCGGAAGCCTGACCCGAGGTTTACTTTCAGCATTCAAGCTGCGCAAGAGCAAATCGAGGCCTCGCCAGAAAACGAGGAGCAGCTGCAAGAAGACAGATGCATCAGTCCGGATATGGACGGTGCGGGAGTGTGTGAAAAGACCAGCTATTCTGAACAGGCGCTTCCCGTTCTTGTGTCCGACGTAGAAATAACTCCGACACTCTCTTCGGCTGTTGCTACAACAAATGATACTGTGGAGGCAGGTTTAGTTTCTGACGTGAACGGCCCAGTTCCGCTCAGTTCTCACGAACGGACTGTACGTAACAATCTGGAGTTTTCGATGCGTTCGGGAGAAGAGAATTCCATTGTTTCTTGTGCTTCTGAATTTAATGCCGCACTTCCGGTGTGCAACGAGAACAATAGTGAAAGGGATCCGGGGCTGACCAGAAGCAGTAATAACGTGATCTTGGGTGCACAGCTTGAAGGTACCGGCTTAGATTCCCTTTCCCCCTCTCTGCATACTGACCAGACTTGGGAGTTCCTTACAGATCCTGTTGTTTCTTTAAATCAGGAACATCTCTGTACCGACATGGAACTTAATAAAAGTTCCAACATCGCTAATGTTGAACTCCCATTATGTCCAGATAACAGCACAATCCCGTGTATATGGTCCTCTGATAGCTTGGATCATTCGGAGACAACTTTGTCAATTGATACAGCAAACTCCACTTCTTCTAACCACGTGGAACATACTTTTTTGTATCCTGGAAAGAGAACCACTGTTTCTTCTGTTCAGCCTTCACAAAAGCTTGAAATTGCTGTAGATACTCATATAACCTCTACTTGCAGTTCTGATCCTTCAATATCTTCTGCCAGCACTCTATATCCTCCTTTTAATTGTACTCAAGATGAAAAGTCTTTGGTGATCCTCTTACAGGTTCCAGATATTGTTCCCTTGAGTTTCCAGGGGGAAGTGGGCACAAATTACTACTGGGTGAATTTTGCAAACAAAGACTCTGTTTCCTACAATTTCCTCTTGCAATTTCTTCCTGAAAATAAATTATCTTCTCCAGAAAGTGAAGTTAATATATCACCTAATAATATTGTCATTATCCTCATCAAATCTCCTGAAACCACTGGAATTTGGACAAAGTTCTATTTTGGTTCAAACTATGATAATTTACAGGTAAATTATTTTTTAGATTTTTATATTATCTCCTATAGTCTACTGTATTTAAGTTCTTTACAATTTGGAAACATGCATGCTAGTTTAAAATTCTACATTTTATTTCTTTCTGTACAGAATGTGGGATAGTAGATTTTATCTATTTGCCCAGTAATTTAATTATTTCAGCAATTGAAGTAATAAATTAGTTATTGATTAAAATTTACACTTGTTTGCTATTTTGTTATCACAGTTTGAAGGTCAGCATAGCAAATATATTCAGAAGCAAGTTTTCATAGCTGCATTTTTTAGGTTGTAGCTTTACTTGATGCAGTAAATATGTAATTGCTTAATTACTGTGCATTTCTACTATTTTTGATAGTGGCTTGATGTCCTGTGAATGGAAGTCATAGTTAGGACTCTTTAGAAACAAGATGTATCAGAATACTGGACTATTGGAAGGGGGGACAGTTATGCCACTGCTTGGGTAAACATTGGTTTCCCGCTGCTGTTTTTTTTTTTTTTACTGCTCAGCTATGTTGATATTGTAGTTGGATATAAAGCTTATTACTTGATGGCAGTAGTTAATTCAATTTTTAATCCTAGAAAGTGATAAGGGTCTTCCTATTCATTTTCTCCCGTTTGCAGCTGTATTCATTGGATATGTAATCTATAGACTTTCTTTTTATATATATATATATATATATTTATTGAATAACAAAAATTAAAAACATTGAACATGGTAAATCAGATTTGACATACATCACAGTTCATATTCACAATTAATTACTAATATAAGAAAAAAAAACCTTTACAATAACATCACTCTAATCTCAATCTTAATTTATCTCATTACAATGACTACCATATTTTTTCCCCCACCATCTATAAAATTTATCCCAAATTTGGTAAAAATCCGTTTCATCCTGATTTTTGAGTCTCTTAGTTAACCTATCTAATTCTGCGCAGATTTCTAAAGTCCACATTGAAAGTCTATAGATTATGCGCTGCGTAATCTATAGACTTTCAATGTGTACTTTAGAAATCTAGAATATCTCCATTTGGGACAAGATTTTGTTAAAAAGAATAATGATTTAATACATTCCTCTCTTTAGAGTAATATTCTATGGTATATTGTCCCATTCGTAACTCTTATCTGCTTTTTCTGTCAAATAATCTGAACACTGAATCACTCACAAGATCACTGGTAAAGGAGTTCTAGATTAGATTGTAGAAGTTCTGTGTCTTGGGACACCTTTCATGTAATGCTAAATCATTCCAGCAGAAAATTCCTTTGTAAAGCACCTGGCTCAAACATTCTCCCTTTTCACTATTGCCTGTGGAATGGAGCAGAAATAAAATCAAATCCAGCTTTTGTAAAACAGATTCTTGGTTTCATACCATATGGAGATTAAGAATTACACTTTAAAATAATTTCTACTTTTGCTTAATGACAAAAACAATTCAGAGCTTGATCTTTTTGTTTAGCAGTATCTATTGTAAAATATCTATATAATATATAGACATATGCTCACAAAATAAAAACTAATAAGAGATTTTGTTCATTTTGGAGATAAAAACTAGACATAGAAGAAACTTGATTTTTCATTTTGTTAGAAAATTCACTACAGAATATGAGATGAATCTCTGTAGAAAGAGAATTTTAAAATCTAGGCAAAGCAATTGCAATTCCAGCCAATTGTTATGCAGTTAGTAGAACATCTAAGGCAGCGGTTGTCAACCTTTCTGGCTTTGTGAACTGGCAGTGGTGATGGTGGAGGGGAAGGTTTTGCAAGCTAACCCACTGCTTGTGCGGACTAGTCCCCCACAGGTTGTGGACCAGGACTGGTCTGTGGACTGGAAGTTGGGGACCTCTGATCTAAGGGATCTAAGTACATGGACGGCTAGTATGTAAGATATACTGTAGTCATATTCAGTTGTTTACAAGCATTTAGGATTTCAAGGTTAGTGACCAGCTCTTTATGTTAAGAAAACGGAGCAGCCACCAATGAAATTGTTTCAATTAATGAAATATATACTTCTGATAACTACAAGAAGTCCTCAACTTACAACCACCATTGAGCCCAAGATTTCTGTTGATAATTGAGACAGTTGCTAAGTGAATTTTGCCCCTTTTTATGACCTTTCCTGCCATAGTTTTTAAGGAATCATTGCAGTTTTTAAATTAGTAACATGGTTGTTAAGTGAATCTGGCTTCCTCGGTGATTTTGCTTGTCAGACGATCAGAAAAGGTGGTTGCTAAAGCAGCGGTTCTCAACCTATGGGTCGCGACCCCATTTGGGGTTGATCGACCATTTTTCGGGGGTCGCCAAAGAAGGCGATCCGCCATTTTGTCCCCTCAGGGGGCGGCGTCGCGCATGTGCGCGGCGCACGGGGGCCCCGCCCCCGTGCGCGCGGCGCCACGCATGCACAGAACGTTTGTGTGATGGGGGTCGCCGTCACACAAACGTTGAGAACTGCTGTGCTAAAGGCTCATATGACCCAAGGACACTGCCACCGTCGTAAATATGAGTCAGTTGCCAAGTACCTGAATTTTGATCACATGACCATGGGGATGCTACAAGGATCATAAGTGTGAAAATGGTCCTAAGTCACTTTTTTCAGTAATGTAACTTTGAGTGGTCATTAAATGAATTTTTGTTAGTTGAGGACTACCTGTATTTTTTCCATCAGTCTAGCTGCAGCTTTGCAGATTACTTGAGACTTCCAAAGCCACATAAAAGTCATTACTATAACAGTTGCATAGAGATGTTCACATAGGTGACAGTTGCCTAATCTATGCAAACAGGTGTTACTGTATCACCAATCAAATTTGGGAAAGATTCCCAATTTCAACCAATATTTGAATACTCAAGTTCATTATATGATAAGGAGATCCCATGGACTGAAAATTTCAGAAGGGATAATTACCCTAAAAGAGACTAAAAGGTACAAAAAAGATAGGTTTATAAGAATACAGCCAAGTTGTTATTCTGCAACATTTGGCATGCTTCTTTGTTGTTAGGATTTCTATTTACCTTTTCTGACAATCATTCTTATTTTTATTCTGGTATTACTGAAAGCTGGCCTGATTTCTCTCCCATTCCTTCCACATGCTGGATTTTGCCAACCATTGTGGAAAATATTTTTTTCTTGTAATAGTAATTAGATCCATGACGTTGAACTTTTGTCTCATCATTCAAAATCAGTGGTTCTCAACCTGTGGGTCGGGACCCCATTTGGGGTTGAACGACCATTTCACGGGGGTCGCCAAACAACACAGTCCGCCATTTTTTCCCCCTTTTCCTTAGCTGTGCTACTCCCTTTTATTCTATTGGCTTTTGAAAGCCAATAGAATAAATTAGACTCTAGAATAAATTAGCCAATAGGAATTGTCCAGGCTGTCTCTGCCCTGCTGAGCCTGCCAAAAGTCTCATTCTGCAAACGGTGCTGCACCAGTTGAGTAGTCCTCGACTTACGACCGGTTGAGTAGTCCTCAACTTACGACCGGTTGGGGGTCACGGCATTAAAAAGGTTGAGAACCACTGTTCAAAATGTACTCATTAGTTGGGAAAATGTATTAATTTTTTGAGAGAGTTCTGTATAATGACAAAGTTTGCCTCTGCTACTTCTGTAAATGCTGTGTCCATTGGAGAGGCAATGTAATTTTTCATCTACTCAAAGGTTACTAATTTGTTAAATGGGGTTTCAAATGTCAAGTATTTTTCTGAATAAAAAAGTTCGGTCCATTTTATTATCTTTTTAGGTACAGATCAGTGATGACAGAGAGATACACAAATAACTTTCTATTTCAGTACGGATCAGTGGTGACAGGGAACTACACAAATAACTCTGGTGTTTTTATCAGAGGCTGCTGCAAAGTCATTAATTTAATGGTTTACTGAACCTATGAATTTATTACAAACATTGCCACTGATGTGAGTATTCCACAATGAAGATAAAATCACAAATAACTGTCTTTAGTTCACTGAAGTCAGATAATATTTTCAGCATGTGGAGCCATATAGAGATTGAGGTAGGCCCATACCTTGTAACTCAGTTGTGCTCATATGTTCATGCCTTTCATTGCTAGTGTTGAAACACCCAACATTTGATTGTTGTGTGAGCTGAATAATTGTTTTCTGAGATATGAGGTTATAGTTGACCTATACAGCTCCTACTACTATTAACTTTGTTGCCTATGCCTCTTTTTCTGCCTATTAAAATTTTCCATCTATAAGGAATAATTATTGAATTTAGAAATGCATCCTGCCCCATCAATATTACCTACATTTTTGGAATATTTAATAATTTAGGAAAAAAATCAGTGTAGTACTATTGGCTAGTATTATATCAATTCTGTCCTTTCTTTCTATAGGCATTTCCAATCTTAACTTTGGATTTATATAGTATAGAAGCCGACATGTAGAAATAAAGACAAGCAGAGATTACAAATAAGCTTCAAGTAAAGGTGCATAAAATAGAATTCCCATGAAGGAACAGGGAATGCCGGAGAGGATGTGTTTTTCTAGTATAAGTAATTTAAATAGCAGCACTTTTGAGCTGTTTGGTTTTGTGTGTGTGTGTGTGTGTGTGTGTGTGTGTGTGTGTGTATTAAAATACAGTAGAACCACTGAACTCCAGGATAGAAAAATCTTTTTAATAACTACAACTTAGCTTTCGTCAATCCTCTGTTGACATCTTAATCGGTAGTTAGAGAAACTCGCTTATATAGCTAGATGGATGTTTAGCGATCTAGCCATGGAGTGTGTGAGTGGTCCACCCACCCTTCGCCCTCCCACAGTTAGCCGTCCTATTTCTGACTGTGCCGTATTGGCCGGTGTTTGTTTCTATTTTAATATTTTCCCTCCCGCCTCCTGTCCCGCCCGCTGGCTGCACTCTTGCCACGCACGGCTGCTCAGCATTGTTGCTGGATCTTCCCCCTCGGTGTCTCGTCTAGCATTCTCATCAGATTGCCGTGTAGTTATGTCTGGTAACGATTCTCCTGTCGCACATCCCGATCCGCAATCCTTCCCTCGATCCTGCAAAGGACTGTGCTAATGTCCCCCTTTCTCTGCTCACTGTGCCCTCCTGTCTTTCCATGGGTAAACGTCCTGAATTTTCAGAATTTCCATTCCTGCGATGCGGAGGTGATAAAAAATTTGCTCACTTTGCCACCCTGCGCAGCTGTTTGTGCTTTCTCAACATTTTGTAGGCTGGCAGCAGCTGTACATGCAGGTTGATCGAATGTTTGTCTGATAGCCAAGCCTTTTTCAATAGGTGGCCACCTTTTGTGAAGTCCTGGGTGATGACCTCAGCCCCTGCAAAATGTATGGCAAGGACTTCACGAAAGGTGAATTTAACACACACGCACACACAGACACACGTATATACTTATATACATATAAGCTGCCGTGAGTGCTCTAACAAAACAGACTAAGTGAATTGTATAAATTAACAAATAGATTTTCTGAAAATAACTATTTTACATAGTCAATTTGACATAATGCAATAGATAATTCTACTTACGATTGAAATTGCCAATTTTATTGAACATGTATTGGTTATATATAGTTTGTTAAAAAGCTTATTTGATTGGTACTGGTATAATAGATTGAAATTTAATGGTAGCATCTGAAATACTTTTTGAACACTGCAAATAATTCTAATTCTCATTTGAGAATATTAATCTAGATTGTTATATCTTGCTTCATTATAACTGGCATTATGTTGATATTAGTGTATTTTCAGCCTGCATGGGAAAGTGAGTTTATTTCTTCATGCAGAAATCATAGTACAGATTGTCCACAACTTAAAACAGTTCATTTAGTTTGTTAATATATGTTGTCTTGAGATTTATAAAAATAATAAAGCCAAGATATAAATTTTTAAAAATGATTAGTCTTAATGAAAAAACTAACATTGCCAGTTAGGTCTTTTTAATATCAATGCTAAACTATAATTGTTCAGCCATGGATTATTGAATGGATTCACACAAGATGGCTAGTAATAAATTATAGTTTAAATATAGTGAAGGTTAATTTTGAATAAATAAATTTGCTTCGATAGATTATTGTTTTAGTGATATTGGTTGTTTTTTTAAATCCCAGTCAAACTAATAGCAAAAAAAAAAAAAAATCTGACTCAGTAAAAGAAAAAAATGTGGAAATAAATATAGGTGAACTGTAAAAATCAGAAAAACATGCAGTTCCTACTAATTATTTTTAAATTGCTGGTGAATGTCTCAAATTGTTGACCTTTGAATATTTATTATTTATGTAGGAGTTACATTTATAATCTGTCTTTTGTTCGGGAATTGAAGATTGCAATTTGCTATAAGGTCTGCACTTTTATTGCCCATTAAGTTAATGAGTTTGCAGCAAAACGTATATATGAATGGAAATTGAATGGGTCAAGAATGATTATGTCTAGCTGATGGTTACACTCAGCAAATCAGAAGTAAACAGTTTAGAGAACAAAAGCTAGTCTATGAGGCAGTTTATGAATGTCATAGAACCAACATGAATTTGCTAGGACAGAAAGATAGGGAGAAAAAGTGAATGCTTTTTTATCTCTTGCCTAGTGTTTTTTCCCTCTTTTTTAGTAAACATTAATTATTCCAAAAGGAATAGCATTATAGATACATAACTGTATGTACATAATATTTGAAAATATGAATGTTAGGATTAAAACCTGAGCAGTTTATTGCAAAGGTTACCAAGCATGTGTTTATTTTGATATATTACGAGAATCTTGAATAAATAGCAGATAATTTTTGGAAAAATCTATTTTCTTTAAAATGTTGCTGCCTTAACTACTGTCAAAACAGAGCTGCATTGTGGAAGAGCCACTAATACTTAAGGGACACCCCCCCCACCCCTTTTCTTGTTTAGAACATGTGTATCAGAGAAATTGCTGGCCTCTTGATCAAGCTGTTAAAAGCTTTTTCTGGGGTTGCCTCTTGGGGCTATTATCATTTTAACCAGTGCTAGTGCCTCTGGGAAATTTTCTACTACACTCCCCCCCCCCTTCATTTTGCATTGCTTGGAAGAGTTGAATTTTTGTGTCAAGACTGACAACAGCCCTTGAGATCTCCAGATCCTCATTGTTTTTCAACCTGCTGTCTTAATTTGACAGTGAAGGGATTTTCCCTTAAATTAAATCTCATTATATGTCCTAATTTTAAATGCTTGCAATCTCCTCAGGAGAAACATTTAATTTGCTACTGGATAAAGGCTAATGGTTGCATTAGAAAATCACTGTATCAAAGATACTTGTGATCATACAAGTATATCGTATATAGTTCTGGACACCCCACTTCCAAAAGGATATTGATCGATCAGAAGAGGGTGATGCATTGGGGATGTGTTCTTTGAGAACAAACTGAAGGAATATGGGATATTTAGTCTGAGGAAAAGACTAAGGGGAAATGTGATATATATATTTCTGACTATATATTTTCTGACAAAGTTTGCATAGTCAGTCTAGAACAGTGATGGTGAACCTTTTAGAGACCGAGTGCCCAAAAACTGGCACTCCCCTGTGTGGAGGAATTTGCACGTGCAGCAAACTGCCATGCATTGCCCCCCACAAACCTCATAACCTTTTGATACCCTTTGTCCCAAGGAAGCAGCCAAAAGATCACCCCCTTTTGACTTAATATCTTACCTACCTAAATAATAAGTTCCCCCTTATCTCTTCCTGTCTTTATCTCTTCTTGTCTTTATCAGTTCTTTCTCCTTTTCTAATTTACCTGTATTTGTTTTTAACCTGCTCTCAACAGGTAATGTGTTACTAGAAAATAATTGCTTATATGAAGGAATTTTTCAATTACTTTATGTCAACAACTAAAGGTTAAACTTCTAAATGTAAAATGTCAGCAGTTAATGGTAAAGCCTATGTATGTAAAAAGTATATAAAAAACAATAAACTCAGAGTTGGAGAAGCTGTGTGAAGCTGTGTCATACAGCTTCAAACCTCTGCTCAAGACATGCCTGAGTCTTTTTCTTAGCATCGTTACACCCCTGCCCCTGCTCCGCCCCGCTCTGCCCTCCTCCACCCCCCGCCCCACCTGCCCACAGGACCACTAACTGCCTCCAGGCCCGCCGCAGATCCCCCAGGCAGCCCAGCAGCACTTTGGAGGTCACGCCCTCTGCCCGTGGCCTGCAGCATTAACTGCCTGATGGGGTGTGAGGGCAGAGTCTTGCTATGCTACCTGGCTGTCATGTCCTTGGCTGCGCTGCTCCGTGTGGGCCACACTCAAGGGTGACTGTCCTTCAGGGGGGCTGCTGGAGAGAAGGATGTCACGGGGGGGAGGCAAGGCTGGGGCAATGGCATGTGTGCCCACAGAGAGGGCTCCAAGTGCTGCCTCTGGCACCCATGCCATAGGTTCGCCACCACTGATCTAGATCTTGGGTTTTTTTGCAGCACTGTGCTACCAACATCCACAATCTTTTGTGTATGCTTGAACCAATTTCTGTTTGAAGTGTTTGTAATAATTTACTGTTGATGCATGTACAGTAAATAAACCAATGCATTAAAAAACAATATTCAAAAGTTATAAAATCTACACAAATAAGAACATTCTTTTTTGAACAACATAAAACTTTAAAGACACACATATTCCATGCTGCTTCTTTCTGTTACTTAATAAATAGATTCTACTTCCATATTTTTTACTATTTTTAAGCAATATTATATGCTTATAGAAAAAAATTCATATTTTAAGATGACTACAAAAATATTCTTGAGGATTGAAGCTAGAACTGAACTGGTGTTATACTTTTATGTGGTTGTGATCAAAATCTTGCCTATATGACAAAGAAGTTCTTTGCAAAGAAATGGCTTCTGAAACGTTTTAAAAAACATCATTATAGAGCTAACAACCTTATTTTATTTTTGGAAGTTACTTTTTTTAAACCATATAGCCATAATTTCAGTATAATATTCTGGTACATGTTCCATTCATTAATACATAATGTCCACAGTTTTTTTTTTCTCAGAGTGCTATTGTATTATCTGATTTCATTTACAGTATATGGCTTAAGAGCTCAAAGCACCTTACGTTTTGCTCCCGCTTTCTATCCCCCCCCCAAATCTTGTGAGTTAGGCTGGGCTAAGGGGGGAGTGTTGCCCAAAGTCCCCCAGTGAACTTCTGTGGGTGAAGGTTGGCTCCTTGGTGACAGTTCAGCTCCTTGACTACTGCACCATCCTTGCCCTTTGCTGTTCCTATTTGTCATTCCTTCCCTTTTTACAAAAGACAGTGCAATTGGATGCTTTCAGAGCATGCGTTCCCAATTTGGTGTCAAAGATCATGTTAAGAGGTGTAGTCCTTCACATCTGGAGAGCAGCAGATTAAAGAAGCTGCTTCAGAACGTATGGTAATTGTGGTGGTGGGGGGAATATTGAGTCCTTTTTTTCTCAAAGGCTCCCTGCATAATGAAAGTTTCCTTGAAGAAAATGAAAAAAATAAACTCTTGTGGTGTCTTCAGAACTAATGTTTTTACTTTGAAATGAAATTTAAATCCATGTTTGTTTTACCTTTAGGAAAGATGGTTTATCACTGAAAACAATGTTGATAAGTTTGTCAGTCACCCAGGGATGTGCTGCTCCAGTCCATCGGAGAAGGAACACAAGCCATTAATTGAAGTACTGGATGTCTCTGAGGGCAAAAGCCAGATCAGATTAAAGGTAAATGGTTATTCAGCATAAGTCTGTTGCCTGTTTCTAACACTTGAGAGGATCTATCACTATGGTTACCCTCACCAGTCCTGATTAAAGTTCTTGAGGGCTTATTCTTCGTATGAACAGTGATTTGGAAAGTAGAATACTGCACAGTATGCATTGTTCAGAAGTAAAGCATCTAGTGTTGTTGCAGCAGCACTTTGGATTCAAATGGGTAAAAGATGTTTCAGAACACATATTGGCTATCAACAACTTCTTAAAGCAATTCTACATTTTCTTGGCATTATGTGGCTGCCCTACAGAGTTGTTCTGCACACTTAAAAAGGTGAATTTGGTTTATGAAAGAGTCAATTTGTGCTACGTACATATCCATGCATAGTCCAGAATGTTGCATTGGCCTAATAAATGACTGACCATCTTCCTTTTCTTTACTAAATTAAATTCATTACATCTCCCCAAATAAGAATGCATATGCTATGTACTGTGTAGATTTTAGTTTGTGACAGGATATATGTATAAATTCTGTAGATAGACAATATTTTGAAGAAAACCGTAAGGTGAATAATAATAGAATATTGATGTGAGATTTATTTGTAGAGTAAAATTCAAAATGCTAATAAAAAGAAAGCAAGGTTACTGGGACTGATTATTTATTTTAGAGCTCCTTCTAAATTATGATTAATTAGTTGAGTATCAAGATATCTCAAAATAGTTTCACTGCATGTGTTCTCTTGCTAGACTTCTCCCAGGCCTGCCAATATACATTGAATTTTGTATGATACTGAAGATATATTTGCAGGTTTTATTTAGATTTTCCTTATGTTAGCCAGTTTTTATCTGACTGGGAAAGTCCAGAGTGCATTTTGGACTTTGCTCCTTGGCTGAGACTAGTGTAGAATAGTCTACACTGCAGTAAGCAAAAAAATTTAAGGACAGCAAACAACTACATTTGAATCCTAGCTCTACTTTTATTTTGAGAATGCTTCAGATTCTACTATTATATATTATTGTTTCACAACTATTATATTGTATTTACTTTCTCATCATTTATAAATTGTGCTGCCTTTATACAAATCTATTGTAGCAAAAGTTCTAGCTCTTATTGTACTAGGCTGGAATTATCTATTCAGATAATCACATGAGGCTTGTTGCTTAATTATTATTATGGTTGTTGCCGTATAGTTTTAGATCAGGAGTCCCCAACCTTTCCAGTTTAGTGGCCTGGACTGGCATGTGTATGTGTGAGTGGCAGGTGCATGCACGCACAACTCCATTTGTGCGGTTGCATGCGCGCACCCTCCATTCGCATGGAGCTTTGCACGCAAATGGAGGGTGCTTGCACTCATGCATGAAGCTCCACTTGTGCGAGTGGAGCTTAAATCTGAAATGCTGGGAGTGTGCAGTGGTTCGTGGTTAAAGACACCAAGCTTGTCAGCTGGGAATTGACAGCCTGGATCAGTGATGGTGAACCTATGGCACTCGTGCCAGAGGCGGCACTCGAAGCCCTCTCTGTGGGCACACGTGCCGTTGCCCCAGTCTTGCCTCCCCCTGCGACCCCCTCACCAGCAGCCCCCCTGGAGTAGAGTTGCCCCCGAGTGTGGCCTACGTGGAACAGAGCAGCCAAGGACATGGCAGCCAGGCAGCGTGGACAAGACTCTGCCTCACGCCCCATCACGCACAGTTGATGCTGTGGGGTGTGGGTAGAGGGCTTGGCCACCATTGGCGCTGCTGGGCGATCTGCAGCGGGCCCTGGAGGCGGTGAGTGGCCCTGCGGGCAGGCAGGGCAGGAGATGGGGTGGGGCGGAGCAGGGGCGGGGCAGGGGGTGGAGAGGGAATGGGGCCAGTTTTCGGGACTTGGTCTCTAAAAGGTTCACCATCACTGGCCTGGATCAATGGGGTAAGCTTGTCCCAGCTCCTGTCCACCTAGTACAGTGATGGTGAACCTTTTAGAGACTGAGTGCCCAAAAACTGGCCCCGCCCCACTCCACCCCCTGCCCCTCTCACCCCATCCTCTGCCCCGCCTGCCCACAGGGCCACTCACTGCCTCCAGGGCCTGCCGTAGATCACCCAGGCAGCCCAGCAGCGCTGTGGCGGTCACACCCTCTACCCGCGCCCTGCAGCATCAACTGTGCACGATGGGGTGTGAGGGCACTCTTGTCTATGCTGCCCGGCTGCCATGTCCTTGGCTGCACTGCTCCGTGTGGGCCATGCTCGGGGACGACTCTCCTTCAGGGGAGCTGCTGGAGAGGAGGGGGTCACGGGGGAGGCAAGGCTGGGGCAACGGCACGTGTGCCCATAGAGAGGGCTCCGAGTGCTGCCTCTGGCACCCGTGCCATAGGTTCGCCACCACTGACCTAGTAGTTCAAAAGCATGCAGGTGTGAGTAGATAGATACCATTGAATGGGAAGGTAACAGTGTTCTGTGCACCTTGGCATATAGTCATACTGGCCACATGACCACAAGATGTGATGTCTTGGCTCTCTTGGCCAAGAAATGGAGATGAGCGCTGCCCCCTAGAGTTAGACATGACTGGACAGGAAAACCTTTACCTTTACCTAAGGCTGAAATATTTCAAGTAGTACAACTTGATTTGACTGATAGGCACTTGAATGTAGCCTTGAAGAACATTGTTGGGTGAGAATAATTAATTTATATCTTGGCAAATTGGACCTTGAGAACTTAGAAGCAAATTTGTTCGTTTTTCCCTTCCCAGTCATACTCCTCACAAGCATTTGAAGGTATTAAATTTTTCATAGAGCTAGGCTATCAATATGACCATTTAATATTTAAATAATTAACAAAGTAGAACCAACTGGCACATTACAGAGGCTGAAAGACCAAACATATCAACTACTTCTTCATCTAGAATCATAAAATTTCTCCAGGAACAAACATTTCTCCAAGCCCATATGGTGCTGAGGCGTTGAGTAAGCAGAAGGCATTTTGCATACATTAATCATGATTCTTTTTGCTAAATACACACTAACCACCTGTCTGATATAATGCAGCATTGCTACTAAGCAAGCCCCCATTGCTTTGGTAATTATATTCTGCTGCCAGGATTAGGAAACTCTAACTCAGTGGTTCTCAACCTGTGGGTCGGGACCCCATTTAGGGTCGAATGACCATTTCACGGGGGTTGCCAAACAACGCAGTCCACCATTTTTTCCCCCTTTTCCTTAGCTGTGCTACTCCCTTTTATTCTATTGGCTTTTGAAAGCCAATAGAATAGACTCTCTTGAATAGAGTCTAATTCTATTGGCTTTCAAAAGCCAATAGGAATTGTCCAGGCTGTCTCTGCCCTGCTGAGCCCGCCAAGTCCCATTCTGCAAACGGTGCTGCACCAGTTGAGTAGTCCTCGACTTATGACCGGCTGGGGGGTCGCGGCATTAAAAAGGTTGAGAACCACTGCTCTAACTCAAAGGATTAGGAGGGCTAAGAAACTCTCCAACTATGTTTACAGGAAGTATAGCAAGAAGATAGGAGCACAGATGTTTGTGTGATAGGGAGGAAATGCAAGTTGTTCTTGTTTGGTTAATGAGCTTGTTTATTAGGTTGAAACAGTGAAATGCTTTCTGTCTCTTCTACTCAACAGAGAGAGAATGATAGCCTTGAATCTGGCAGAAGAGAAAAAAGAGAGGGCAGTGAACAAGAACACGGCAGCGAACTTTTAACAAATGAAGAAAATTGCTCTGAACAAACCAGGAGTGTTTCAGGTTCATTTGCAACTATGCAGACAATGGGGGAAGTTGGCAAGGGACCAAGCTATTGTAAGGAGTTTGACCCTAGTGATCCCAGTGGGAGGATTCTGGGGAAGTTGCAGATAAATAAATTACATGAGTCAGGACTTTCTTTTGCAACAGGCAAAAGAGCCACATCCTCAGTGCAAACTGAGCTTCAGGAGGGAGAGGAAGTGAATGAACATAAGGTGTCCTCACAGAACAAAGAAGAGTTAAACAGGTTAACTCCCACTCCATTAAAGGAAACTAATATGCAAGATGGTAGTGTGGAGTATATAAGCTGTCACAGAACACAGTGTGCAGTCACCTTTGAAAATGCTTTGCTGTATGAACTGGATTAAATCAGTTTTGTAAGGTTCTTACCAAGTCTTCAGCTACCTCAAATTCTGCATTTACTTGTGAAGTGTACAAAAAGTCAAAGTTATGCAGAAATTGAAATTCAATTGATGGAAGAAAAAAGGAATAGAAACTGCTTGTTCATTTAGTTAATTTATAAAGTTCAAAGATTTGGATGTCAGTAATGTATTACTGAATTTCAAAAATAAATAAGCAGTTCATTAAAGCAATACAGATTTCTCAGGCAAATCCTGGTCTGAATTAGATGACACAAGTTATAAAAGCTTGCAGAATCTGCAAACAATCTGCAAACACCTTGGCTTATAAGTAAACTATAAGCATGTTTTTTGCACAAACATGTAACTCCTTTATGAGCCATGGTTAACTGGGAAGACTGAATATAACATTTCTGAGACGATTGTCTGAAAGGAACATAACTACACAGACCATTCACATCTGCAAAATCTAATTCTGATGGTTTCCAGTTCTTTATTTTTAACATCCCCTTCTGTTTTCTCCAGTTTTCAGCCAAATGACAAATAATAACCCAGTAAACATTCTCCCAAAAATAGATGACATTTCATACAAGACCTTTGCTGTTAGAATTGCTTTCAAATGTGTATTTGCACAGCTTGCAAGTTCTTATGCTGTTCTTGCACCCTATAGGTAGGCAAGAGAATAAAGGTTATTAACAATTAATTGCTACATGGTTTGAAAACCTTTTCAGTCTTTCAGGAGCCTTTTTAATGTCACATTGGGGAAATTCTTCAAGTAGTATGAAAAAGTGATAACTGTAAAATGAAACTATTAAAACCAAATTGATTTTTTTTTGTAAAGTGGCTAGGATTCTAATGCTTCCAGATTGTCAATTTCATTTACTTAAATTTTCAAAGAATTAATTTCAGAGCTTAATTTAAAAACATTTTGTAAGCATTGTCCTATTTTGTCGCAACAACCATAGCAGGCTGAACTTTTTTTTGTTAAGTCAACAAGTAATGTCATTAAATAATCATCAGAAGACTTACCTATGCAAACAATAAGCTAGGTACCTCCATGAAAATATATATTTTTAGATAATATATATTTGAAATTATGTTATCCCTTTGAATATGCAGATCACATTAAAATTGTCTTATTGAAATCCAGTTAAACTATCATAATATCAAAAACTACACAGTATGCAATAACAGAGAATTGTTCTAAATGTCAACTTAATTAAATTTCCTTGCTTAAGCCAACTTTTAATTATGCCCTAGAATTATCCATTAGGTGGAAAATGGCCTTCAGCGCTGTTATTATTTGCTGGAAATTAGCAAGAGACATCACAAGTGCATGAAGCAAACACTACAAAATCAAGATTAAAGGTTCCATGAAGTAAATGAACTTTCATCAGTGATTTATGTGGTTCCTAGCTGTGCTTAGTTTTAACTGGATTGTTCCATTTTGCAGATAATACAGACCAGAAATTTTAACAAAACTCCCTTCTAAGTAAGAATGATTTAAATTAGTGTGCAGTCTTTCATCCATTTAACTTAAAAGTTCTGTCTGCATATTCAAATGAAATTGTAAGAGATTTTATAAAATCTAATAAATCCTTTTGTAATCTTAAAAATATATTTCAGAAAAGCAAAAAAAACAAGATACAGAAGGGTTTGTAGGTTTTTTTGTTAATTCCTCCTAGTTTAATACACACCTGGATGTCATTTTTAAAATATAATTTATCAAAAATGTATTTTTAAGACTAAGGTAGTTGTCCCAATTGTTTCTGTTGTCTGTACCTTTGCTGGAATTTGGACAAGCAATACATTTTGGATTTTTTTCATTGAAAACAAAGGATGTATTTTAGAAGGTTTGTTAGCATAATGAACTTTTATGTGGGTTGCTTAGAAGAAATTTGAGACAAATTCTACTGTAGAGCTGAGCATATAGTTTAATTAAGTTGTGACTGTTTCCACAAGCAATGTTTTTTTTAGGGTATTAAGCCTAAAACATATAGAGGTATTTTAGAATGTTCTAATTTTTTTTCTAACATTCAAATTCTATACTCAAAGCTCTATAATTATATTAGGCTGCCAAATCTGAAAGTTAAACTGTTTCTATATGAAGTAAATAGTATATTTTAAAAAAGAGCAGCTTACATGTCTTACTTTTAGCACTGCATTATGCTAACATTACTGTATTAAAATGTTTAATTTGCGATATTTAAATTCAAATAAAGTGGATCCTATCAAACCACTGAAGTTTGTATTACAAAAACATGATTTTTTATTTTGGCATAATTAAAAAAGCTGCATAATTTCACATTGAAAGAAACCAATCTCAATTTTTCTCATATAAGCACACAGAAAATAAGATAATGCTTTTTGCAAGTATTAAGGTATAAAATTTCAAGCAAGCCTATAAAAGGTTATGGAAATGGAATACTGAGTGAGCAGAAGATCAAACTGTAAGAATAAAGAGGGGGAAAGAGTAAGTTACAAAATAAACTAAAAGCTAACTTTTGAAAAGTCAAGGACATTGATAGCAAAGGATTGACAGGGCCGCCATAGAAACAACTGCATCTACAATCTTTTTTTATCTTTGTTAAAAACAAGTTTGAAGATATTGGGAATACCTTATAAAAGGGACTAGATCTGTAGTAAAAAAAAGACCTCTGTTATTTCCAGTAAACAAGTAGGCATTTATAGTTTTTATTTTGAGCATTGCTCCACATAATTATTCAGTGTCCAAAATTAATTACCAAATGACATCTGTAATCATTGCTGTCCATGTTAAACTAGAAGCAAATTCCAAATATTTTATGTTTGTGTATTTAAAAGACTAGTCAGTCCAACAGAGATAAAGACTCAATGTTCCTTCTTTCACTGTAATCTTCGGTAACTTTTACAGAGTTCATGGTCCCGAATATCACCCCAACCCCCGTTTTTCACATGGGGGCTCAAATGGGTCATTGAGTACCGCTTGCTAATAGTTACAGTTTCAGGAAATAAGTATTGTTGATTGCTACTTAAGAGCGAGTCTATTTTGGCACTCTGAACAGAGGGTTGGCAAGATTTTTTGTGGTGCATGCCACAGTCACCAGTGTGGAAGATTCGAGGGATCTCTGGAACCAGCACCTTCCAGAAATGAGGAAGGCATCCTACAGTCAAATGCTGAAGAGTCCAGTCCCAGTTGTAATCATCATAGGTGCAGAAGGCATCAGTGCAGCCAATCAGTTGCTGGTAAGTGTCCCTAGCAAACACCATGCCCATGTTGTGCTCTGTGGACTTCCATGTCTTCAATTCCACCTTGTCAGCCCGGCCAGCAAAGCTGCCGTGCACAGTGGCATAAGTGCCCAAGGACAGCAACTGGCACTCAGGGCAGTCACGCTGTCTCAGGGCCCAGAGGCGTTGCAGAACATGGAAGAAGTCAGGGGCCAGGTAGTGGTCCTCCTCCAAGAAGACCACCAAGCCTGGGTGCTCCCGCAGAGCACGCACCCTCTCCCACACAAAGTGAAGCTTCCACCACCAGTGGTGTTTGGTTTGGGTGAAACTAGACTCACGGTAATGGCCAAAGGCATCGGGGTAGTGGGCGTTGAGGCAGCTCATTCGCAGCGCTGCCGCTTGGCCCACGTCGCGTGGACAATCGCGTGGGTCCGTGCCTGGGAATTCGCCCGGATAGAGCTGCAAGCTGAACGGAAAGAAAATCTGCAGGACAGCGCAGAAGTCCACGGAAGAAGCCAGCGCATTCAACTCGGCGGACCACACGTCATGGCTAAGCACGAGGAGCACTTTTTCCACGCCTGTCGCGCGTCGCAGCGAGTCCAACAGGATCCGGAGGTGCTCGGTGCGCTCATGCACCTGCACCACCAGCGCCACGGCCACTTCTCCGGGGCCGGCGGCGCCGGGCCGCCAACGCGCCTCGTTGCGAATCGGCTGATCAAAGTTGAGTCGGTACACCAGAGACCGGTAGTGCAGGGTGCGATTCAGCCCCGGCGCTTCTTCCCGCGATATCCAAGACGAATTGGAATGACGCCCGTTAACTGGAAGGCTGTTGGTGGTAACCGCCGGTGGCAACGGTCGATCTCCCAGGAGCGGCGGCGAAGACGCGGGTTCTTCCCGTTTGCTGCTGTTGCTGCCGCTGCCGCCGCCGGCCTCGCTTGTCCCTCCCCAAAGCACTAAGGCACAGGCGGCGGCGGCGCCCAAGACCAGCAGCAGCGCCACCACTTTGCGCTTGTAGATGCGGAGTCTCATGGTCCGGGAGGTTCCGGTTCTCCTGTTCCTTCCTCGTTCCTCACTTGTGGTGGTTCAAGCGGGGCCTGCCGCGGCCCCCGGCTCCTTGGCGCGCATCAGCGGAACAATTGAGCACCCCGGGGTTCTCGGATGCCCGCCTGCTCTGGCCGCTGCCGACGCGCGCGCATCCTCCCCCTCGCCTTCTTGGCCGGACATGAAAGAGGCGGCGCAGCCGGATGAAAAGCAAGCGAAGGAGGGATCTGACCGGCTCCGCCCCGGACACAGCAGCCGGCCACGCTACCTCCGTCGGGGCTGCACCAACCCCAGGACCTCCCTCTCCAGCCGCAGCTTCCGGATCCGGACTACCGCTTTGTTTGTTGGAGAGGCCGTGATCTGGACTGAGCGTTTTCTATACTGCAAGAGGCGCTCTTGGAAAAAGGGAGTCGCTTCTCACTGACGCTCCCGAAATGAATCTGATTGGTAGGAGGCAAAAAGAGCAAATATTCTGCTGTCCAAATTTTCTGGGCTTTTAAATAACTTTTACTGAAGCAATAGAAGACAATAGTTGTAGGTCAGGATTGAACTGTGGGGTTCCTTCGTGTTCTCTGAGCTTGGTTTGTTTTCTTACAGACGGTCACCTAGTTGGGTAATGAAACCGCTGCAAAAAAAAAAAAAAAAAAAAAAAAAAAAAACAAGCTCAGGGAGCACCAAGGACCCCCAAACTTTCATTGTTTCCGTAGACAATGGACAACTATTCTCTCCAGGCAGGTTAACTATCCTAGCTTATTGGCCATGCAGTACGTGTATAGGCAAGACCTGAAAGATCAAGTTAGGAACAGATCATCCTGAGAGTTGACAATGACTTAATAGTCCATAATCAGTTAATCATATGCACAGAATAAATGTGCTCTAGGCCACCAAAGATGGCCCAGAGAACTGGAGAACTAGAGAGAACATTTTTTCATTTCCTACCTGCTCCTTCTTGAAATGCAGTTAACTCCCTCAAAATTCATATTTCTCTTTGTCAGCTCATCTTTACCCCAAAGTATAACAATGATGTAGCACATAGAACGGGTCCACAACCTTGGCAACTTTAAAACTTGTGGACCACCTCCCAGAATTCTGGGTGTTGAAGTCCACAAGTCTTAAAGTTGCCAAGGTTGAGGACCCCCGACATAGAATATATGTGTGAGGTAAAATATGCTGAGAGAGACTGCTCAAAGTCACCCAGCTAGTTTTTCTTGCCTAAGGTGGTACTAGAAATCAGTTTCCTGGTTTCTAGATTTTTAAAATATTAAAATTAAGTGTTATTTCCTGTGGCAAGAAGAGGACTTCAGTATTTTTCTCTTGAGACTAGAAACAAATTTCTAGATTCAGGGTGTATTTAAAGAACTTGTGTTTTTTTCTAAGCACAATTTCATCTGTCCTGGTAATAAATTTTGTCATACCAATTTTAAAATCTTGATGTCTGTAAATTATTGTCTACAACATCATAAAAACACATTTTTTATAGTCAATATATTATTGCATACAAACTAGTATGTAAAGTGATCTTTATAGTTGTTGTTGTTAATTGCGAAGTCATGTCCGACCCATCGCGACCCCATGGACAAGGTTCCTCCAGGTCTTCCTGTCCTCTACCATCTTCTGGAGTCCATTTAAATTCACACCTACTGCTTCAGTGACTCCATCCAGCCATCTCATTCTCTGTCGTCCCCTTCTTCTATTGCCCTCAATCTTTCCCAGCATTAGGCCCTTTTCCAGTGAATCCTTCCTTCTCATTAGGTGGCCAAAGTACTTGAGTTGCAACTTCAAGATCTGGCCTTCTAAAGAGCAGTCGGGGTTGATCTCTTCTAGGACTGACCGGTTTGAACGCCTTGCAGTCCAAGGGACTCGCAGGAGTCTTCTCCAGCACCGTAGTTCAAAGGCCTCAATTCTTTTGCGCTCAGCCTTTCTTATGGTCCAACTTTCACAGCCATACATTGCAACTGGGAAAACCATGGCCTGCACTATACGCACTTTTGTTGGCAGGGTGATATCTCTGCTTTTTAGAATGCTGTCTAGATTTCCATAGCTTTCCTCCCCAGGAGCAAGCGTCTTTTAATTTCTTGGCTGCAGTCCCCATCTGAGGTGATCTTTGAGCCCAGAAAAATCTTTATAGTAAACAGCTTTAAAAATACTATGCTTTTGAATCAAAGTGTTTGTAAATATAATTGGGTACATTGATGTTACAAACTTTCCTTTGATAGGCATATATAGATTGCACAAAGTGCATTTATTTTTAAAAATGAATACCAAATATTGTCATCAGTTCAGTGCTTCCCCTTTTCAAAGAATAGTTTATAAATTTAAGAATTTTTCAAAAATGATTGCAAATTCTGCATTCAAAAGACTGCATGTTTTACAGCTTGTCTGAAATATCTGTTTACCCAGAAAAAAAATTACTAATGATTTTATAAAAATACTAAAATAAGAGTAGAAGAGGATTTTTTTCCCCAGTTGAGAGCTCTGGCTATACCATTCACAGCATTAAACAGGAGTTAGGAAGGAACTTGCACCTGGAATCAGAGATAATATCTCTTAAAAGTGTTTAAACACTTTAAGCAGCCTTCAGATAATAAAAAAGGAGATGGTTTACAGATGAGGAGCCTTGTTCCAGCGTATTGTTTCCTTTTCTTCCAGTACAAAACAGAATTTAGCATTTGCTGAATAAAACTTGTCAGATTACAACCTGATCACCTCACACTTTGCAGATGTCTGTCTAGAAACTGAGAATAGCATGTGAGAGAGCAGAAATAGCAAAGAATGGGGGCCTCTGTGCCTCCCATATTATCCACAAGAACAACTGTGTGTGCCACACTGTGCAGATTCATAGTCACTGTTGTTTGAATGAAGCAGGTCAAGCAAGCCCGTCCACACTGACAAGTTTTTGACATGTCAAGATCATCACAAAGGTGATAAGGAAGAATGTGGCAATCACGTGGGATCCTACAAAAAAGAAAATTACATTCATATTAGTTATTTCCCTAAAAAAATTATCAAATAATGAGGCTGCCCTGAAAGAAGGGGCATACCAAAAATAGCAAACAATTAAAATTATAATACAGATAGTCCTTGACTTACAACCATTAGTTTAATGATCTTTCAAAGTTCCAATGGCACTGAAAAAAGTGATTTATGGCCATTTTCACATTTACGACCATTGCAGCATCCCCAAAGTCACACAATCAAGATTCGGATGCTTGGCAACTAGTTCATATTTATGATAGTTGCAGTGTCCCAGAGTCATGTGATCACCTTTTGCAACCTTCTGACAACCAGCCAATGGGGAAGCCAGGTTCATTTAACAACCATGTTACTAAATAAATGTGTCAAGAAAACTCACTTAACTGTCTTGTTTAGCAACAGAAATTTTGGGCTCAATTGTGGTCATAAGCCGAGGACTACCTGCACATAAAATTATATGGAGCTATCTCAACAAAGCTCTCATTTGCAACATGAAAATGAACACAGGCCTATCTTGCCACTGCATGAGACAAAATTGCATAATTTGACCATTTTCAGTGGGGAAATGCAATATGAGCACTTGTATTGTGCTTATTAACCATCTAAATTATTTCGGAATATTGGTTTGACTGATTGATTTTATTCGGTGTCTCAGTGGCTTAATGACTTTGAAGATGGTCTTTCCACCAGCTGTTCAAGCCCCAGCACTGCATAGCATGATGAGCTCCTGTCACTCACCTCAGCTTCTCCCCACTGAAGTAAACCACTTCAGTGGGGAGAAGAGCTGGTGCTTTGTGTGGGCGGTCACATTCCTGCCAGTTCTGAATCTACTACTAATCTGAATTAGCTTTGTAGTCTCCTTGCTAGTATAACAGTACCATATATGCTAATAAAGAGTATGTTATAATTAAGCTTTTCAATCAAATATTTCCAATATTCTCAGACTAATATATCTATCTGAGCACCAGTATAAGTCAATATCTTGCTCTGTGACTCTATATGTAAAGCATATATTTCTCTCTCCCTTGTGCAACTGAACCCATTCCATAGCTCTTGTAGCCCATAGCAAACAAACCAAAAAACTTCCCCATCATGCTTCTCATGATTCCTCTGGCCAATTAACATTTTAAACTAGGAAATTGAGAAAATGGTTTAAATTAGAGCCTGCCCCTTTTACCTGTAATTGATGATTGCCCTTGCAGAATATTCTAGTAAAGTCAGTGGTATTTTTAAGTGTATATCAGGAACAAGTGGCTTTGGCTGCTCAAAAGGATTGCCAAATAAATCCAGGCTCTCAAGTGAGAGTTTAGCAAATTCACTGGGCAAAAATGGGAGTTTATTACGCGCCACAGATAAGAAACGGAGATGCGACAATTGACCAATCTTGAATGGCAATCTAATCAGATTATTATCATCTAACTTCAAATGTATGAGTTTCTGCAAGTAGCAAAACTGTGCAGGTAGCGCTTTGATTTTATTCTGGCTGAGATCCAGAGACTGAAGTGATTTTTTGAGAGTTGATTTACATAGAGCCACATTGAATGACTCCAAGTGATTGTCCTGTAGAATGAGCTCCTGAAGGCAAACAATGTCCCCAAGAGTTGCTGGGAGCTGTTTAATACTATTGTGGCTCAAGTCCAGTTTTCGAAGGCTTCTTAGGCAAAGCATACGCATGTCTAGACGAGCTAATTTGCAATAGGAGGCTTGGAGATACTCCAGAGAGTATGGGAAATTCCGAGTTAAAGGATAATCCTTTTTTGATGTTATGGTCATCTTGGTTTTTGGTTTTTCAACTTCAGAGGCCTTTGGTGATATCAGCTTAGAAAGTGGTAAAGTTTCCTCTTTGGTGCCTTGATGAGCTAATTTCACTGCATAAAGGAAAGTCCTCAGCTGACTGACATTTGCCTGCACAGAAAACGATGCACAAAGATAAGTAACATGTATAATTCACTGGGGTTTCTTTGGGACAAGTACATACTTTTCTAAATTATGAAATAAATGCACTGAGGCAGCAAGAAATTATTCCCTTTCTTGGAAAGCAAGAGAGAAAACACAGCAATTTGTAGGGCATTATTTTGATTACAATAATCAAACAGTATTGTCATAGTAGCTTGGAAAAAAACAAAACTGATCCCATAATTGAGAGATAAAAATCCTAAACACATACTAATACAAAAGACACCCTCCACAAACATCTATTCAAAGATATAATCATTGTTTCAACTTTAATTATACTTGAACTTCTGAATGCTTTTATGTACAATCATTAAAACACCTTTAAAACACATTGAAAAGTAGAATTTTTTATTTAATATTTTACCTCATACTAAAACATGACAAGTGAAAACAGTAACTATTATCACTACTAGTGAAAGGTACTATAGCCTTTAATCTGTTCATTACTTTCAAACATATATATGTATATATAGATATGCACTACAGATTAGAAGTTCAAAAGCTGCCAACTGTAATTTCTTACATTTGGAATGTCAGAAAATACATTAGTAAACTTTTTTTCTTGCTGCCTCCAAACTATTGTATACAGGTAATCCCCGTGTTACAAGTGTTCACTTAACACTCGTGTTCACTTAACACTCGTTCATAGTTATGTGATGAGCACCCCTAGTGCTTACGAGCAAGTTACGAATACAGCAGTCGTTTGCCATTACGAGTGACCACAATGGCTCTGCAACATTCACTCTGGTTATTCCCTCCTCGCCCCTGCCCCGGGTCTGTCTAGGCACCAGGTCTTCAATACTCACCCTACGAAGATCGAGATCCTTCGCTTTCTTGGCTGATCCAGACGTTTGGTGCGTTCGCAGAGAATGGAGGCCTAAAGTAATGCAAGATCACACGAGATCAGTCACACGAGATCAGTGGGGCAAGATCTCATGCTACTGATCTCGTGTGATCTCATGGTACTTTGGGCCTCTGTTCTCTGCAACTGAGAATAGAACTGAAGCTGGGGGACACTTCCACGTGCCTCCGGCGGCATTTTCCAGATAGCTGCTGCCCAGATCTAAGGCCAGGGAATTCTTCTGCCCCCCCCCCCCCCGCAGCCCAATCCGGGCTCCAGAATCCTTTTCCAGGCCCAAACAGGCTGCACGAGGGGGGGGGGCGCTGCGGAAGCGTCCCCCAGCCTCAACTCTGGGCAGCAGGAGGAACTGCGGCAGAGAGGAGAAGGATCTTTTCCAGGTGAGTCTGGCATGGCAGAAAGAGAGGGGGAAGCATGTGGTATCTTAGTGGGTCAGGGAGGCCTTGGGAGCTTGTTCCATCAGTAGGCCCTCCATGGTCTTTCCCACCCTGAGATATCTCATGTTCACTTAACAAGCCGTGTGCGTTTTAACAAGGGAGCTGTCAATGCTGCAAATACTGTATATTCTTGCTTTGACAATATGCAAAACTGTTTGGCATTTATTGGGTTAATACTTAGCTTAGACTGGGCGGGGGAAAAAGCCCGGGGAAAGAAAGAGGAAGTAAACTTTTGACCTTCTCACTAATTGGATAATGTGACCTGTGACTGCATGAGAAGGGAGGGGTTGAGCAAGGAAAGCTTGATGCCAGCGACCGGAAGTTCAGATTCTGGCATCAATTAGTCCAATGGTGACCGGCATAATTTGTAGCTCTGCAAATAAAGACTTTAGGAAACATGCCTGAAAGTTCTTTGAAGTGCTTCATTAGTCGGAACATGTGACATCATGCCAGAATCCACACTCTTTTCAAACGATCTACGTCCCGATTTATCAACAGCAGCCTCGGGGGAGATCTCATTATGGAAAAAAGAAAAATTGCCTGAAACCAGCCCCGTAGCTGCAGCAGTTTCCCCGGGGGGGAAAGCGACAGCCAGCAAGCCGGGGGAGGGAGAAATTTGGCAGATTTCCCAGCTGAGAGCGAAGACTTCAAAAGCAGCATGGACAGATAACACAGTTATGGGTGAGTCATTGGAAAGATTTCAAAACTTAGAAATGAGAAACAGAAAACAGTCCCTACAAAGTGAAACCTTCATCCCTAAGAGAGAGAATCCCAGTTTGAATCCTCTGCAACAAAGGGGAAATTGGGTTCCCCAGCAAGTGGCTGATCCATGTCCTCTGAACTTACCACAGCCAATAGAGGCCTTGCAATGCCTTGGGGTGGTACAGAAGCCAGGAAATCAGCAGCTGGGGGGAGAACAGCCACAGCAAGGAGGTTGGCCACAGCCCCCAAACGTGCAACCCCTGGGCATAAATCTGCAGCCAGGTTGGGGCCTACAGCAACTGGGGTGGCCACAAGAGCGATGGGGAGCCCAGCAGGAAGCCTGTCAGACCCTGCCTTTGCCAGCCAGAGACCCCAACCCTGAAGAGAGGGTGAGTTACAGTCTGAGGCATCTGCAGCAATGGGTAGATGGGTTTCCCCAGCAGATGAATGATCAGCAGCAGGGGGTACCATCCAACCCCGCTGGCCAGCAGCCATGGAACCAGCCCCAGTGGGGGCCACAGCAGCCTGTGCTTGCACCACCCTTCAATGCAACGTTTGATGGGGACCCAGAGAAGCTGATTTTTTTCCTCAACCAAGTGCGTTCTCATCTAAATCGCTGGGCCTATCTCTATCCGGAACCAGGGGCCATGGTTGACGTCATTGGGGCCAACCTGGAGGGAGAGGCATCTGAATGGCTGAACAATCTATACAGCGAGCAAGCCCTCGAATTGGAGGATCCCCATCTCTTTCTCTTAGGACTGAGAGAACGATTTGAAGACCCATCCATCGGCCTCAAAGCAGCAGGACAAATTCACAAAATAAAACAAGCAGGGAGGCCTGCCCTGGAGTACGTGCGAGAGTTCCGCAAGATGGCAGGTCGAATAGAGGGGTGGCCTGAGCAGTCCCTCATCCATCACTTCATCGAGGGATTAGATGATCACCTCTCCCAGGCTTGCATCTATCGAGAAGTACCTGATCGGCTGCAGGAGTGGTACCAGACGGCCGTGAAGCTGGATGTTAAGCTCTCTCGCTATAAAAAGCCTCCCCCACAGGAACCCGAACAGCAACCAGAGCTACCTGAACAGCAATCACCCCCACGAAAGCCTTCAACCACTGCAAGGGCTGAGAGACCCAGGCCACCTGCACGCCCTTCCTTCGAGTGTTTCCGGTGTGGACAAGGAGGACACCGAGCGGCCACCTGTCCAGTCCCCTACCCTCGACTGCAGAGCAAGCCAGGACCGGCGATGCAAAAGAAACCTGCTCAGCGGCTACCAAGAGAAAAATCTAATCGACTCACGCAAGAACCAGTCACCCAGGTTACACCCCACACACAGGAGAATGCCAAGACACCAGGTGGACCTGCCCCTGCTCTTCCCTTCTTTGATAGCAACGATGAAGGAGAAAACGACCCAATGGTGAGTCAACAAATCCTGCCTTTTTCACTGCCCGCCAAACTTGTAATCCCTACGTCTGGGGCACAAATAGACTTAAACGTACTAATTGATTCGGGATGTACCCGCTGCATTATTAGTCTGGCGTTTGCCATGAAAATGGGCATAAGGGCAAAACAGCTTTCCAAACCGATTTGAGCAAGCCGATGGCTCCCTGATGGGAGGGACTCTTATTACACAATTAACTGAGCCCTTACGCCTAGAAATAGGTGCACACTGGGAGTTTATTCGTTTCCTGGTGGCTCCAAAGATGACCGAGGCAGTGATCCTAGGACTAGCCTGGTTGGACAAATGGAAGCCGTTTATCTGGTGGGAGAAAGGAATGAGAATTGTGAGACTACCTATAGGGCCTGATCCCCCCATTGATTCAACAGATGTTACCGGGCATCTTAGGCCACCCAATGAGCGAGCGCACATGGCCGTTTCACTGACCCCAGGTGAACCAGTCATCCCCAAAGAATACTTGGACCTGGCGGAGGTGTTCAGTGAAAAAGAATGTGATGCCCTACCCCCTCACAGACCCAATGACTGCTCCATCGAACTGGTGCCCGGAGCCAAACTCCCACGTCCGAGGATGTATGCTATGTCCCCCCTCGAAATGGAGGAGATGCAGCGATATGTGAACAAGAACCTAGTGAGGGGGTTTATTGAACGGGCCAAATCTTCCGTGGGAGCCCCTGTGTTGTTCAAAGAGAAAAAAGATGGGTCTCTTCGTCTCTGCGTAGACTACAAGGGACTCAATGCTGTAAGTGTGGAAAATAAATACCCCCTCCCCCTCCTAAAGGATTTATTGACCCACCTGGCTAAGGGGAGTGTCTTCACTAAGTTAGACCTAAGAGAGGCATACTACCGGGTGAGAATAAAAGAGGGAGACGAGTGGAAAACTGCCTTCAACTGCCCTATGGGGAGCTATCAGTTCAAAGTCATGCCATTTGGACTACAGGGGGCCCCAGCCGTATTTATGCAGTTGATTAATGAGGTTCTACATGATCACTTGTACAAAGGGGTTTTGGTGTATCTTGATGATATCCTGATATACAGCACAAACATGAATGATCACATAAAACTAGTGAGAGAAGTGTTAAAGAAACTATTGAATGCCAAGCTTTATGTCAAATTGTCAAAATGTGAATTTCACCGAACCCAATTAGACTATCTTGGCTACCGAATTTCCAATGAGGGTATTGAAATGGATCCGGCCAAGGTAAAAACTATAATCGAATGGCAACCCCCAAGGACTCGCAAACAGCTCCAAAGCTTTCTGGGTTTTGCCAACTTTTATCGTCAATTCATCCCTTCTTTTGCCGAGATTGCCCTTCCTCTTACAGAACTACTCAAAACAGGCAAAGGAGGAGGGAAGCCACGACCGGGCCAACCACTAGCATGGACAATGAGCTGTCAAACAGCTTTTGAGAATTTAAAGAGACTATTTGCCGCTGAACCGGTTCTAAAGCACCCCTGCCCAGGGGAACCCTTTGTGATTCAAGCCGACGCCAGCGATGTGGCGGTTGGAGCAGTGTTACTTCAAAAGAACAAAAATGGGATCCTGCAACCCTGTGCCTACACCTCTAAGAAATTCACTGAGAGCGAGCGAAGATGGGCAATCTGGGAAAAAGAGGCCTTCGCAATTAGGTGGGCGCTATTGAACTGGCGACACTATCTAGAAGGGAGCAAGGTGCCATTTGAGGTATGGACTGATCACAAGAACCTAGAGGCACTGAAAACTCCTCGCAAATTGTCACCAAAGCAAGTACGGTGGGCACAGTACTTTAACCGCTTCAACTTCACTCTAAAGTACATACCAGGAGGAAAGAACTTTCTAGCTGATGCGCTATCCCGGTTACCCCAGTACAAAAGTGAACGAGAGCAGGTTAACGAGGCAATTATTCCCAATCCACAAACTGTCACTCAACTTACACCTCGCAGGGTCCCCAATCCGGATGACCCTGGAGTGAAGAAAATAAAACGAGAGCTCCTCACTGACCAATGGTTCAAAGATAATCAAGCGTCCCTAACATGCAGGGATGGCTTGGCTTACAAAGGGGGGAAGTTATATTTGCCAGAAGCGCTCCGTCTAAATGCTCTCAAACACAGCCACAATGTAAAGCAGGCTGGACACTTTGGATATTTGAAAACCCTACACCTCACCCGCCGGCAATTTTGGTGGCCGGGGCTGAAAAAGGACGTGGAAAACTTTGTAAAAAGTTGTACTGTATGTGCTACAATGAAAAGAATCCCGGGGAAAACTCCTGGGTTACTGCAACCCGTGGCAGACCCTTCTCAACCCTGGGAAGAAATAGCTATGGACCTTATAGTGGACCTACCTGAAAGTAGGGGAAATTGCAGTACTTGGTACAATGGAAGGGAGACCCATTGTCTGAAGCCACATGGGTGAAATCTAGTGAAGTGAACGCTGACAGATTGATCAAAAGGTTTCATGTGAAACACCCCAACAAACCGAAAGATAACCCTTAACATATGCTTTTGTTTACTTTACAGGTTCTGTCCTTCTTGTAAGGGGGGCCGGATGTCAATGCTGCAAATACTATATATTCTTGCTTTGACAATATGCAAAACTGTTTGGCATTTATTGGGTTAATACTTAGCTTAGACTGGGCGGGGGAAAAAGCCCGGGAAAGAAAGAGGAAGTAAACTTTTGACCTTCTCACTAATTGGATAATGTGACCTGTGACTGCATGAGAAGGGAGGGGTTGAGCAAGGAAAGCTTGATGCCAGCGACCGGAAGTTCAGATTCTGGCATCAATTAGTCCAATGGTGACCGGCATAATTTGTAGCTCTGCAAATAAAGACTTTAGGAAACATGCCTGAAAGTTCTTTGAAGTGCTTCATTAGTTGGAACATGTGACAGGAGCAAGGGAGTAATCTCATTCAAGGTATGAGATTCATTCTACGAGTTTTCGAGTTACGAGTGGAATGGGCAGGCTCCATTTCACTCGTAACTCGAGGACATTTATTCTACTTTGAAATGTTTGAACTTCCCTCCTCCACCTACCCCTCCAATTCAAATGAAACTGCCAAGATACCATCCTTTAAGTTTTCTTTAATTTTAAAGACAAAAATTATGCGACTTAGTTTACTTGCCTCTAGGGTTGATTTCATACCTTGCTGAGACAAATATCCACAGCTGGTTCTTTTAGCCGTACAGTAGCTTTTCCTTCATCCACGAACTTGGTAAAAAGCTGGTCTATGTTCTCTCTCAACTGTTTTTAAAGAAATGAATTGTAGAACCGTGATCAAGCAATCTATCTGAATTTTAAAAGGCTGTGTCTTCATAGGACCAGATTTTGAGACCAAGAAAAGAGAACAGTTCAAAATCCTCTTCATTATTCAAATGATTTTTCAGCTGTATAGCCAAATAAACCACCAGCCTGATTCAGCAAGACTAAAGAAAAATAATGCAATATTTGTGGGAGTCTGATACAGTGCAAAGTCCCCATCTTAAATATTTTTAAATGTGCAAAATCCTGGAATATTAACAAATATTAAAGATGTTTGTTAGTAATGTTATGTCTTATTTATATCTAACCAAATTTTCAAACAGTGTTTGGCAAAACCCTAGATTTCTGAGAAAAAGCTTGATGGTTCTGGACGAGATTAAGGTAAGGGCAAAAATACATTTAAAAAGTTCACTTAAACACCCACAGAAGCCTGCAACAATTTTTATAGGCAAAAGTAGTGACATTCCAATCACTCAACATTGATTTACATGTTTAAAGCATTAACACCCCAAATGATTGTGAAATTTGTTTAAATTTTACAAAATGGATACAAGTATTAAAACAACTTTAAATAAATTACAAGTATATTTTGTTGCAAATTTTCTATCACTAGAGCTTTACCTCTTGGTTAGGGTTTTTCAGAGGTTTTTTTATCCAACAAGTCTCACAGTCTGAAAAATATTGAATACTACTGATGCAAGCTTTTTAATCCCAATATTATACTTTTGAAACTCTATCTTATTTATTATGATTAAATAATTATGTGACTAAATGAAGATTTGTTTTATTATTGATATTTTGTGGTTGAAGTCTGTGTACAGGAACCCTGGTTGACAATGTTCTTGTAAATAAATAAATGCAATCTTTCTCATCTCTTTTACAAATTCTTTACTCTTTGTCATCTACATAAATTAACACTATCAAAGCAGTGCTTGGTGTTCCTATTTACCAATACTGAAATGCTTAGCTATTTCTAAAATTATTATCTTGCTGGTTCAAATAGGTTTTAATGACATTTATGCACACTTGCAGTTGATTTGGTGTATATTTTAGATGCAGATACCTCAATATTTGACTTACATAGCACACTAAAATTACAAACTGTTTTGTACATGCTTCTGAATCAGTCTTGGTTCCTGGTGACTACATAGACAAATGCAATTTTCTTGGCAACATTTTCAGAGGTCCCAATGAAGGAGAATATTTGTAGCTCAGGGTTGAAATGAGGGATCCTTGGTGCTCTTTGAGCTTGCTTGTTTTCTTGCAGACGTTTCATTACCCAAACTAGGTAACATCATCAGTGCTAGTAAGGAGTGCTGCTTGCTGTCAGTTAATATTCTATGTCTTGCCTGTCTATATGGATGGGGGCAATCCATGAACACCAACTGGCAGTCAAAAGGCATGACGAAAATTCTTTAATTTCACAAAATATAGACAGATTTAACCATAGTTTCTATTGGGAAAATGTGACAATCCTAGACCAGGCCAAATCCAAAAATGCCAGGGAATTTCTAGAAGCCTGGCACTCTGACAAATCAGCCATCAATAGACACATAGACATTAACAACATCTATAGATTATGCAAAAGAGACAATCAACCAGCCCAAAAGAGAAAGACTCCTCCACCAGTAATCAACATTCAGATCAGCATAATTAGCTTCAAGGTCAACTTCAGACCAACAATCAAGTAAGCAATACCCCAATCAAGAACCTGCCACAGAGCCATTAATAAACAGCCCAACTAAAGAATCCTTAAGACTGCCCCGACCCACCCAGATAGGCAAGACACCAGAATATAAACAGACAGCAAGCAGCACTCCTTACTAGCACTGATGATGTTACCTAGTTAGGGTAATGAAAGAAAACATTGCAAGAAATGCAAGAAAACAAGCTCAGAGAGCACCAAGGACCCCTCATTTTCAGAGGTATTTTGCTACTTAAGGCTGAGAGAGAATGAATAGTCCTAAATAATCCAGCTAGCAACCATGCCTCAAACAGGACTAGAACTCAAGTTTCCCTGCTCCTAGTCCAGCAACTAAATCACTAGATCAAACTGACAAGGTGATCACAAACCAGCTAATCAGTTTCACCAATTACAGTATTTTGTGTTAATCTACTCTATGTAATTTGTATTTAAAGTGTCACACAAACTGTGAAAACTGGATTGAGTAGTTTACTGTTGTATTTCATGCAAACATATAGTGCATCCATTCTACATATAATAAATCTGTATCTAATTCAAGGGAAGCATTTATCTCATTAGGATACTTTTCTCTCTGTTTTAACTCTCTTCTCAAGTTCTCATCCTAGCTCTCATCTCAGATCTCCTGACAATACCTGCTGCTAACAGTTCATGTTTGTTCTGTTTAGATCGTGATCATTATCTCCAAGCTCTTGCTTTCATTGTTGCTTAGTGTATAAGCTTTTAAGGACTATCTGCTTTTGTAGGAAGTGTATTCTCCAATAGGACATGTTCTGGGTATCTGTGCTAAGGAGTGTTGGGCTCATGGGGCTCAGGAAGAGAGCTTTTTCTGCTGTGGTGTCTGCTTTGTCAAACATTATTCCATCTGAGATTAGGTTAGTTTTAATCCTTGCCTTTCGCAAGACCCTTATAATCTTGGCTTGTTTCTGAACCTGGGGCCCTGGAAGAGTGATAAAGCCTACTAAAGCCCTTTGGTTTTGTTGATGGTTGATGCCCAGCTGCTGTGTGTCTTTATATTATGCATTTATTCTATTTTATTCTACATATTTCTTTTACCTGGGGTCATGTTGTGAGACAGGTGGCTATATAAATCGAATAAATGAATGAAGATGCTGGCTTAGAAAACAGGAAACAGAGTTCTAGTCCTACTTTTAAGCATGATAGATAGATAGATGATAGACAGATAGATAGATAGAAGATAGATAGATAGATGTTTAAGATATAGAAAGAGCCTATTCAGCTGCTATTAGCATCTATCAGCAAGACAAGATCGTGAATTATTGCTATAGTTTCTTAAGAGGGATCAACTCAAACAAAATGCGGCGTTAAAGGGACCATGCAGAGTTCGGACTAGGCGGAGGACCCAAGACCGAGGAAAGGAGTAAAAGACACCGACCCCCTTCTCTCTTCGCGGTTCCTCACCTGGTATTTGGCTCCAGGGCGGTGGCGAGCAGTGCTGACCAGAAGCCAGACGCCTCCGTCTCCTCCGGTTGGCTTCCCCAGGGCGAGCAGAGCCCTGACAGCGCGTCCCGGGCCCCGCATCCCCGCTGAGGGCAGCAGGCGATTCATTACCAGCACATCGCAAGGGAGGCGCATTTCCGACGAGCTCTGCTAAGCGTCTGACCAACTCTTTCAAAACAGACCGGCTGAGAGGAAGGCGCTTCCCGCCACCTGCGCGCGCAACCCTCTGAGGAGAAGGCGGAGCCTTTCTTTTTCCGTCCCTTTCACGCTTGCGCAGAACTTGAGCCAATCTGCTTACTTGATTGCATGTTCCTGTGTCTGATTTCTTTTTGCTTCCGCGCCGACTCATTCTGAACGCGAGCTTTTTTTTTTTTTTAACCGTGCCGGGATTATCGTGATTATTTATCAAGTCGACATCGATTTACAGTGGCTTTGTGAAGAATTGTCCTGAACCGAGTTCAGGAAAAATTAAAGATATAAGTACAGATTAGGTGAGACCTGGCTCAAAAACAGTAATTGTGAGAGGGACCTAGGAGTCCTAGTGCACGATCACTGGACTATGAGCCAGCAATATGCTGGGTTGCATAAACAGAGGCATAGAATCAAGATCACGCGAAGTATTAATACCGCTTTATAAAACCCTAGTGAGACCGCACCTGGAATACTGCAACCAATTTTGGTCACCATACTACTAAAAAGATGTTGAGACCTTGGAAAAACTTCAGAAAAGAGCAATTCCCAGAATTCCCCAGCCAGCAATTTTAGTGTTTACTTTAGTAAGATATTAGTTTCTGAAATAGTTGAAGACATTTATAATTTTCAATTCCCCTTTTTAAAAGACAAACAATTGTCCTTGTTTTGTAAAATACAATTGTCCCCACCCATTTAAGAGAGATAGAAAAAAACAACAAACTGCGGGTTTCCTGTGCTTTGTCTCTTTATTGAGTGTAGAAGATCAATCTGATTATTTGGCTTCAGAAAAGAAACTGCAACAGTGCTTTTGTAGAGACCTGCTGGGAGCCTTTCTGAAAGCCTCATTTGCAATAAGCTTCACATTTTGCATGGTGCTGACATTTGGCATGTAAAGGCACACATGATCCCTGATAGAGCTTAGCAGCATCTTAATAGAATTGGGAGTACAGTTTAGTTTCTCAATATCTTTCAGCCATTAGACCTTTTAAGAATGGGAAACTTGGTGATGCTCCTTTGTTTTCTCACATTTAGAATCTTTATGTGGGACTCAGATTGGGTCAAGGTCAGCGTTTTTGCTGTCTTGATAGTTCTGCTTTACTGCATACATAAACAACTTTAGCTGCTTGACTGCATCAGTGTTCATGGTTCATTTTTCTGGTCAATATTTTTCAAACAGGTATGAAAGGAGATCAGGAAATATTTCACTGAGGCACAGAAAAAAAAATTCTCAGGTGCTCTCAGAAAATATATTTTAGCATTAAAAAGTTTTAGTATTGTTGGAAGAAAAAGCCCCTGTGACACTGTCCCCCTTTTAGCCAGGTCACTCATCAAGTCCAACCACCTCTGATCTACTGGCATTTTCAAAGTTACGAAGAAACTGCTTAATTCCCCCCCCCCTCTGCATTGATACTTGGGCTGCAATTGATTAAGAGGACCTCTCCAGGAAGTCAGCTGACAGATGACAAACATTAAACAGAATTCCCTCAAGAAAAGGGAAATCTTTTATCACAATACTTCACCCTGATGCTGGACCCCTCATAAAAATCCACACCTAGGAAAAGATCTACGCATCTAAGATCAACACACTTCAGAGGGCAAGAAATTATTTTCCTCTCCACTTCACTTGTCCTCAAGGCAGGAACACTTCAGTTTACACATGTAATAACATAACTTCAAGATCAAAGTCCAATTTTACTATAGATACTACCGCTTTCAGCATTCTAACTTTGCAGCCTACATTTCAATTGCTGTTCTACACATAGACGTAAACCCTGCCTCTCTGGTCCAAGCAATTTACCTTGTGTGCTCTATGGCAAGGCTACCCAAGCCCTAGTCTGCAGACTGCTACTGGTCTGTAGCTCATTGGAAACCAGGACATGCAAGCGGCAGGCAAGCGTGAGAAGCTCCATTTGTGCAAGCAACGTGCGCTCATGTGAATCCATCCCCCCACCCCACCACTGCCAGTCTGCAGACCCAGAAAAGTTGGGGACCACTATAGAGAACCTATCTAGATTCAAACCCAAGGATTCTCCAACGGAATAATTCAACCATGGGATTGGCCCGCCCCACTTGCTCTGGCAGAAGGAGCATGCTAGGAGTCCTATTGGCCAAGGGACTTCAGTGGGTGGGGTCCAAAAGAGCCTTTTCTATTGTGCCTCCCACCCTCTGGAACACAGAGCCCCTTGAGGTATGATCTGCCTTCTATTCTTAGATGAGATCTGAAAAGCATTTAAAATACTTCAAAATAATTATATATATTGATTTTTTTCTCTTCATATATAAAAAGATGTGATTCTAAGAGTGCTGCAAAAGGGACAGTTGTCAGTATCAGCATTAATAATAAGAAAGGGTTGAATATGGACTTAAGTTCTTTGACTTCCATATAAGCTGTGTCTCTGTATGCGCACACATAAACACATTGATGAGATTCTTTCCTCTCTGTTTTCAAATACCACTTAGCAGCAGATTGATTGTTTTATCTGGGAATGTTTGAACATTTCACTTCCTCTAATCCTTACTGAATCAAAATAATGGGCATTTACAAAATCAGCTGTTTCTTAAGATTGATCCATTACCTTCCTGAGAGAGATATCCACTTCTGGTTCTTTCAGCCTTATGGTGGCTTTTCCTTCCTTTGTGTCACTAAAAACATCTATGTTCTCTCTCAACTTTTTTATACAGGAACAAAAAAGGAACAAATATGTTGAAATAAAAATGAATAAACAACAAGTACATTCAATGTACCATATCTTCAAACTGTTAAGACAGATAGATACGGATATGGGGGAGAAAAGGAACAAATCATAACTTCTGCTTTTCTTGTAAATAAAAACATCAGTGGTGAAGATAGATTAGCTAGTTAACAGGCTGACCCTGAGTTCAATTTACCAATCCTTTTTTAAGTTTCAGCAATACAGTTTCCCCATCACTACTGTCTTTGCTTTCATACTATCCTATTTATATCATCATAATAATATTCCAAAGACCCATACCTGGGTTTTCACATCAAGAACAAAACAATGATCCCAAAGAAGTTTAGGAAGAACGGAAAGCTACAATGTTTTATATTTGAGAAGATATAGGTAGGCTTTTGCTTTGAAAATTTGCTGTTCACCAAAAGTGGACAGCGATGGAATAGATAGACACAGAACATATTCCTTTAGAAACTTTACTATCTACAAATCTAGGCCAGCATCAATACAGAACAGATTATTAAGTAGCCAAGCGCCATTTCTGGTTATCATGAATCAGACATTTAGATCTCAAATTCATAGCTGTGAGTTGCAAAAAACCTTCCGAGTAATTTTCTGTGGCCTGTAACGATGCTTTGTAAGTAGCAAGGATGCTGGTCAGAAAGGACAGGAAGTTGAACCCCCAAATAACATCTAGGTGCACAAGCTGGACCACAACAAGCAGTCCAGGAAATGGCTCATGAAATCTTTAATCTGCTGTATCCCCTGATAAAATGGATTGCAAAAGGGTGCCTTGACATCACCCGTGCTGAGCAGCACTGCTTATCAAGAATTCTCCACCCACTCTGATGCTCTGTGATGGGTATTGCTTCTGAAGCGACATGGTGACTGTCCTTTTTGGAAAAAGACAGCAGGTAGGCAGGAAAGGAAGTAAGAAGGAAGGAGCAGAGGAGGAGGAGGCCTGAATTGAGCCTCCTGTGGCAAGGGTCTCAGTGGGGCAAGGAATGGGAAAATAGAGGGCAAGCAAACAAGCAAGATCTCTCTGGAAGGAAGGAGGGAAGGAGGATTCTTCCAGGTAAGGAGAAATAAGAGTAAAGGAAGTGAACAAGAAAAAGACTGAAGAAGGGAAAGCTATTTTGACTTAGCAAAGGGAGAAAAAGAAAAGCAGGATTCAGCAGCTCTTAATGGAATGGCTTGTTAATTATATCATCTGAGATCTGACTTGAGCAAAAGATTACTTATCAACCCATTAATAAAACCAAATACTGTATTGGTGTTTTGGTTAATGAAAAATAGTGCCAACTAAATGGCCAAAATGAAATCACTCTGTTCCACAGCTGTGTTTTGCAAGTACAGGTAGTCCTCGATTTACAACAGTTTGTTTAGTGACTGAAGTTACAATGGCATTGAAAAAAGTTATGACTTATGACCGTTTTTCACACTTATGACCATTGCAGCTTCCCCATGGTAACAGATTTGCATTTGGACGCTTGACAAGTGTTTCACATATATGACTGTTGCAGTGACCCAGGATCATGTGACCATCTTTTGCGACCTTCTCACAAGCAAAGTCAATGGGGAAACCAGATCCACTGAACAACCGGGTTACTAATTTAACAATTGAAGTGATTCACTTAACAAACATGGCAAGAAAAGTCATAAAATGGGGTAAATCTCACTTAACACATTTCTCACTTAGCAACATAAATTTTGGACTCAATTGTGGTTGTATAAGTCGAGGACTACCTGTAGTTTGATTTCATAGGTAAACTTCATGTTTAATAAAATACTCTGATGCAGTTCATTTCCTTTGATTTTGATTAATTGGAGATTTTGGAATGAACGGTCAACAAGGCTTCTATGTCATAGCCCAAGTGCTTGTGTAAGATTTATGCTGATTTGACTTTAAGGCTCCCTGTTCTCGATTAGTTACCTCCATTTTTAAATGGCTATTAGATCGGTAAGACATAAAAACACAATAAACATAATTTATTAACAAAACATTTAACAAGAGTTCACACAAATGCTTGTTGTCAGGTTAACCTGGCTGATAACTACAAATAATGAGCATCCACTAATAGATTACTATGGATTTAGAAGTCTTCAATTAAACCCTGAACTGAAAAATGACTCAGTTTTCCACTATAGAAGCTCGAGAATTGCCATCAATTTATAAAACAGAGATAGAGTATTGATATTTTTTCTTGCAAAAATGTTTCTACCAGTTCACCTTTCAGTCTTTCCCTGTTTTGCATTTTCTATCTCCTCCTAACAGTGTTAAGGAAACTCATCTTTATTTTTGTTTAGTTTGTTTTTCAGAGGGTTTGAACAATCACATTTTTAGAGATTACTATATTTCCTGTGCCAAGAGCTGGCTGATCTTGAAAAAGCTAAGCAAATTAGTATTCGAGTTATCAGGAAACATCTGAGTTAAAGGCAAGACTGAGCAGTTGAAAACGCATTCCTGGAAAAGGTGATGTCACAACATTAACTTACTGTTGCTATGAAAAATAGATTTTTCTTATTTTCTGTAATAAGAAATAGGTCTCTCTGCCCTCTGACTAATTATGCTTAAGGGTTCGGCTTGCAGCACAGGAATTCCTGCAAGTATTTCATATTCAAATAAGAAATTACAGATGTTTTAAGGCAGTAAAATTCTGTTTCTTATTCTTTGTTTGATACATTTCATGAAGGACAGGCAGACTGATTATTTTGGAGTGGCTGCTTTTTATCAACAAAAAAACTGGCTCTCACAGATGTGTTCATAAAGTTACCAGGAATTGAGTTCAACTAAAGAGTTCATCTTCAATATATTTCCCAGTGTATTGAGGCCAATGAGCTGTATTTAAATGTGGCCATACTTACGCCACGAATCAGTTACTGTTTGCTGAGTTAGTCTGAACCAGTGTTTCTTAAAACTTGATCCAAGAATGAGGGGTGGGGTGGGGATTGGAATCCTCTAAGTCCCTCCCAGGGGTCCCCAAAATCAAAATGATACATTAAAAAATAATACAATATTAAAATTCTGTCAAAGAATCATGGGAAGCAGTGCCTCCGTTTTAGTTTTTAATATGGTAAATATCGATAAATATAATCCGTACAGACAAAAGCTCTTTTGAGGGTCCTCAATAATATTTATAAGGGGTTTCAAGAGGAACAAGAAGTTTAAGAAACACTGGACTAAGCAATATCAAGTCTAAATCCAGCTCTAGGGACCTTTGATTGGCTAGATTTCAATGCCCATACTGATAAGGGCACAATCGGGTCCAAAGGAGGCAGGAGGAGCTCAGGTAGCTCTGATATATGTGTGGTGTGTGTGTGTGTACGTATGCGTGCTTGCAGGTGTGTACGTCCGCACCTCTTCCCCTTGGTCCAGGTACTCTCCTCCATTCTCTCCCCCATCAAGTGAAGAACATGGCAGAACTCCTTATAGTTATGAAGTTGTGTTGTTTTGATGTTTTTTGTATTTTCTGTTTGGGAGCTGCCAGAGTCAGAGGCTTGAGATGGGCAACTAAATAATTAATTATGCAAGTAAGTAAGTAAGTAAATAAATAAAGCATCTCCTGAACCAAGTAAGTAAGTAACTAAGGAATGAATGAATGAATGATGAATGAATGAATGAACAAGTGGATAGATGTTTCTCCCAAGCTTGCACCTCCAAGGCTGGTGGGGGAGGCGAGTGGCAATGCTGTTTGGGATACCAGCAAGAACAGTAGTTGAATTGACCTGGGCACTGCTCAAATGGTTTGTTCAAGTTGGAAGTGAAAGATGTTAAAGAGGTCATGATTGCTGGGGAGGATGGGCTCTACTACAGGAGGTGGGCAAAGAGGCATATGGCTTGCTCCATAAGAACCATAGAGCCTCTTCCTTGTTTTCTTGCATTGCCTTGTATTTAGTCAACCTGTGGTGAAGATCGGTGTTGATAAGTACTCAAGTAGAGCCATGTCTTCCTTTGGGTGCTAAAGCAGGAGACCCTACACCATTCCGGACTAATGGTTGTCCAATTTCTTCTTAAAAACGTCTGGTGATGGAGCACTCATAACTTTTAGATCAAGCCTTTCCACTGATCAATTGTTCTTACTGAAGGAATGTTCTAGGATGGATCTCTCTTTGATATGCATTGGTTAATGTTATAACTTTATTATAACTTATTTATTATTTTTTATTATTGATCCATTGTTTATAACCAATAGATCAAGACATTAGAAGTATGTCCATGCTGCCCAAGTCACCAATTTATTTAACTGTTGTTAACTGAATAAGCCATTGTTGGGTAAACCAGAACATTAAGCTATTGAATTGAATTGAATTGAATTAAATTGAGTTGAGTTGAATTGAACTGAACAGGTTATATGCCACAGTGGTTGTGTTCACACAAGAGCAAACTTACCAAGCAGTTATGATTTAGCCTGTTGTGTGAATCCAGTTGACGGAAAGAGAAGAGAAAAACTGAGTCAAGATTTCTTATTTTCACCAGTAGTGAAATATAGTGATAGTGATTCCCTCCACCATGCAATGGCCATATTTGCACACAACTAAGGGAGAAGCAGGCCACCTTTTTTTACCCAGAGGCTCATTTCAAGGCATGGAGTGAGTATAGGCATCAGATTGCTATAACAACAACAACAACAACAATAGTAATAGTAATGAGTTGGAAGGGATCTTGGAGGTCTTCTAGTCCAACCCCCTGCTCAGGCAGGAAACCTAGCCAGAATAGGCAGAGCTATTGGCAAACAGAAAAAACTGGTAGTCTGCCCAGGATGTTGTCTACCATACCAAATGGATATTTTGGGGACTTAAAGGCACAGTAATCCTAGAAGCTTGGATTTTACTTTGGAGCATATTAGTTTGAGAATTAAAAAAAATTAAAACCTTTAAAAAAATCCGACCAAGGAATTGCCATTAATAAGCATCCCCATATCCTATTTCCAGCCATTACCAAAATTCTCAGGCTGCAAATTCTCTTATCCCTGGGTTCCTCCTGCCACCAAGTGTCCAAAGAGAAACACAAACGGTTCAAGAAATCTCTGGTTTAATTTCAGTGCAGTGCTGGCATTCCTGGGATTATGAACCCAGCACCCCTTGGAGACAGAATATTTATTGCCATGGATAACAGATGTCTCCTTTTCCCTGATTTTAAATTAAAGTAGTGATTTGAGCATCATCTCAATGTATTTGCACAGAATATCAACTCTGTAGTTAAAAATAATTCACAAAGCACGGGAAGGGGTGAAGCAGCTGGACCAAGTGGTCCTTAAAATGGGGGTGTTCTCATCTCGCAGAATCCTCCTAGGCCCAGACACCTGAGACACAAAAGAAAAAAGAGCAATGGCAAAGAATGGACGGAATGAAACCTTAAGCTCTTTTACCATTGTTGGTTCCCCTTTTCTCCTCCAGCAAGTCTCTGCCTTCTCCCTTCACTTACTGGTGCCTTGTGTTTGTCTGACCACAACTGATATCAAAAAGGCAACCAGAGATTGGCTGGGTTCCATCTTGAATGGGAGACCACAAGAAAATCCTCAGATTATAATCCAGAAGTTGAAAGAAGGCAGCAATAGAAACACAGACACACACCCATATTGTTGTGAAAAAAAAACTATAGGGAGAGCTGCTCACCCGGAGGTCAGCTTGATTCCAAGGAGACTCGACCTTGAAACTTCCTCTGCATGTCATCTCCTGCTTCCTCAAAAGAAACTCTTCTCTTTCCCTCACTTTTGACCTCCAAGACCTAGAACACTTGCAGGAAGTCATCTCAATTGCTGCTGCTACATCCTTTCAACTCACTTTTCCCCATAGCTAACCCGCATAGCTTATTCTGGTTGGACCTGAATTAATGAATTAATGGTCCAAAGATCTGGTGGGCATCATTCTCATCCAAGTGGGGCCTATCTCTTTAGATACAGATCCAGCTTGTCCAAAAATGGTCCCAAGCCTCTCACACTCACAGTCTAAAGTTTAGATTACCGTAATTTCTGGCGTATAAGATGACTCGGCATATAAGATGACCCCTGACTTCGGAGCCGATTTGCATGCTTTAGAAAGCCATCTTATATGCCGGAAAATACGGTAAGTTTAGATTAAGGTCTAACCCCCCCCCCATGACTGCACTAGAGTTCTGTGAGCAAGTAGGAGAAATAGCATTTTTCCTACTTGAACCTCCTTAAGATTCTCAGACATCAAAATTTGCCTTCCAGGTTAAACTGGTGATATTAATCCATTTCTTGGCTATCAATGCACCACAACCTCTGTCTGGTCCACAATCTTTACACCAGGGCTTTTCAATCTTTTCACCCGTTGTACCACTTTTAGGATATGGCAACATCTGAGTACCACTAGTCGCCTAGCAAGGTGTCAAAAACTTGATGACCCCCCCATAAGGAAAAAGTGATAAAGTACAGGTAGTCCTCGACTTACAACAATTCGCTTAGTGACTGTTTGAAGTTACAATGGCACTGAAAAAAGTGCCCCCCAAGCCACAGCTGAGCAAGACACCTGCCTGCCCGCCCGGCAGCGCTCTTCCTCCTGTCCGAGGTTTTCATTGTTGTGAGTATTTCTGTTGAGGATTGGCAGCGGGGGTGGGATGGAGGGGTGTTTGGTTTTTATTCCCCCCCCCCATCTGCTGGGTTGTTGCAGCAGGTTTTGGTCACTTCACATGACCCTGGGACACTGTGGCCATCATAAATATAAATCAGTTGCCAAGCATCTGAATGTAAATCACAAGACCCTGGAGATGCTGCAACATTCCAGCTGATTGGTGCTTCTTCAGGGCTCAGCAGAAGCACCAGGATCAGTGCTGCTTTCCAGTGGAGCCTGTCGCTGATCCTGACGCTTCCACTGAGCCCTGACACCCCCAAAGAAGTGCCGAGCTGGAAAGCAGCACTGATCCTGGTGCTTCCGCTGAACCCTGACAGCCCTGCAGCTCCAGCCATTTCTCACTCAGGCTTGTATGGTGCTGCCACCGATTCAGCTCATTCCCCTCCCCTGCTACTTTTCTAGGATGGTTGCATACCACCTGCCAGGTGCCAATGTACCACAGGTGGTACCCGTACCACTGGTTGAAAAGCCCTGCTTTACACCACCCAGGTACACATTCTCCCGCCCCCATGTCCCTATCCCTTTGATAATGATTGAGTTGCTCATAAGGTACTCAAGGAGCAGCAGCCTCAGGCATGGCTGTTTCACCCAGAATTGGGACAGGAACAGCAACACAGATGTCATCTGAGTGCAGAATACTTTTCTGCTCCACAGAGGGATCAGTTATGTTTGCAGCTCTACAAAGGAATCAGCTAACATTTGCAGGGACTCATACGGGTGTCCAAAAGGCAAAGATGGAAGCTGTGATTTTGCAATTAAATAGAAGATACCACCCCCCCCCGCTCCATTGTGTACCCATCTTTGTATTTATTGCCCTAGTGTTTTAATCGTCTATGATATTATTTTATTGGATTGTAAGTCGCCTACGGTTGCATGACAGCGAAATCACTGGCATATATTAACTTTAAGAAATCAATAAAAATACTTTTGAAGGACATTGTGTTCTGTGCTGCGGGGGAGGACGGGCCGGATTGCGGGGTCACCCTCCCCATCTTGTTTGCGGCCCACGGCAATTCTGCTGCCCTTCGACTTAGAGAGGGCTGCCCCATCTCCTGCGGGGAGGCGTCTGGTTCCACGAAGCACAAACCCGCAACTTGATATTTGGATATTGGTCAATAGATCGAAATGTGCAACTCCTTTCCTGATTCGGATGAAAAGGCTCGCTTTCTTCCCGCGCCTGGCGACTCAGTCATAAGTGTGAGAAAAAGCAGAATCGTGGTAAAAGCTTTTTGGGACGCTCTCGCTCGGGTTCTTCGCAACGGCCCCGTGAGCCTGAAGTCGGTGCAAAGAGCAGCCCGGCTTGGCGCTTCGCGATCCCGAAAATGAAGGCAGGGAGAGGATGGCGAAAGGAAGGGCTGAAATGGTGTAGAGCGACTCCTGCTGGAGAAAGTGCGGAATCGGCGGCAGCGGGAGCGGCGGTTAACGTCCGCTTCCGCTAGGAGGTGCTGCGGGACTCGCGAAATATAACACGGGACAGAGGGCGAACCTGGCTGGGGGGGGGGGAGACAACTTCGGCGACCCTCCCATCCCATCACCCTCACAATGTTCGGGGGAAAAAAAGGACCGTGTGGCGGAGGGGCGCAAAAGAGTCTGGGTCTCGCTGTCTTACTCAGGCTACGCTGCAGCGGCTATTCACAGGCGCTATCCCACTACTGATCGGCACGGGAGTTTTGACCTGCTCCGTCTCCGACCTGGGCCGGTTCACCCCTCCTTAGGCAACCTGGTGGCCCTCGGCTCCCCGGGGATCACCATATTGATGCCGAACTTAGTGCGGACACCCGATCGGCATAGCCCACTGCAGCCCAGAACTCCTGAGCTCAAGCGATCCGCCAGCCTCAGCCTCCGGAGTAGCTGGATTACAGGCTCGCGCCACCGCGCCCGGCTGCTGCAATCGCACGCCCCAGCTTACTAGAGCCGATTCGCGCCGTGACGTCACCCGAGGGGAGGGGGAGCAGGAGACAGAGCGGCTCGCGCGCTCGTTTTCTCTGCGCCTGCGCCTTTCGGCCTTTCCGTTTCCTTTTCCTGTTCGGCGTCTGAGCCACGCGAGGGGCAGCCGGAGCACCGCGATGGGTCACCAGCAACTCTACTGGAGCCACCCCAGGAAGTTCGGGCAGGGCTCGCGCTCCTGGTAGGTCTCCGACACACACAGGCTCCCCGACTCGCTCTTGGCGGCGCCTGCCGGGCCCAGCGCCCATCCCGATGTCTGGCCCACCGGCCTCTGCACGAGGCCCGGCCGGCCCTGGCAGCCGCAGGAAGTAACGGAAGCGCCCGACAGCAGACAGAGGAGAGGGCTGGGGGGGGGGGGTAGTGCTTCTGGGATGAGGGGAGCCGGGAAGTGCCAGGGTCTGGCTCACCGGCCTCCCTCTCTTCCTCCCGCAGCCGCGTCTGCTCCAACCGGCACGGACTGATCCGCAAGTACGGCCTCAACATGTGTCGCCAGTGCTTCCGCCAATACGCCAAGGACATCGGCTTCATTAAGGTGAGGGGGAGGGCGGCTGTAAAGGCCCCAGCCATGCCCTGCGCTTTCGGTTGCCCGCTGCCCCCTCCGTTGCCCAGGGTTCCCTGGCAATGCCCACGACCTCTCCCTCGGTCTCCTGGCTCTAACGATCATGGGCAGGCTAGGAAAGTAAATCTGATGGAGTGTGTAGTAGTCGAACTTTGAGGAGTTATTAGTTAAGCTTTAGGCAGAAAGTGGACTCTGGGTTGTGTTTTTTTCAAGCGCAATAAGGGGTTGAATGTGTATAGTTTTAGAAGAGCGGTGTGTTTGTGTACACACACAGTATATGTAGTACATGTATCATTTTGTGTGCCTATACACACCTTATGTAATATATATGTACTCATATGGCATATACATGTATTTTGGATGTTCAGTAATAGTAAATAAATAGGGGAAATGATCTGTGAGAGAGGAAAGGAAAATACCAGCTTATGTGTCTAAAATAATAAAGAATGGAAATTGTCATTTTTTAATGTTTGTTTATATTGTTTGAAGCCATGATTCCTGTGTTTATTAAACCACTGGTCGTAATAAATTAACTTAAAAGGACTTCCCCTACCATTATGATAATGGTCTGCATAATGGTGAATTAAATTACTTCTGCTGCTGGAGCTTGCATTTTAACAGCGACTGAGAAAAGTTGGAGTACAGAATATAAACTGAGCCTGCTCCATAGATCAGGACTTCAACTCCCAATATTCTCATCAATGCCAGTGATGCCTGTGGAATTCTACAAAATGATGCTTGCACATGTGCTGAAATGGGGAAAGGCTGGCATACTGACAAGCTTTCATAGATGAGAGTGTAATGATAGCCATTGTAGCTTAAAAAGGGATGGGCTGTTAAAGCGGAATGAACAACTGAAAATGCTTGTTTATGCAAAATAGCTGTAACCTTAAAGAGGAGGTGTAAATTCTGAGTGAGGTATGTTGGTAAGCCTATCATATGTCATCCTGACAAGTTTTTTTTTTTCATTTCAGTTGGATTAAATACCTGTCTACAGAAGTGGTTTGAGGAGACTGGCAAGCTGGAATATGTGGCTGGATGAACTGTTCTTGCTATCCTTACTGTTGTGTTCATTAGAAAGGGAGAGTTGTCCACCCTGACTCTCAAATATTGTAATTTCTGTTTGTTAATGCTGATGTGTAAATTATGTGACAGTCATATTTAACACACCTTGATATAAATGACACCTGTTTGGTTTCCTTTGTTTCTTTAATTAAAAGCAGTTATCCTCAAATGTATTTGAGAAGAAACAAGCATAGTCTTTGGTACAGTATTATTTAATTAAAGCATAGAAACAGAAGAGTAAAATATTTTCAGAGACCTATATTTTTACTGAACCGTTATTAAATGCTCTTCTACACTTACATTGACACTCATTGTAAATAACTACTGACCATGGAGGAGTTAGTTCAAGTACATTCTTATTTTTGAACAGAAATGCTATATGGTCATTCCGTTTAAAAAGTATATTTGCTGTGGCACAGGCTAGTATTTTAGAAGGTTTTACAGGAATAATTGGAAATTTGGTTGCTTCAGTGGTTATGACCAATGATTATGGGAACTTATCCACATAAGGAACACTTTTAGCATCCATTTACAAATAATTTAACTCTCAGATCTTGAAATAGATGGGACAGATTCCAATTCCTTTATGATACATAAGAGGGGTCAATAGAAGAAGATGACACAATAGTAAACAATATTAGTTTATTTGATAGCTATGGATGGAAATGTATATATGGCTAGGTTACCTATAATGTATTTTTTCTAGAAATATTAGGGCAATATTTTCTATACCCATTTGCATCTTTGGTCATATCTTTTGAATATAGCCGCTGATAAACACATTAAATACTTGCAAAGATTTTGAGAACGGCTTTATTCCCATACCTTGTTGAAACTTGGCAGTGATCTATGGGTCATTGATTGTGTTTAATCATAACTCTAACTACATTATAGCCTAGCATGCTATATGAGCTACCCTGGTGGATTAGTTTATAGTTGGGTACATTGTGGAGACTTGAAAAACTAGGTGGACAAAGTACACAGAGCGGACTGATCCAGTCCCCTTTGCTTAGTTGGATATTCTTGGTATTATGCTGTAGTGAATCAAATTTGCATTCTACTCAGGGTGGTGGGGAACAAATAACTTGTTATCTTTTCTTTAGGGTTCTGAAATGTAGACAAAGCAAAACTGAAATAGCCTTATGATATGAAAAGGAAAGGGATAGATAACAGAAACCAGATAGTTGCCCTTCCCCTAATGTGAAAGGAAAGAGTACATGGGTTGTTGTTGTTGTTAATTGCGAAGTCGTGTCCGACCCATCGCGACCCCATGGACAAGGTTCCTCCAGGTCTTCCTGTCCTCTACCATCTTCTGGAGTCCATTTAAATTCACACCTACTGCTTCAGTGACTCCATCCAGCCATCTCATTCTCTGTCGTCCCCTTCTTCTATTGCCCTCAATCTTTCCCAGCATTAGGCTCTTCTCCAGTGAATCCTTCCTTCTCATTAGGTGGCCAAAGTACTTGAGTTTCAACTTCAGGATCTGGTCTTCTAAAGAGCAGTCGGGGTTGATCTCTTCTAGGACTGACCGGTTTGAACGCCTTGCAGTCCAGGGGACTCGCAGGAGTCTTCTCCAGCACCATAGTTCAAAGGCCTCAATTCTTTGGCGCTCAGCCTTTCTTATGGTACATGGGTACAATAATGAAAACTTAGAAGTTGCTAATATCAGAATAAGTGGAGCTCTTACAGGGATGTAGAATTTGGAAGCAATGGTTCAGACCATAATAAAGTTACCCTATGTTTTTATCAGCTGCTGTATTCTCATGTAAAGTTCACAATGTGATTTACAATGCCTTTTTTTAAAATAATTTCTATGTAACAACTCTGGGAGTATTGTAGCCCATAATCTGCTTATATTGGGTCTCTTGCATTTTTGTGGCCAGAAGCCCAATGTTCAAATGCAGGCCAATTAAAAACATTGCATTTCATTTATCTCCAAAAATTTCAGTTCCTTGTGTAAAATGAGCATTTACTCCACAACATGGTGCTCAAGACTCTTTCCCCATAATCACTTTTTGTATCCCAGTCTAACAACAATTAAATTAGTTTTACAAAAAAAATTCCTTTTACTTTACGTAAAGAATCTTTGTAAGTTTTTTCTCTTTAAATGAAAAATTATTCCTCTTACATAGAATTTCAATCTTTTGTTCATACGATGTTACTGGAGCCACTTTATGCCTTCTAAATGTTGATAAGTTAGCAAAAACAAAACATTGCTATAGTCCACAATTCATGGCAGCCTTAATTTTTAGGGTGAACAAGAGGTAGTTTTACATTCAGACTTCAGTGAGTTTATTAAAACTTTTCTCCTTTAATTTGATATCCTCCAATAGTGTTGGTTTTAAGTCTCTCCCATCACCACAAGAGTTGAAATCTAGCCTCTCTGGGAGGCACTATTTCAGAAGGATTTGAGTGTGTCCTGTTTAATATGATTCAGTGATGTTAGTTTCAAAGTTTATGATTTGTTTCAGTAGTATTCAGTATGTAAAGCAGGATGTAGAACTCGCCCTCCAGATGTGGCAGAGCTATCGATTCCTTATTTCTAAACTCACTAATCTATCATAGGCGTCTAAGGTGAAATTGGAAATTGAATGTGGCCCTATATCTAAACATCTGTTCAAAATATAAGGAAGTTAGATTATATGTTACAATTGTTATGTTAAAATTTTGTTTTTTATGAGAATGACAAATCTGATAGTGCCTTATCTCATTGTTGTCTTGCTCAATATTTGTTAAATAATAATAACAAAAATATTAGAAAGGCCAAAAAAAGATGGAAGGAACAGCTTATTAAAAAGTCTTTGACTTTTCCACAGAATAGTTTGAGTTTAATTTGAAAGCCTTTTCCTCCTTTCCTAACGAGAAGTGCATGCAAATTATGAATGCAAAAAGGAAAGTAATATCACCATGCTTTTGCATGTACTCAAGTTTGCTTTATTTAAATGAGAGAGGGCAAAAGAAACTCTCTCTCTCTAATCTATATCTATCATCTATATCAGTGGTTCTCAACCTGTGGGTTGGGACCCCATTTGGGGTCGAACGACCATTTCATGGAGGTCGCCAAACAACGCAGTCCACCATTTCCCCCCCTTTTCCTTAGCTGTGCTACTCCCTTTTATTCTATTGGCTTTTGAAAGCCAGTAGAATAGACTCTCTTGAATAGACTCTATTCTATTGGCTTTCAAAAGCCAATAGGAATTGTCCAGGCTGTTTCTGCCCTGCTGAGCCCGCCAAAAGTCCCATTGTGCAAATGGTGCTGCAGGTTGTCTGCAGCAAAGGCGAGCTGTCTGGAAGTTTCCACCCCTCCCTGCTGAGCAACTACTAAAAATGTAAGTAAAAGAGGGCCAGGGGTGGGAGGTGGGAGGCCGGTGGGCGCAGGGAGGGTTACTGGCGCGCATGGGGCCTGGCGGGTGCCTTCCCTTGGGCTGGGCCAGCTGGTGGTCGCCCTGCGCCATCTCTGCCACTTGCCAGCTACGCCTCAGCCAGCGCAGGGGGCGGCACCATGCATGCGTGGCGCTCCCGGGCAGGGAAAGTCCTCGACTTAATGACCAGTTGGGTAGTCCTCGACTTACAACTGGTTGGGGTTGCGGCATTAAAAAGGTTGAGAACCACTGATCTATATCATCTATCTGTCTATCATCTATCTCATCTGTCTGTCTGTCTGTCTGTCTGTCTGTCTGTCTGTCTGTCTGTCTGTCTATCTATCTATCTATCTATCTATCTATCTATCTATCTATCTATCTATCTATCTATCTATCTATCTATCTATCTATCTATCACAATGTCCAGGGGATACAGGTTGTCTGCTAACCCTAACTTGATAATTTTTTAAATAGTCAGCATTTAAAAGCATAAAATGCATAAATGAGAGTTCACAAAGTATGACATTATTGGATTTGGGCTGAAGAGGGTGTCAAAAGTAGTCAGAAATTGAATGCAGAGTATATCCAACCCAGACTCAGACTCATCTCTGACTCCTACATAAGTAAAAGGCTACACTGTTAAATTGTCTTAAGAGTATAACACATACTTTACAAACTACATTGTATTAGTCTCAGGACCTGTACAGTGCATACATCTGGCTCAGAGAAGACCACTCTTATTTTTTCTCCCAAAGTACATTAGCTGCTCAGTAGAAGTCAATGTGGCAATTGCAATATTGTTAGTTTTACTTGGTATTCTCTTCTCACTTGTTAATATGAAGCTTTTGAGGAAAGCCTGTCCTTTATTGTGCATGTTTTAATCTTTGAACTAAGCAAATTAACATATTAACCATTTGCTATCAATAAAATTGTTAATTATATTTTATAATAATTATCAACAGTTATTGATAAATTTCAGATAAAACTAATATGCAATGAGGCCTTGGTTACTAAAAGCATTAACTGTTATTTCCCCCTTTCTTTTGAGTTCCTGCATGAGCATGCTGTAGCTCAGTCAGTGATGCTGTAATGCAGGGGTCTTCAAACTTGCCCCTTTTATGACGTAAACTTCAACTCCCAGAATTCCTCAACCAGGCACGCTGGCTGAGGAATTCTGGGAGTTGAAGTCCACAAGTCATAAAAGGGCCAAATTTGAAGACCCCCTGCTGTACTGAAATCCAAATCCCGGCAACATAGAAAAAGTACTGATGACGTTACCTAATTGGGTAATGAAATCTCTGCAAGCAAACAACCAATCTCAGAGAGCACCAAGGACATCACCGGTTAAAAATGGCAAATTATTAAATTATTGGAAAATCAAAGTCTAGAACAGCGGTTCTCAACGTTTGTGTGACGGCGACCCCCGTCACACAAACGTTATGCGCATGCGCGGCGGTGGCGCGCATGGGGGCGCCGCCCCCCCGCACGCTGCGCGTGCGCGGCGCCCCCCGCACGTGGTGCGCATGGGGGCGGGGCCCCCTGCACGCAGCGCGCATGCGCAGCGCCACCCCCACGCGCCACGCGCATGCGCGGCGCCACCCCCGGAGGCGTGGCACCGCCCCGTGTGGCGCGCATGCGTGGTGCCGCCCCCGGAGGCGCGCTGCCCCCCCTACGCGCGGCGCGCATGCGCGGCAGCCCCCCCGGAGGCGCGCCGCCACCCCCACGCGCGGTGCGCGTGCGCGGCACCGCCCCCCCGGAGGCGCGGCGTGCCCCCGGAGGGGACAAAATGGCGGATCGCCGCGTTTGGCGACCCCGCAAAAGAGGTCGATCGACCCCAAATGGGGTCGCGACCCATAGGTTGAGAACCGCTGGTCTAGAATATCAGGCAATAAAATCAAACCTAACAATGAAGATCAATTTCCCATAAGAAAAATTAAGATTAACGTGATAACAGTACATGAAAACCTGTTTTAATTTTAAGAGCTGAGGTGGCGCAGCAGTTAGGGTGCAGTACTGCAGGCCACTTTAGCTGACTGTGTTCAGCAGGTCAGCGGTTCAAATCTCACTGGCTCAAGGTTGACTCAGCCTTCCATCCTTCCGAGGTAGGTAAAATGAGGACCCAGATTGTTGGGGGCAATGTAAATATATATATATAATAATATATATATATATATTGTTACTGGTGTACACCGCTTAGAGAGTGCTTGCACTTAAAGCGTTATATAAGTCTCATAAATAATAAATAAATAAATCTGGACAGACTTGAACACTGGGCACTAACTAACAAAATGAAATTCAATGGTGAAAAAAGCAAGGTTCTACATTTAGGCAAGAAAAACCAAATGCACAAGTACAGCATAGGTGGCACCATGCTCAATAGTAGTAACTGTGAGAGGGACCTCGGAGTCCTAGTAGACAATCACTTAAATATGAGCCAGCAGTGTGCTGCAGCTGCCAAAAAGGCCAACACAGTGCTAGGCTGCATTAACAGAGGGATAGAATCAAGATCACGTGAAGTATTAATACCACTCTTCAATGCCTTGGTAAGGCCACACTTGGAATACTGCATCCAGTTTTGGTCACCACGATGTAAAAAAGATGTTGAGACTCTAGAAAGAGTACAGAGAAGAGCAACAAAGATGATTAGGGGACTGGAGGCTAAAACATATAAGGAACGGTTGCGAGAATTGGGTATGTCTAGTTTAACGAAGAGAAGGACAAGGGGGGACATGATAGCAGTATTCCAATATCTCAGGGGCTGCCATAAAGAAGAGGGAATTAAGCTATTTTCCAAAGCACCTGAAGGCAGGACAAGAAGCAACGGGTGGAAACTCATCAAGGAGAGAAGCAACCTAGAACTAAGGAGAAACTTCCTGACAGTGAGAACAATTAATCAGTGGAACAGCTTGCCTCCAGAAGCAGTAAATGCTCCAACACTGGAAGTTTTTAAGAAGAGACTGGACAGCCATTTGTCCGAAATAGCGTAGGGTTTCCTGCCCGAGCAGGGGGTTGGACTAGATGACCTCCAAGGTCCCTTCCAACTTTACTACTATTACTATTACTAAATAAATAAACTCACCACCAACGGGAAAAAAACCTGAATCCATTCGCCCCCCCCCTCCCAGGATTGAGTATGCAGTCTCTATTTCCGCCCTTGGTGAAGTTAAGGAAAAGACATGCATAGCAAACCGTGATTCTTAAGTTTTTCTATCTCTGTGTTCACCATGCCCTTTCACTGAAGAAAAGCTTCAAAGAGCTTTCAGGCTCTTGTCTGAAAATCAGGAACTGACGAGGAAGATCTGAATGAGACGATAGCGGGGAGAGGTGAGCTGGAAGAATTGCCTTCTGAGAGAGGGAGGGGAGAAAAGGAGAGATCCAGCCTCCTCACTCCCTCCCTGTCTTGTGAGTTGCATGATGGGGGCGGTTTGCAGTGGCCGGGTTGGAGTGAGGAGGACCGACGGTGTCTCTATTTAGCCGCAGTATTTTTCAGCCTTGATAAGTTTAAGATGAATGGACTGGCTGGGGAATTCTGGGAGTTGAAGTCCATCCATTTTAAACTTACTAAGATTGAGAAAAGTTGCTATAGCATGTAAACGTACAGTAATGCTTTTTTCATATTCTTTTCATGCATTCCTGGCTAGTGAATTTATTGAGCTTTTAAGGTGGTTTCATGGATGGTTTTACAGTGAGTTTCTGTTGATTTTAATGTTTCAAATTATTTAAATGATAATATAAACATTAGGGATGCTAAGAAGGATAGTCTAGAAAGTGATAGTAATATTTTATCACACTGCTAATCCGTCATGTAGTAGTTTGGATTGATATACTGAAGATGAGATTTCTTAAACTTTTTACCCATTCTTTGATTTTATTTATTTTATTTAGCATATGACATCTGAAGACGTCATGCAATCACTGTTATACAAATTTAATTTAAATAAAGCATCAGCAGATAACACACACACACATAAAATATGTCCATAATCCTTTAAAAACTTCCTCTTAAAGCATGAAATAAAGAACTTGAGTTTAGAAATAAAATATTTTATATAATTTGAAAATGTATTTATTCTATGGCCAGTATATTTAATCAATAAATTTAATCAACCTGGGCTATTCATTTTTTCTTACAGTTTCCAGCTTTATTTCTGGGCAAAAGCTTAGCATAACTGCCCAGATTACTGCATTTATCATAGAAGGCTTGTTTCCCACCATCCCACAACTCTGTGTAAGCGTGCTCAAGGATGAAAATGGAGCAGCAACCCATAGGCAATCCACAAAGGCTGGAATCCACAGGAAGAGAAAAAGCCTTTAATATCTTCCAGGATGGCCTAGATTGCAAACCAAACATGGAGAGAGGAAATAAGTGCCCAGAAGCCATTCAGTCTGTAAGTAATGGAGGATTTGCCACAAGGACAATTCCTCATCAAGTAAAAAAAGAACCAAAAGACTATTTGGCCTATCACTGGGAAGCCCAGTGGCAAGAGTTTCTGCAAACAGTGGAATTTTCTTCCTCTGAGTTGAAAATCCTTCAATTGTCTGAAGCATCTATACCTTGGAATGACACCAAAGCTTTTTTAGTCTCCTTTAAGCAAGTGGCCAAAGCCTGTAAGTGGCCCAAAGAAGAATGGGTGACTCAACTCCTGCCAGCTATCAGTGGAGAAGCTGAGATAGCCTTCAGTGTGTTGGAAGGCAAAGACAGAGAAGATTATGGAAAGGTCAAGGCAGCCCTATTGAGAGGAAATGCTGTCAGCAGAGAGAAAAGTCGCCAGCACTTCAGATGTTTCTGCTACTTGGAGGCCAAGGGTCCAAGGGCAGTTTATGGCCAACTCCAAGAACTTTGCTGTCAATGGCTGAAGGCTGAGAGACACACAAAGGAGCAGATCTTGGAACTGCTGGTCCCAGAATAGTTCCTGATGATCCTGCCTCCAAAGATCCAGAGCTGGGTGAGGCAGCATGGCCCAGAAACTTGTGCTCAGGCTGTAAGTTTTGCTGAAGATTTTCTATATAAACAGCAGGAGACTGAAAGACAAACAAACCAGGTGAGTCCTTTTCTTTATAAATCTCTTATGTGGCACAAATCCTGTTTGAGATCTTGATTTTTTTTTCATCTCAGGGGAGAGAAAGGAAGCTTCAGGCAAAAAGCATCAATTTTAACTGATGAATTTTACTATCTTTATAGTGTGTCAGTTCTTCAAGGGAGGCCAGGTCAGAAAATAGGCTGTCCTCTCATGGATTGTTAATAAGAAAGCAAAGAGCAGGAATAAAATGGCAGTTTTCTCCGTGGGGAGGAGTAAGGAGAATTCCTTATAGACTTGCGTTTGGAACTGGTGCTGTTTAACTTGTTTGTAGAGGCCGCCCTTGACTTACAACTCTTTGTATAGTAACCATTGAAAGTTACAATCTCACTGAAAAAAGTCACTTATGTCTGGTTACAGCATCCCCATAGTCATGTGATCAAAATTTGGGTGCTTGGCAATCAGCATGTATTTAGGATTTGCCCCAGCATCATGTGATTGCCATTTGCAAACTTCTCAGTTGGCTTCCCACAAGCAAAATCCATGGGAGGGGGGAGTTGGATTCACCTAACAACTGTATGATTCACTTAATAACTGCACTGATTTGCTTAACAGTGGCAAAAAGGTTGTAAAATTTGGTTTTACACTTTTTACATTATTTTTGTTGCAGTATGCTTTTGAGAAAGTGGCTGTAAGCTTCTCTGAGGCAGAATGTGCTGATACTGAACAGAAGCAACTCTACAAAACACCCAAGCAGGATGAGGAGTGTGATGCTGACCTATTAAGTAAGGAAGGAAGTCTTGAATCTGAATTCCTGCTGGACTACTTTCTGATAATGTTTCTTTTCAGAGAGCCTGATCTAAGAGAGGATTCCCACACTCATAATATAGCTAGTAACTATTAAATAAATGAAACCCATGTATAGCCTGGCCTGTTTTCTCAAAACAGAGTGGTGCCTTCCTTGTTGCACTGAGGGAATCCAACATTTTTGAACTGCCTATATTTACCCTCAATATTTGACAGCAAGGTTATTTGTCAGAATTCTCGTGCTCCTACTTCAACCTCTTCCTAATAAATCGTATTAATTTGAGATCAATGAGATTGTTCCTTGGCTGTTCTTCTCCAGTCCTAATTGCTACTATAAAGATTTGACATTTAGTAACTTCTTTATTGCTTTCTAAGAAAAGGATGACATAAGAAAAAAGCTAAGCAATGGTCTTGAGGTTTGGTAGATGATCCTACAACTCTTTTCGCTTGGAATTGTTTCCTTTTCTATGCAGTATTCCAAATGAGGTTGGAAACACACTTCAAAGTATTCTGTGTGGCCTTAAGAGCACCAGATTGATCTCAATACTTCCCACTCTGCATTAAATAGATACCTACCCAACTTGGTTGTAGCCTTCAATGGTACATCTTCCATCACTACTGAGAGGCAATAGACTGATATGGAATAGAAAGAGGTTTGACTACTGTGGAAAAAAAATTGGGGAGATAGCCAAAGCTGTCTGTCAGAGGAAGCGAGTCTCAACATTTGAAGGTAGAAACCCTGAAGTGCTGGAAACCCTTCTGTTTCTTAATCCAGTTCTTTATAGTTACAAAATGTTCAAGAGCTGCATTTAATTGTTGCTGGCAAACCTACTCTTGGGTGGGATAGTGAAACATCATGCACACAAACAGAGATTTTCTGTCTTGTTTTTTCTTATTGAGAGGATTCTTTGTTTTGTTTTTAAGTGTTCAGCCTTTTTCAGGTGTTTGGCTACTTCATGAGTCCTAGTAGACAATCACCTAAATATGAGCCAGCAGTGTGCTGCAGCTGCCAAAAAGGCCAACACAGTGCTAAGCTGCATTAACAGGGATAGAATCAAGATCACGTGAAGTATTAATACCACTCTACAATGCCTTGGTAAGGCCACACTTGGAATACTGCATCCAGTTTTGGTCACCACGATGTAAAAAAGATGGTGAGACTCTAGAAAGAGTACAGAGAAGAGCAACAAAGATGATTAGGGGACTGGAGGCTAAAACATATAAGGAACGGTTGCGAGAATTGGGTATGTCTAGTTTAACGAAGAGAGGGACAAGGGGGGACATGATAGCAGTATTCCAATATCTCAGGGGCTGCCATAAAGAAGAGGGAATTAAGCTATTTTCCAAAGCACCTGAAGGCAGGAACAAGAAGCGACAGGTGGAAACTAATCAAGGAGAGAAGCAACCTAGAACTAAGGAGAAACTTCCTGACAGTGAGAACAATTAATCAGTGGAACAGCCTGCCTCCAGAAGCAGTAAATGCTTCAACACTGGAAGTTTTTAAGAAGAGACTGGACAGCCATTTGTCCGAAATGGTGTAGGGTTTCCTGCCTGAGCAGGGGATTGGACTAGATGACCTCCAAGGTCCCTTCCTACTTTACTACGATTATTATTATGGCTTAAACAGTAAGAAGCCACACTGATTTATTCACTAGTGTGATCCAAGGAGCCTGTTGGGTCCATTAAAGAAGAAATCAAAGGCTGCATGTGACCCAACAGGCTTCTCATTTGGGCTCAGTAAAGGTGGTTCAACATGTCAATTGTGAGATTCTTTCTCAGATAGGACACCAACAAGTCACCCTCAATGCCCCCTCAGGAGAGTATGGTTTGCAATAGTAGCGAATATCTGTAACTCGGGTATAGAATGAGGATGAAGGTTCGTTCTCTGAGCTTGAGGGTTGGTTTGCCCTGGATTTGAACATGAAAAGTTGAAAAACAACAAGGAGTCATGGAAACATAGTTCTATGGGAGAAGCATGTTCTTTGTGAGATATTAAATTTGGCTCATAAATATATGTTAAAGTAAACTAGGATCTTGCCTCATTTTGCTTAATGAGAAGTTGTTAGAAATATACAAATGCCAGGCTTCTTCAGTTTCCTGTGATGTCTTTTCATTTTTCCTTCTGAATGAGATCTTAGAGAGAAGCTAGTTTTTCTTAACTATCTATAATTTTCCGTTTTCAAGTTGTTTTTCTCAAGGTCAATGAGTAAGTCATTGGAATTTTCTTAATTTCTCCAGCAGGTAAGGACTGGATGACTATACATGAGAGAGAGACAGATGTGTCTGAAGATCCTGCGCAAGCAGGGCCTTGTGAAGTGTCTCTTTGAAAAGCAGAAGAGATTGTTCCTCTGATTAGACTTCAACTAATCAGGAGAGACTGAAATGTCAACAGAGCACCTTGGCAGGAGGTGAAGCTGATGCATCTGTCCCTTAAGTGGGAGACTACAAAGCTATCATTGCAGCCACAGTCCAGACAGGAAATGACACTGGTAAGAAACAAAATGCCTCCCGAGCTTATGGCAGAAATTTGAATCGGGACTCCACAGTGGTTAAGAACCGTCATACAGGAGGAAAAGCACATAAGTGCTTGGTCTGTGGGAAATTCTTTCTTTCTAGCTCCAAGCTCATCATTCACCAGAGGACCCACACCCGGGAGAAGCCATATGAATGTGCTACTTGTGAGAAAACCTTCCAGTCCAGTTCAGTACTTTACCGTCACCAAAGAGTCCACACAGAAGAGAAGCCGCACAAATGTCCTGTCTGTGGGAGAAGATTTAGTAGGAGTCAAATCTTAACTGACATCAGAAGATCCACACTGGGGAGAAACCATTTAAATGCTCAGATTGTGGGAAAAGCTTTATTCAGAAGGCTGCTCGTAATAAGCATCATAAAATCCATTCTGTAAAAGGGAAAAGCGGGGAGCATTTTAGTATGAGCTGAAGCCTCACTACAATGTCATGAGAGAAAACCAGGTAAAAAACTGGATTATGAAAGGACACTTGGGGGAAATTGGAATACTCTATTTGTGTGCCAGCCATAAGGATCTCTTCAGACTTCTAATGGTTTTGATGAAGTGAAGGATTGCAGAAAGAGATGGAGGCTTCTAGAGCCACAACTCTCTGGTCTGGTGCTGACAGATTTTCAGTGATTGGATGTTTTGACTGGGAAGACATAGAATTGTCTTATCTTTGTCATGACTTTCTGTACAAAGACATTCACAATTAGCTGCCTCACTCCCTTATGGAACAAGAACTTGTTCTGGATGCGAAGCTCTAGGTCAGGGGTGTCAAACCTGCAACGTCATGTGATGTGTCACGATGTATTGTGACTTTTTTTCCATTGCCGGCAATGGGGTGGACGCCGTTTTGTATGATGCATCAGGCCCATGGGCTGGCAATTTGACACCCCTGCTCTAGGGTGTTCAATATTTATGGAGGACCATGATTTTAAATGGGTTGTTTTATGATGGTGCTGTGAAGGCTCATAGATATAAAAAATAAAATAATTCTAAAAACAACATGTATGGAATTGGAGGCATTATCCTTGCTTATATAGATTTAAGAGGTTTATGCTGTTTCTTTTCTCTACTCCAGAAATATGTCCCAAGTTCATTTGCATTTTTTCAGATAAAAGGGATACAATATATACTAATAGCCTGAACTGTAATGGGTGGCAAAAGTAGGTGCAGTTGTGGTTTGATAAATAATACCCAACAGGTTTCTTTATTGTCATTGATTGATAGAAAAGGGGCATTGTCTTACCTGAACGCCTTTTTTTAGCATGATGATGGATAATCCATGGATTGGGTTTCCTGAAGTCCCTTCTACCCAATTAGACTAAGTCTGAGAGATAGCCACGCCTCTTGCTGGGTTACGTTTACCCAGTTCTGATGGAGGCGAAGCCACAGACAAAACCAGACGCGTTGGTCTCCAGACTCCTGCCACAGTGCCCAGTAATCAGTAAAGGGCGGGAGTGGATTATCTATCATCATGCTGAGAAAAGGCATTCAGGTAAGACAATGCCCCTTCTCCAGCATGAGGATGGATAATTCACGGATTGGGACATACCAAAGCCTGCCTGTCCCTGGGGGGGGGGTAACAGACGGGGCATGTGATGCAGGAGATGACACTACCCTCTGCAATACTCTACGGCCAAAGGCAGCACCAGCAGAAACAAAACTATCAATTTTATAGTGATGGATAAATGGGGAAGGCGACGACCAGGTCGCCACCCTACAGATGTCACCAATGGGCGCCTGAGTGGCCCAGGCCGCAGAGGTGGCCGCACTACGAGTGAGCCGTGATACGCAAAGGGATGGCTAAAGACTGTGATTGGTATGCCCTGGCAATACAAGCCTTAATCCACTTGGCAATAGTGGAAGAGGAGACCTTGAGGCCCATAGAGGCAGGATTGAAGGAGAGGAAAAGTGTCTCTGATCTACAGAAAGAAGCAGTTCTTTTAAGATAAATGCGTAGCGCCCTGAGAACATCCAAGGTGTGCCATCTGCGTTGCAAGTCACAAGACGGACTAGGGCAGAAGCTCGGTAATACCACCTCTTGTGACCGGTGAAACAAAGAGTTCACCTTAGGAATGAAAGTGGGGTCTAATTGCAGGATCACGCAATCGGGGCAAAACAGGCAGAGATCCTTCCTGACCGAGAGGGCTGTCAATTCAGATATGCATCTGGCCGAGGTCACTGCCACCAGAAAGGCCACTTTCATAGATAAGAGATTGAGATCACAGGAACAAAGTGGTTCAAAAGGCGACCCGGTAAGGGCCTGCAAAACCTTCGAAAGATCCCAAGAGGGATACCAATGAACTGTTGGAGGTCTCGTATTAATTGCTCCCTTTATGAAGGAACGGATCAGTGGATAGTGGGCAAGTGAGGAAGAGTCGTCACAAGAAAGAACCGTGGCCAAAGCCGCAACCTGTCTCCTGATAGTACTAGGAGACAGACCCTTATCCATCCCGTCCAGTAAAAATTGTAGAACCTGAGGCACAGTGAGAGATGCCAACTGGACGATGCCTGGACATCCAAGATATAAAACTCTTCCAAGTAGAATCATAAACTCTACTAGTTGATGGGCGTCTAGATGCTTGGATCATTTCAATGACCTTCGGAGGATAAGCTTCCTCAGTCAGACGTCTCCGCTCAAGTGCCATACGGTTAACTGTAGCCATTGAGGATCGGGGTGCCGGAGCGCCCCTTGACTGAGTGCTATTCGGTCTGGGGGTATCTTCCACGAAACGGATACTGACAGGCTCATGAGATCGGCGAACTACGGGTGCCTCGGCCAATGAGGGGCTATGAGGACAACCTCCGCCTTCTCTCACAGAATTTTGCGGATGACGCCCGGAAGTAGAGGGAGTGGAGGAAAGGCGTAAAGAAGGCCCCGGGGCCACAGAATGCACAGGGCATCTACCCCCTCTGACCCCGGGGACTAGAAAATGGGAGAAAAACCTTGGAAGTTGGGAGTTCGCTGCCAAGACGAATAAGTCTAGAACTGGGTGGCCTATCCTATGAGATATTGCTAGGTACAGTGCTGGATCCAGTTGCCACTCTGAATGATCCACCGTCGCCCTGCTGAGAGCATCCGCCTGCTGGTTGATTGCCCCCGAGATGTGATCCGCTTTTATCGAGGACAGATTGGCCTCTGCCCAAGAGCAGAGCAGTCTGGCTTCCATCATCAGAGAACTCGACATGGTGCCTCCTTGACAGTTCACATGAACTTTGGCCGCTATGTTGTCCATGAGGATGAGATCGTGCTGGCCTCTCACCTTGTGACTGAAGTGACACAATACCAGGTGAATTGCCCTGAGTTCCAGCCAATTTATATTGTGTTTCAAATCCTCCTTGGACCATCTCCCCTGGGCTATCTGAGACTGGAGGTGAGCCCTCTCAGCCGAAGAGACTGGCGTCCGAGTCACTTATTCTTCCGATAGGGACGGCCCTGCGCCCCGAAAGGGCCGCTTAGACTGCTGTTGTTGCCTGGGCTTGGGTCCAAAACGTTCCGTTTGACGTTCCAATTTTGGAGGAAATGAACGTGTTGGTTGTGACCGGTTAGAACCCTGGGTATTGTCCCGGAATCCCTGACGGCGATAAAAGGGAGCAGACTTTCTGTCTGATCGCCTGGCCTGATGAGCAAGTACCTTTTTCTTATCCTTGTTTTCTATCAAATATGGCTCCAGGGCTTCCCCAAATAATTTTCCGCCCAAGTAAGGAGCGGTGGCCAAATGCCCTTTGGATTTTAAATCCGCCCGCCATTGTTTCAGCCAAAGCAGTCGCCTGGTAGAAACATTGGCTGCTATCGCTCTGGCTGAAAATTGGGCTGCATGCAACATGGCATCGGCCGTGTATTCCACCGCCGCTAATAACTTACCCAATGTCTGATGGGCGTGTACCTGATCCTGTGGGATCATGCTCTGAAGCTCCCGGAGCCAGGTGATAGAAGATCGTGAGAAGAAAGGCTGACATGGAAGCCTTTACTGCCCACCCTGATTCTTGATGTGTGCCCTTCTTAGTGCGTACTCAGATTTCCTCTCCTCCAGTTTTAACGCCTCTGCCACATCTTCAGCGATAGTAGAGTTTGAAAAAATTGGGAGTAAGGGATGTGTCCAGTTGGGATCTCCAGGAGATTGGTTAAAGATGGCACCATGCTAAACAGCTTTTTGTCAGAGGACCCTGGAACAGGAGAGGCCCCAAGATTGGTCCACTGCTTTCTTACTGTGTTGGCAAAGAATGGAGGACAAGAAATATATCTTTGAGTCACCGTGGGCTCAGCAAACAGAGGATTTGAAGACTGACTGGTGGAAGGGATGGGTTGTGGGTCTGGCTCTGGGGCGATCTGGGATGTGGCCATGGCCTTGGCTAGAATGGTCTTGAATAGAGTGGGATCAAAGAGTGCTACAAAAGGGGAGGGCTCCCGAGGAGCATCCTCATCGTCTGATAAAGCTGCCCCCCGTGATTCATCAATATCCGAATAAGAATCCCCACTCTGTGAGGATTGATCGGAAGCAATGGAATAAGCGTATTCAGGGGTGGTGGATCGATGCTGGGAGGGTGTCAGGGGTTGGGATTTCTGTAGGGATGAGAGACTCTCTAATACCTGCATGAGCATGGATTGCAGTTGTTCCGGTGCAATCGTCTATGACTCAGGGCGGAGACCAGCGGCTGTGGGCGTGAACGTGGCCGATGGAGTAGATTGAGGATTAAGCGGTGGAGTCCCCCAGCTTGGACTGGGATTAGATGTCATAGGACTAATAGGTCAAGATTGAGATCCACCCTCTGGAGACAATGGCCTGTGAACCTGTGCCACTGTGGTTACCTGAGGGCTGAAAGGAGAAGTCTCAGAACTCTCAAATGCAGCTTGCACCTGTTGTGGTGAAGCTGTCTTCTGAGCACTGGATATCTGCCTCTCTAGGGCCTGATGTCTCCTAGCGGCCTCCTTTTCTGCCGTCTTGGATGGCGCTTTGCCGGATAAGGCCTTTACTTTTGCTTTGACTTTGCTGGCTGCCTCCGCCTTTGGAGATTTGCGTCTCCTTTTACTTGGAGGACTGGTGGATGCCAGAACCAGTTGAGGCTGCTTGTCTTCCGCCATCGCTTGTGTACCCTTCAGCGCAAGTCTGAGAATGGGTCTAAGAAAGGTAGGAAATAAGGTCTTAAGGTGAAAAACAGTAGAAAACTGGGAAAACCAGTATGGTCTCTTGGCACAGTAGGTAGGACCTGAAAACCCTTCAGCACAAGTCTGAGAATGGGTTGTACCAGGTAGAAAGACTGGAAAACCAGAATGGACTCCTTGCAAAAGAGCTAGGCCTGAGACCCTTCAGCACAAGTCTGAGAATGGGTTGTACCAGGTAGAAAGACTGGAAAACTAGAATGGACTCCTTGCAAAAGAGCTAGGCCTGAGACCCTTCAGCACTAGTCTGAGAATGGGTTGTACCAGGTAGAAAGACTGGAAAACTAGAATGGACTCCTTGCAAAAGAGCTAGGCCTGAGACCCTTCAGCACAAGTCTGAGAATGGGTTGTACCAGGTAGAAAGACTGGAAAACTAGAATGGACTCCTTGCAAAAGAGCTAGGCCTGAGACCCTTCAGCACTAGTCTGAGAATGGGTTGCACCAGGCAGTAAAGGCTGGAAAACCAGAATGGACTCCTTGCAAAAGAGCTAGGCCTGAGACCCTTCAGCACAAGTCTGAGAATGGGTTGTACCAGGCTTTTAAGGACTGGAAAATCAATATGGACATCTTTCAAAAGAAATTAGGCCTGAGACCCTTCAGAACAAGTCTGAGAATGGGTCTAGAGCAGGCTAGGAGCTGAGGTCCAGTGTGGGACTTCAGAGACTGGTGAGACCAGTATGTGAGCTCCTTGCAAAAAAACTGTGAGAACCAGTATATGATAGATAGGTGCTTAGTAAGCAGCAGAGGTGAGAAAATCCAACTCCCAATGAAAGACAATTCAATTATACTGCTGCAATAAATTGCCAGAGGAAATGACAAGTGAATGTGGCTGGGGAAAAAAGCCTGGAGATTGTCTGCACTAGTTCTGCCCTCCCCCGAAAGGGGGGGGGACTGTTCCAGCCACTCAATAAGATTAGAGAAGTTAATTTAGACTCAGATCTGTCTTTTGTATCTGCCAAAGGAAGTTGAGAAAATAAACTGCGTAATGAGTTTTATTCCAAAATGGCGACCGCCAGTCACGTGGTGATCAGCCTATGGCTCTAACGCCGGCCCTGCAATACAGGCCTCGGAGCAAGAAAGGCTGACACTAGCCACGTGACTCCCCGCAATGCAAGGGAGCAAGCCCAAAACAAAAATAGCGGCCGCCAGCCATGTGGCAACTCGCCGATAGCCACAATCATCAGGACAAAGCTCAGGACGATCAGCTGTTGTTCGGGCTTCCGCGGCAGTCCCTCGCTCAGCTGAGCCGATCAGAAGGCTCTGTGGCTCTTCAAGCCTTGCAAACAAGAAAAAGCAAAGAAAAACAAGCCTCCCGGCGAGGCCCCAGCAGTCTGGGACGAACTGCCATCACCCTGGGCCTCCACAGAGATCCGCCGATCAGCTGGAAGGCTCCGCAACTCCCCAAAACTCCGAAAACATACAAATAAACAAAGGAAACCTCTAGCTGAGGGTACAATCTCCCCAAAGCCTGAACGTTCAACCGGAAAAAACAACACAAGCCTTGTGCTGAGGCTGCAACCGTCGGGGAACGCAAACAAAAAAGAATCGGAGGGGAGGGGAGGACCCGAGGGAAGAAATCACAGGAAAACAATACAGTGTTTTGAAGAGGAATTAAAGGGGAAAGGAAGGATAATCCACGAATAGGGAAAAAGGGAAAATAAATTTTAATAAAATCTGAGTCTGGAGAGAAGCACCAACGTGTCTTGTCTGGATAAAGACTAAGTTGGAACTGGGTAAACGTGACCCAGCAAGAGGCGTGGCTATCTCTCAGACTTAGTCTAATTGGGTAAAAGGGACTTCAGGAAACTCAATCCATGGATTACCCATCTTCATGCCGGAGAACAGGTATTTGCCTTCTGTACGTGCCATCCTTCTCATTCTCTCTACAATAAACTATTAATTATAGTTTATTTGGTATACACCTTTAAAAAGTAGCCAAATTCTGCTTTTTACATACACAGTATTGGAGTGAGAATCTTCCCAATGTATAGTAAATTGAAACAAGTAACTATATTTTTGCTGATGCAGCTTAAAAGTGCAATTGTCTTGTTTTGCAACCAACTACACGTCTAACATTTTTTTCACGAGACATCATTGCATTGATTATCTGTGTATTTGATTTGTTTCATAAATATATAACTTAGTCTGCATTTCTATTCCATTTTACAAACTGAACATTTTTGTCTGACCAACATGAATACATAGTGGGAATTATTTATTAAGTTCCAGTTATACCTGATTACCTTTTAGTTGCTTTTTAATGTAGTTGAATGCCGCATTTTTTGTCTTAAATATCTTTAGCTTATTATATGAATGTTTTTCTTGGGGATACAGCCACCATTGGAATAATATACGAGCATAGGACTTGGATGATCCTGGATGATTTTTCAGGATTATTAAAATGGCTGTGTTTTTAATGTTTATATTATTGTTCCTAACTTACTTATCCAGCCAATCACTAAAACAAAGTTAGACAATATTTACTAGCTGTTGATGCAAACAATTGCCAAGGAAATACATTTGCTATAGCAATTTATGAGAATGAGATTTTTTTTATAAATGTATTTTGTTATATTTCTAGCTTGCCTTTTGTCCAAGAGATGGCTCACATGAAGATCTTAATTTATCCTGTAACAATACCCTTATTAGGTAGATTGGGCTGAGAATGACTTGTCCACAGAGATACAGTAGATTTCTAGGAACAGAGATGGATTAGAACCTAAGTCTCCCCATTCCTTAGCCACACCACCATCTTACCTGCCCTGAACAACAGCTGTTCCACATCACTGTTGTGAAGAAAGACATAGGAAAGAAGCGAGTTTGCCAAAGACATTTGGGAGATGGTTGCCCAAACTGAATTCCCATCTTTGGATCAAACCACCAACAAAAGAAACAGTTAAAGTGAACAAGGATTCAAAGTTATACAGATTATTTTAATGAAAATCAGTTGAAATAATTCATTTGTTTTCTCCATAAAAGGGCTTTCATTTTTCTAAATCTGAAGGCCTCTCCTGCTTGGAAGAAACTGAAGAAGCAATGGGTTCTAGCTTGGTGGAAGGAGAAATACAACCAGGGCAGGTGCCTACTCCCTCAGAAGACTTGTTCAAGAGGCACTGCAACTGAGAAGTACAGTAGCTCTTCTTGACTTCAGGTCTTTAATTTTACAAAAGTGGAGCACTGGATATTTTTCCATAGGTGACCTAAATCCTCTAAGTCAGCGGTTCTCAACCTATGGGTCGCGACCACATTTGGGGTCGAACGACCATTTTACAGGGGTCGCCAAACAACGCGATCTGCCATTTCCCCCCCTCAGGGGGCGCCGCTGTGCATGCATGCTGCACATGGGGGTGCCGCTGCGCATGGGGGTGCCGCTGTGCATGCGCGGCGCGTCCGTGTGACTGGGGGTCGCCGTATAAAAAGGTTGAGAACTGCTGCTCTAAGTGTTTAAGTACCAAGACATAAACGATTTAATAAATCAAAAGCAACAGTTTAAATTGTACTCAAAAATTAATCAGCAGCCAGTTTAGAGCCCAAGAACATAGGTGCAATATCCTAACAAGCAGCAATTAATGTACCTTGCTGCATTTAGAGTATGGCTTTCACCCTAGCTGAACAATACTTTATTCCCAACATAGCAGCCAATCACCTGAACTCAAGTAATTGAACATCCTCAGGAGAAATAAAGAGGTCTATCAGGTTGTGTAAAAAATATGAAATAGGCTGACAATGAGTAGGACAAAGTTCTATTCACAGGTTAGCAATAGGATGCAAATGACACAAAAGTCACTGGAGTTTATAAGTACTGGTGAACTGCACAGCATTCCCTTTTGTTACTTGGCATCATCACCATGCATCAGAATAACCAAACAACAAAATGACAACCTTAAAATTCAAAATACAATGCACTAAACCATAAATTAAACATACATGCTTGATACTCATAGTCCACTAAACCAAAACACGGTGGACTATTATACAATTCACTATTATCAAGATGGTTTAAATCAGTGGTTCTCAACCTTTTTAATGCCGCGACCCCCAACCGGTCGTAAGTCAAGGACTACTCAACCGGTCGTAAGTCGAGGACTACTCAACTGGTGCAGCACCGTTTGCAGAATGGGACTTTTGGCGGGCTCAGCAGGGCAGAGACAGCCTGGACAATTCCTATTGGCTTTTGAAAGCCAATAGAATTAGACTCTATTCAAGAGAGTCTATTCTATTGGCTTTCAAAAGCCAATAGAATAAAAGGGAGTAGCACAGCTAAGGAAAAGGGGGAAAAAATGGCGGACTGCGTTGTTTGGCGACCCCCGTGAAATGGTCGTTCGACCCCAAATGGGGTCCTGACCCACAGGTTGAGAACCACTGGTTTAAATTGATAATGGCTATGCAACAAGGTTGAAGAAAAACAAAACTATAGGAAAAATGGTGTATTATTTCTGGAAGAATTATTAGTTATAAGACAAGTAAAAGTTACAAATATTTGTACATAAGGAATTCAACCCAGTGCAGTGGCACATCACCCACACTGAAGCAAACTTTTAGGGATAAACCAATGGGGACAGTGAGTTTACACTTGATTTTCAGATTTTGATTTAAAAACTTCTAATACTACTACATCCAATTATAGTGTTATCTTTATGCCCTTTAGGTCACAGATTCATTCAGCAAACACAACTTTAGATTTTAATTCTTTTTATTTAAGAACAAAAAAGATTCTCATAATCACATATGCTAAAGATGACATGTCAACAAGGCTAGAATTATGGAAGTTGTAACATATTAATAGGAAACACTGCCATAATTGAAATAAACAAAACCCAGTACTTCTATTGTATACAGTTGCACAGCAGCTAGCCCAGTCCTCCAAGAGTGCCAACCTCTTCTTATGTCTTTTCAAGCCATCTTCAACTATTATTGTAGAATTAATCCAACTAAAATGAGATAAAAGAAACAATCATTCAATATTCTTTCTTTGGAGGCTACAATTCTACATCTTTTCTTGTTATCTGTGTTCACTTGAACTTTTACAATACATTACTTTTTCCATTATACTTTTAACAGCATTTGGGAGTCAGGATAGTGATGAGAAGTCATGGGCATTGCAGGGCCCACAACAGCGGACCATTCCAGAAGTGCATGAACATAAAATAACAGATGGAAGGGACCTCGGAAATCTTCTAGTCCAGTTCAAGACAAGAGATTTATACCATGCTGGTATATGCCCATGATCGTTAGAGCCAGGAGACCGAGGGAGAGGTCGTGGGCATTGCCAGGGAACCCTGGGCAACGGAGGGGGCAGCGGGCAACCGAAAGCGCAGGGCATGGCTGGGGCCTTTACAGCCGCCCTCCCCCTCACCTTAATGAAGCCGATGTCCTTGGCGTATTGGCGGAAGCACTGGCGACACATGTTGAGGCCGTACTTGCGGATCAGTCCGTGCCGGTTGGAGCAGACGCGGCTGCGGGAGGAAGAGAGGGAGGCCGGTGAGCCAGACCCTGGCACTTCCCGGCTCCCCTCATCCCAGAAGCACTACCCCCCCCCCCAGCCCTCTCCTCTGTCTGCTGTCGGGCGCTTCCGTTACTTCCTGCGGCTGCCAGGGCCGGCCGGGCCTCGTGCAGAGGCCGGTGGGCCAGACATCGGGATGGGCGCTGGGCCCGGCAGGCGCCGCCAAGAGCGAGTCGGGGAGCCTGTGTGTGTCGGAGACCTACCAGGAGCGCGAGCCCTGCCCGAACTTCCTGGGGTGGCTCCAGTAGAGTTGCTGGTGACCCATCGCGGTGCTCCGGCTGCCCCTCGCGTGGCTCAGACGCCGACCAGGAAAAGGAAAAGGAAAGGCCGAAAGGCGCAGGCGCAGAGAAAGCGAGCGCGCGAGCCGCTCTGTCTCCTGCTCCCCCTCCCCTCGGGTGACGTCACGGCGCGAATCGGCTCTAGTAAGCTGGGGCGTGCGATTGCAGCAGCCGGGCGCGGTGGCGCGAGCCTGTAATCCAGCTACTCCGGAGGCTGAGGCTGGCGGATCGCTTGAGCTCAGGAGTTCTGGGCTGCAGTGGGCTATGCCGATCGGGTGTCCGCACTAAGTTCGGCATCAATATGGTGATCCCCGGGGAGCCGAGGGCCACCAGGTTGCCTAAGGAGGGGTGAACCGGCCCAGGTCGGAGACGGAGCAGGTCAAAACTCCCGTGCCGATCAGTAGTGGGTTAGCGCCTGTGAATAGCCGCTGCAGCGTAGCCTGAGTAAGACAGCGAGACCCAGACTCTTTTGCGCCCCTCCGCCACAAGGTCCTTTTTTTCCCCCGAACATTGTGAGGGTGATGGGATGGGAGGGTCGCCGAAGTTGTCTCCCCCCCCCCCCCTAGCCAGGTTCGCCCTCTGTCCCGTGTTATATTTCGCGAGTCCCACAGCACCTCCTAGCGGAAGCGGACGTTAACCGCCGCTCCCGCTGCCGCCGATTCCGCACTTTCTCCAGCAGGAGTCGCTCTACACCATTTCAGCCCTTCCTTTCGCCATCCTCTCCCTGCCTTCATTTTCGGGCGCGGGGTAAGGATCGCGAAGCGCCAAGCCGGGCTGCTCTTTGCATCGACTTCAGACTCACGGGGCCGTTGCGAAGAACCCGAGCGAGAGCGTCCCAAAAAGCTTTTACCACGATTCTGCTTTTTCTCACACCTGGGACTGAGTCGCCAGGCGCGGGAAGAAAGCGAGCCTTTTCATTCGAATCAGGAAAGGAGTTGCACCTTTCGGTGCCAATCGACAGAAAAACACCAGTTGGACAGTCAGTGGCAAGAAAACGCAGCTCGGTATCTTGGCCAATATGCAAAAGCCCCTTGAGTATCAAGTTGCGGTTTTGTGCTTCGTGGGAACCAGGTACCTCTCCGCGGGTGGGGGGGGGGTAGCATCTCAAAGGCAGCAGAATCGCTGGTGGCCGCAAACAATATTGAGGCGGATGGATGTATGATCCTACAATCCAGGTTCTTTCGCCCCCCCCCCCCGCCCCGCAGCACAAAACACAATATATCTTTCAAAAGAGGCGCTTCTTTAATTTATTAATTTTATTGACTTATTTAATTTATATGCAGTCCGTTTCGCTGCCTTGCTTACAATCCGATAAAACAATATAAATAATTAAACAGTAGGACAATAAATATAACCTTAGCAGAAAAATAGCTAAATGGCGGGGTACACAATGGAGTGCAGATGGTATTTTCTAATTAATTGAAGATCAGGCCTCCATTTTGACTTTTTGACACCTGTACAAGTCCCTGCAAAGGTATCACTCAGGTTACATCCCTGTTGCTGCTCCTGTCCAATTCTGGGTGGCACAGCAATGAGGACTCTTATCATTATAAAGTGAAAGGATGGAAATGGCCTGCCTTCCTGGTCTGAAAGTTGTAGGCCAGGTAGAGGGTGTGGCGCACACTGATAGCCAAGAGATACTGGTAGATGAATGCCACAAGCCTAGCTTGGAAGGCAAACTTTGGTGTCTGGGAACCTAAGGAAGTTCAGGTAGGAAAAATACTATTTCTCTTACTTGCTGGCAGAACTCTGGTGCAGTCATGGGGTGGTGGTGGTGGTGTTAGACCTTAATCTAAATGGTAGTGCAGCCAGGGGGTTTAGATTGTGAGAGGTTTGGGACCCGTTTTGGACCTGTCCTAAAGAGATAGACCCCACTTGGATGAGAATGATGCTCATCATCTCTTTGGGTCATTAATTTAGGTCGAACCAGGATAAGCTATGTGGTTTAGCTATGGGAAAAGGTGAATTGGGAAAGATCTAGCAGCAGCAATTGGGATGACGTCTTGCAAGTGTTCCAGGTCTTAAGGGAAAGAGAAGAGTGTCTTTTGAGAAAGCAGGAGATGACCTGCTGAGAAAAGTTCAAGGCCAACTCCTTGGAAGCAAGTTGACCTCCTGATAACTTCCCAAGCAGTTCCCTGTAGTTTTCTTCACACAATACAGGTGTGCCTGCATTTTATTGCTGCCTTCCTTCCACTTCGGGATCACAACCTGGGGATTTTCTAGTGGTCTCCCATCAGAGGAGGAACCCAGGTGATCTCTGCTTGCCTTTTCAATATCAGCTGTGGTCAGCCAAATGCAAGGCACCAGTTAAGTGAAGGGAAGAGGCAGGAGAAAAGGGGAAGCAGGAACTGTTTGCAGGATTGTAAAAGAGCTGCAAGGTTCCATTCTATCCATTTTCTGCCATTGCTCTTTTTTTCTTTTGACACTCAAGCATTGGAGCCTAGGTACTCTTTGGGAGATGCAGAACATGAGAGCGCCCCCCATTTTAAGGACCACTTGGCTTAGCAACCTCGCCTCTTCGCATGTTTTGTGAATTATTTTCAGTTGTGGAACTGATACTCAGTGCAAATACATTTGGAAATAATGCTCCAATTGCTATTTTAATTTAAAAAACAGGAAAAAAAGTCTATTATCCATGGCAATAAATATTCCGCAACTATAGCATGCGTAGTTCATAATCCCAGGGATGCTGCACTGAAATTAAATGAGATTCGGAGTTTTCTTAAATCTTCTGTATTTCTCTTTGGAAGCTAGGTGGCAGAAGGAGCCTAAGGATAAAAAGATTTGCAGCCTGAGCATTTTGATGGTGGCTGGGAATGTTAGATGCTCCAGTTTCATAACTGATGTGTTATGGCACTGCCTGTGATGCTAAAGAGGCAATCATGAAATTGCCAACTGACGGGCCCCCTGAAAAGGCACTTTGGATGCATTTATTTATTACAGATGGTATGTTGTCATGTACGGTTGTCCCCTGGTAGTTTGCAATAAAGAAATAAAAAAGAAGCTAGAACCAGTAGTAAGACAAACAATCCACAATTAAAATCATTCTTGGGTAAAAAGCATATTTAAGACATTGTTATAAAGCCACATTATAAAGATCTGGAGTGCCTGTAGGTAAATGCTGTGGTAGTTGTTGATCTCGCTGGGGGTTTGGGGGAGGGGGTGTCCCACAGGAAGAGATCTTGACCATCTTCAGAACCAACCTGGCTGCTGAATTAGACACTGACTGAAGTTTCCAGAATAGAGCCAAAGGCAACCCAATGCAGAATGCATAATAATCCTTTTGGGAAGGAAATTATAACCTATAAGAAATTAGCCTGGGTGGTTGAGAAATATCTGTTGGAAGACCCCAATCCATTTCTATATTTTTTTTGCCAACATGGTGACATATATGATGTTATCAGCAATAGAGTTTTGCTTGAAGGAAATTCTTGCTTGCCATTGGGGGGCACCTCTGCACTCTTTGCTTTATAGGAGTACCAAAGAGTCTTCTCATCTCTGGACCTGCTCCTCTTTTCCTATGAAAAATGGACACTTTCCTCTAAGGGGCCAATCCAGTGTCTTCCCTGCCATTGGCTGTTGTATCAGGCAGCGATTCTGGTTAACTGAACAGCCTCTGAAAGACCTCTGTCCTTTGCATGTCCTTCTCACCTTTCCACTCTCAGCCACTGCCCAGTCATCTGTTACTGTGCTCTCCCAAATTCTTATTCCCATCAATGTCTTTTTACACACCAAAGATGCTATCAGACAAAATATTTTATTGGCTTAGAAGGCCAGTGGTGCTGATACTGCATTCCAGAGCAGTGTTTGCCAACCTCAGCAACTTTAGGACGTGTGGACTTCAACTCCTGAAATTACCCAATCACCATGAAATAAAGACAGGCTTTCTGATGCTGCAAACATATTTGGAGATCAGCTTTTCCCCTCCTTTAACAACTGACTGCCTCATGGGCTCTGGGTACAAGTGCAGGTGAGGGCTATTACTTATAGAGATAATATATAGCTGTGGCATATAGCCTGGTTATTTGAGGAGCTCCCTATGTTTTGTCTACTGTGGTTTACCTAAAGCAGCCAAATAATTTGAAGATACAACATATAGTAAATGTATTAAACATGCAAATAACAATAGTGTACAGTTCCCAGCAAAGCATGGACAGTTTGCTGAGCAGTGCTGAACAAAAGCAGAATCACAGTTTATACCTTTGGCCTATTACATTGCAAAGACAAGGGAAGGAAAAGTAAAGAAACAGTGTTAATTACAGCACATGATTGGGATGTTTTAGACAAATGTGACTTTCTCCCTTTCTACTAAGCCAGCATGCCAGCTGTATTATCTTTGGGATACAATTCCTAGGGTTGATAGAGGATGCAGCTCATCTGTGTGTGAAGTACCACCGCACTGTCCTGTCCATTAAGATTGGCAGGAATGGGTACACTCCAGGTCACTTTGATGAAACAATGTCATTGGGACCCAGAAAGCATGCTTCTCATGGCATCTGTCCTCTGGAACAGGAGTCCCCAACCCCTGGGGTGTGGCCCATTACTGGGCCTTGAGCCTTTCGGAATTGGACCATGGAAGTGATGGGCATCTACGTGCATCCTCACTTGTGTGAGCAGTGAGCATGTGTGCACACACTCCATTTCTGCAAGTGGTAGGTGCGTGTGCTACTGCACAAATGGAGCTGCGCATGCACGTGTGCTTGCCCACTGCTAGCACAGAACCATCTCTCCCCCCCCACCCCAAAGGGCAGCAAAGCTGGAAAGGTTGGAACTCTGTTCTGGAACAGTGTCCTCCTGGAGAGAGATCTGTAGGACTTCTGCCCTTCAGTTCTGTAAATCTCTGAAGACCTGACTTTGCTTCCAGGTCTAGTTGCTGAATCCCTTTTGGGGTATTTTTGTGTATATTTATGTGTTGTGTTTTTTCCAGATATGCATTATGTTTTTTTACGGTTTCTTGTCCTTGAATGTAAACCCGCTAGAGTCAAATGGGAGTTGGATAGCTTCCTAATCTAATAAAATTATCATAATTATTATCAAACCTGCCCCTTTCAGTCTTTTTTGAGGAAAGAAACCTTGCCTTTAAAGACCTGGATAAGGAGCCGAGAGCAAGATTTAAAAATGCCACGCTGCCTTTTGTCTCTCTGTGTGGGCAATGTAGAATGCATGTTTGCTTTTCAAATTATCAGCAGACATTATTGGGTCTTTAGTGTGTGCTGGTTGCTTGAAAGAATGTGTTCATCTCCGACGTTTATTTATGGCATGTATGAAAATCTACTTAAAATCTCATCATTACCATAACTGAATATTTATGGCAGTTTTGAATGGATGCTGCTCCTTGATTAAACTGAAAAAGAAAAGCTTTACTCCCTTTATGTAAATGTTTATTTGTCAGGGATTGAAATTGTCTTTAAACAAACTTGAAATCAAATTGATGCAGTAAATTCTGCAGTCAAAAGGGAGTCAGGAAAGAAAAGAATGTGCTTGGTAATGTGCGCAAATTGGTCTTATTTGTGCTGCTGTATTTTGTCTTTGGTAGAACATCCATACCCCAGAGTAGTCTACTTTTAGGTACCCAATTTCATTGCCTCCATTTCTGCAGAGGAATTTAGCTCTAATCTGGTGAAGGGTGTGGAAGAAGAAAAACAGTTACTCAGTAGGAGCTATGGGAAAAAGACTTAGAACAGTCCCAAACTGACATAGAGCCAAATATTTTCTGTGTATTTCCTCCCAGAGGCCTGTTTAACAAATTCTTTTGAACCACTGATTTATTCTTTATTTTTTGGAGAAATGCCTAATTTCTCATCTATCCATATGGAAGAACCTGGGTATAGAAAGTGGAAAATAGAAAGTGACCTGACACTCTGTTCAACTCTCAACATAAAGATGGGAAAAGCAGTAAAAATAGATCACCAAGTTTAACATGGCAGCAAAAAGCAAGATAGAAACAAAATCTAAGCAGCAGAGTCAAATGCTTGTTTAAGAAGTTTCAACTTGCTGGTAGCATTTTGAGCCTAACTCATTGAAATGTTTTCTCAATCCTTCAATGTGATGCACTGTTGTTGCTCATTTGATGATATGCTTGAGTGCTCTCTGTTTTGTTTATTATACTTCAGCTCAGTCCAGGAAAAACAATTTTTTGAGATGGAAACAGCACATTTTTGCCAAAGCATCTTGTCTATAGGTAAAAAAGCAAGATTTAAAACAAGAAGAGACTGGACAACCATTTGTCTGAAATGGTATAGTGTTTCCTGCCTGAGCAGGGTTGGACTAGAAGACCTTCAAGGTCTCTTCCATCATCATCATCATCATCATCACCATTATTATCTTTTATTCATTAGACATGAACCTCAGTGAATAAAAGATAATAATATCAACTGGACCACACAGCTATAGGAGTGGTGAGTTTGGCCCTAGTGTTGCTGATTACACTGACTATGGCTTGTCTTATTGTACACTTTTTCTTCTGGAACCGTCCCATTCCCAAGGAAGCAGGTGTTGCCCCTGGGAAAACAGACTGTGGAAGCCAGAGGTGTGCAACCCCTGTAGACTCTTATGTTTGGGAAGCCTTGGGAGTGGGGCCTTTGGAGTTTGTTGTGCGTCTTGGGATTGTGGATGTTTTACTTAGCAAACAAAACTTGGCTCTGTGGGCAGCCCAGGACTGAGACTACTACTTCCCAAACCACCATGCCTCATATCACCCAGCTCCCTAACATGTTGCATTTGCGATTCCAACTGCCTTACTGAATGTTGTTAACTTTGACATTGTTATCATTGATGACCTGCTGTGACAGCCAAGCGACAGGACCTTGGCTGACTACTGGAGGCTTCCACAGGCTAAGGTGTGCCAGTGTGATTAGAATTTGGGCTGAATTCTCTGAACTGAACCTCAAGAGGACGCTGAGGTTCCCAATTTTAATGCTATACTGGTGGATGAAGAGATCATCCTTATCTCAGACGTAGATCCATCAGACTACCCTGACTTATTTTGAAAATTGGCAGGTATGGGTCCTCTGCAGTTTTGTCTGGTGTTTGTGTGCATCCTGTTTGGTGGATAGGGCTCTGAACAACAGCCTCAAGTGTTGTGAGAATGGGTGAGTAACTACTCTCATTCCTGGGGCTGTTGAGGATCCAGAGGGGGGAGGAAGGATTGGGGTACAAAGTTTGGGGTCTTCAACAGCACCAAACAAACAAAAACCAGAGCCAGTCTGTTCCCCCCATCACCGCATCTATTGTTTCTTCCACCACACCAAACCTAGCCCATCACCTAAACCCAAGCCCAAGCCCAAGCCCAAGCCCAAGCCCAAGCGGGACTGGAGGAAAGATATCATCCAGGCTAAAAAGGCCTATGCGACAATTGAGGGAAGGGGACTATATGCTGAAAATATTGGCAATAGCTCAGAGTCTGGTCAACCAAACCAACCCAACTTTGGCTCAATGATGCTGGTTGTGTTTGTCTGCATCCCCATCGGCATACAATGCAGTTCCTGTCATGCCAGAACTCTGGGCAATAACCAATGCCACCGTAGCCTTTGAGAGGGGCGCCAGGTTTGTGGGAAACTGGCAGATGCAAAACTATATGACCTCTACAACAGCTTAGAGGGGTTGGGAATTAGCCACCTTCCCATCACTGGCCCTGTGGCCGTTGGTGTACCCCTCCTAGGACCACCTCCCTTATGTGTCAGGAGGAGTCAGGACCCCCAGAAAGGCACTCCATTGGGGGGAAGAACAGGGGAATACTGGCAAGGGTGCCAAATGGAACTGGCCATAAGCCCATCTCAGTGGAAGCATGAGGAAGTCAAAATAACCCAGGACATCTCCCTTTCCACACACAACCTCTACAGAAAGAAGGTCACTTTCTCTGTCTGGCCGCCGTTGGACATTGCCAAAGGGAGGGGAAACTCCACAAGGGGCCATGCAAATGCAAGCCCAGGGGCAATGAAGCGAGACAGACTCATCTGTCAGAAACCACTTAGGATGTTGGGTACATGAATAGCTCACTTACAAGAAAACCCAAAACCACCTAGCTGGAACAGGAAACTAGAAACTTTGCAAGATATCTATGACCTGAGGTGGGCAAGAGGTGGTGTGACATTTAGCTATTTTGCATAGCAAGCGAGAAAGCTTTAGGGGGCTCCAATCCAGATAACCAATCAATGTTATATGTTATGCATGTATTATTGGGGGGAGGGCAAAGGGATGTATGCGATTCAATTTTGACTATAAAAAAATGCTGTAAAACTGTAATCAAGGCCTTGGCAGCTTTCAAAGCCAGGGCCCTTATACCTTGGTACCAAAATAAAAGTATATTTTTGTTTCATACCTTGTGTTTGGTGGTCAATTGGCTTCGACACCAAGCTAAGGCCTGGTTTTGGGGACAACACTTCTCCCAGACAAACATTGTCATACTCACTGCATAAAATTTCAAAGTGGTTTCCAGTATAGATTTACATAGTATCTTTAGAGTAATCCAACTGAGATGTCATTAATGCAGAAGAATGATGGCCAAGTCTAATCACACTATGGTCTATTTTTAGAATTTTAATTTTGGAATAATCAGACTTAACCATTATTTTTTGTGCATTAGATGGATGGTAGCCTGGATCATACAGTGAATTATACCATCAGATTACGGTATAATCTGATTTGCTTGCTCTTGATTTGGGGATGTTGTGTGAACTCAGCTAATAATGGTCTGTTCAATATAGCATGGTTAAAATAAGCCAGCATATGATTCCAATCAAGGAATAACAACAGTATTTTTAGATGTTCCCAGCAAAAAACATCTTCTCAATGTATATTTGAAATTGTTGTTGTTAGTTGCGAAGTCGTGTCTGACCCATCGTGACCCCATGGACAACCTTCCTCCAGGCCTTCCTGTCCTCTACCATCTTCTGAAGTCCATTTAAGCTCACGCCTACTGCTTCAGTGACTCCATCCAGCCATCTCATTCTCTGTCGTCCCCTTCTTCTATTGCACTCAATCTTTCCCAACATTAGGCTCTTCTCCAGTGAGTTTTTCCTTCTCATTAGGTGGCCAAAGTACTTGTGTTTCAACTTCAGGATCTGGCCTTCTAAAGAGCAGTCAGGGTTGATCTCTTCTAGGACTGACCGGTTAGAATGCCTTGCAGTCCAAGGGCTCGCAGGAGTCTTCTCCAGCACCATAGTTCAAAGGCCTCAATTCTTTTGCGCTCAGCCTTTCTTATGGTCCTACTTTCACAGCCATACATTGCAACTGGGAAAACCACAGCCTGGACTATACACACTTTTGTTGGCAGGGTGATGTCTCTACTTTTTAGTATGCTGTATAGAAACTTGAAATTATGCATTAAATATTCCTTCAGATCCTCAGTCACTTAGGATTCTTTTATTTATTATAATAATAACAACAACAACAATAATAAAGTTGGAAGGGACCTTGGAGGTCATCTAGTCCAACCTCCTGCACAGGCAGGAAACCCTATACCATTTCAGACAAATGGCTGTACAGTCTCTTCTTAAAAACTTCCAGTGTTGGAGCATTCACCGCTTCTGGAGGCAGGTTGTTCCACTGGTTAATTAATTATTATTATTATATTTTTATCCTACCTTTATTATTTTATACATAACAAAGCAACAAATATACACAATACTCCTTCTTCCTCCTGTTTTCTGAGAAAGAGAGAGAGGGGAGGGGGCAAAATCACCCAGCTGGCTTTCAAGTCTAATGCAAGTCTAGAATTCACAGTCTCCTAGTTTCTAGGCTAGCATCTTAACCACTACACCAAACTGGTGTTATATCCTCAGCTATCATTGGATGTAGCTTTAAAACCATTTGTCAGCTATTGTGTGGTTTCCATTAATCGCCATCTTAATTTTATGTTTCATTTCACTTAGTTTGGAGTAATATTATAAAGTGTAATTAATTCTAATTAACATACACAAGACTAAAGGAATTATTTGCTTCTGATTATTTGAATTATTCATCTATCTCATCAAAATATAATGATGCCATTAAAGTCTTTGCCTGACCTTTGTAGGAACCAAAGATAAACTAGCACCAATAACTTGAAAATGAATATTTAGATAATAAATAATAAAAATAAATGCAAAAGTTAATTCAAATATTCATGATCCCGAGGATATGTGTTTCATAAAATATGAAGAAAACAATATATATATATTATTCAAAAGCCTATTTTGACTAGGTAGTGATGTTTATAGCATATTTCTACACTGGGATTCAGGCAGTTTTTAGTTTTATCTAATTCAGTTTACTGCTCAGTTTTTCACTGAGAATTGTTAGAAATAATCTAGAGTAGCTTTCCCAACCTAATACCTTCTGGAGGTGTTCCCTACCAGACCCATCATCCCCAACTAGTATGAATAGTTGATTCCTGCTGATTGAAGGATAGCTGCCGAAATTTCATCCCAAGAGCAGATGTGAACTGAACTAGACATAAAATATAAATTTCTATGACATCAGGTTGAGGAGTCCGGATATCTAGCCAAGCCAACAGTCGAGTTACGAATGTAATGGAGCCTGCCCATTACACTCGTAACTTGAAAACTCGTAGAGTGAATCTTGTACATCAAATGAGATTACTCCCTTGCTAGTTAAAATGCACACAGCTCGTTAAGCGAACATGAGGTATCTTGGTGGGGAAGGCCATGGAGGTCCTAGTGATGGAACAGGCCGGATTGGGGCTCCAGAGGCCTTTTCCAGGCCACTGCCGTCCAAATTTGAGGCCGGGGAATGCTTCTGCGTGCCTCCCCATGGCCCAATCCAGGCTCCGGAGGCGTTTTCCAGGCCTGATCAGGCTGTGGGGGTCTGCAGAAATGTTCCCCCACTTCAGATTTGGGTGGCAGCAGCTTGGAAAAGGCCTCTGGAACCCAGATCAGGCCACAGTGGGGCACAGAAGTGTTCCCTGGCCTTAGATCCAGGTGGCAGCAGGAATGGTGGCAGAGAGGAAACAGATCTTTTCCAGGTGAGTCCAGTGTGGCAGGAAGGGAGAAACAAATACTCTGGCCATCAAATGAGAAGAGAGGACTCATTGGAAAAGACCCTGAGGTTGATGTTGGGAAAAATTGAACGCAAAAGGAGAAGGGGATGGCAGAAGATGAGATGCTTAGATTGTCTCATCAACCCAGTGGGCATGACATTGGGTGGTCTCCGAGAGACGGGAGACAAGGGAGCCTACTGTGCCGTGGTCCATGGGGTCACACAGAGTTGAGCAGTGACTTAGCAAGTGAACAATAACAACAAATTGATTCCAGGACCTCTTTCTAGCTCATGAACATAACAGGTACTCAACATATGTAAAATGAGACCTGCAGTTCTGTTTCCTGTGCAATGATTGTCAATCACAGAAGTTAATGCTGTCTGGCCACAATAACATGATTCAGCTATGAGAAGATATATCCGAGATAGCATATTGATGATGATGGCTATTATACATTATACACCACTAAGCTGTGGTGGTGCACTGGTTAGAACGCAGTACTGCAGGCTAACTCACTGCTTACTCCAGGAGTTCGATCCTGACCGTTCAAGGTTGACGCAGCCTTCCACCCTTTCGAGGTCGGTAAAATGAGGACCTAGATTGTTGGGGGCAATATGCTAACATTGTAAACTACTTAGAGAAGGCTGTAAAGCATTATGAAGCAATAAATAAGTCTAAGTGCTATTGCGATTCCTATTTCCTTGGCATCATTTCTCCCATGCAGTTGAGGCATTCCCCCACTCCCCGTAGAGCAAATCAGGCAGTATGAAGCTCTGAATTCCAGATAGTAATTGAGCCAACATGAAGTCATGTGAATCACTATTAGCAATCCCCAAGTGGTCTGAGCTGTCATAAATATTCAAGCAGATGGATTTGATAAGAATTAACCAAAAGGTATGCTACCTCAATTTTTATTTTTTAAAAATCAGCTTCATTTACAAAAAGTGCTTTACCAAATAAATCTCCAAGCTTTTTACGTAATCTTTTATTAATAATGAGTACAATAATATGGGAAAAAATAAGATCCCTGCCTCAAAGTGCTTCTAATAGAAAATGCAATGATGAGAGCAAAAATGGAAAAAAATCACAAAAACCTGATATATATGCAAAGCTGTATAGTTACTCATGCTTAATCTTTGCTTCAAAGAAAAATAAGTGCATTTCAAGAGGACATATACAATATGAAGGCAATTTGCTGTGTGCTTTTTAAAAGAGTAAATGTGGGTGTTATGTCCCGAGCCTTGCAAACGGCTCGGGCGTTTGCAGGCAGTCCCGGGCAGGTGCAAAGCTGCCCGGGACCAGACAGGCTGTCGCCAGCGCCGTGCGCATGCGCGGGTGCTGGCGCGGGAAAAGTAACCCATTTACCCGGGAGTTGCCTATATAAGAGGCTGCGAGGCGTTTGGGCGAGGCTGAAGCCATCTTCCTGTAAGCTGAACGCTGAATAAATGAAACTGAGAACTCCAGCTGCTTCTCGTGTCTGTTTTCCCGCCACGGACTCAACACTGGCGACGAAGGTGGGATGCCTTGCACTACCTGGAAAGGAAGAAGTGTAAGCTTACCCAAGGAGTCCTGAGCGGCGAAAGAGGAACGGCGTCGACTCGGCAGCTGCCCGCCAATCTGGTGCGCATTCGGGGGTAGGCTGGCTGATAGACCCGTCTCCTGAAGATCCGAAGATGGCGAAAATCGGAAGGCTTTCGGAATTCGACGTCTCACATCCAGAGCGGTGGGAGTCCTACGTATCCAGAATGGAGAACTACTTCAAGGCAAACCAAGTGAGGGAAGATAGCTTGAAGGCGGCCACCCTGCTTTGCGTTTGCGGCCAAGACGCCTTCGAAATCGCAGAAAACCTTGCAGCACCTGTCCAGTAGAGTCTGTAAGCTACGCAGACCTGAAGAAGCTGCTGAAGGAGCACTTCCACCCCAAGGTGTCCGTTATCTCATGGCGCCACACCTTCGAACAAGGGATCAACGGTCCGGTGAGTCAGCCAAGGAATACATCGCCGCGTTACGGAAGGCTGCCAAGCCCTGCGAGTTCAAGGACCTCGAGGAACGACTGAGGGACCGATTCGTGTGCGGGTTAAGGCATCGCGAGCTACAACAGAGACTTTTCGCAAAGGAAGAATTATCCTTCCAAGACGCCTTAAGGGAAGTCACCGCAGAAGAAGCAGCAGGCGGCGCCGTCAAAACATGCGGCCGATCAGAAACAGTGCAGAGGGTGCGTCCGTGCACCAGGAAGACGTCCGACGAAACTCCGAGGAGGATCCGGACGAGGAAGTCGACCGTCTACACACATCCGCGACAGGAGAACCGACTGCAAGTTCCGCTCCGCTACCTGCCGGGCATGCGGTAAACAAGGGCACATTGCAGCTGTGTGCCTGGGCCGACGAAAGGCACAACCCCAAGAAGAACGCCTGAAGGGTACCAGATTCCCCAGCCAGAATAGGGTAGGTTTTTGCGCTTCGCGAAGAAGCATCTGTAGAACAGGCACACACAAGCCCATGAAGAAAAAGCTGTCACTCAACGTGAAGCTACAAGGGGTTCCATTATCTATGGAACTAGACACAGGGTCTGCCCTGTCCATCATTTCATTGCATACATTTAGGAAGATTTGTTCCAGAAGTGGGTCTAAGGCCAAGTTAAGGCCTTCTGATATTGTATTAACAGATTTTCAGAACTCAAGAGTGTGTGTTAAGGGGGAGGCCACCCTTAACATGCAATACAAGAGTTTTGAAGGTCCACTAGACTTATTAGTAGTAGGGGGTGAACGAACGAGTCTCATAGGACTCGATTGGTTTGAGGCCCTGGGGATACACGTCACAGGACTCAACAGCTTACAAACACTCGACCTACAGGAAGTCTGCAAAGAATTTGCAGATGTTTTCAGCCCCCAGCTGGGCACATTCAAAGGACCACCTGTGTCCTTAAAGCTAGACCCCACTGTCACTCCCATTAGGATTAAAGCAAGAAGGGTCCCTTTTGCTTTAAAAAGTAAGATTGACACTGAATTAGACAAACTAATCCAACAGGGAATCCTAGAACCTGTTGATTCCAGCCCGTGGGAGACCCCCATTGTCACGCCTCTAAAGGCAAATGGGGACATTCGCATTTGTGCTGATTACAAATGCACACTCAATAAGGCATTGCAGCAACATGCCTATCCTGTTCCTGTGGTCAGTCACATCCTGGCCTCTCTCAAGGGGGGGCGTGTTTTTGCAAAGCTTGACCTAGCTCAAGCATATCAACAGCTGCCTGTTGATGATGATGCTGCCATAGCTCAGACCATTGTGACCCACAGGGGAGCCTTTAAAGTAAAAAGGCTACAGTTTGGAGTGAATGTCGCTCCTGGGATTTTCCAAAGCGTATGGAAAACACACTACGAGGTATACCAGGGGTCTGCCCCTACTTTGACGATGTCTTGATTGCAGGAGACTCCACACACATTCTAGCTGAAAGGCTTAGGGCTGTCCTGTTAAGATTCAGGAAATCAGGCCTCAAGCTCAGAAAAGACAAATGCCAGATTGGGGTGCCTTCTACTGAATTTCTGGGATTCAAAATTGATGCTGCTGGGATTCATCCTGCTGAATTCAAACTAACTGCTATTTTAGATGCACCCAGGCCAAAGTCTAAGGCCGAACTTCAGGCCTTCCTAGGCCTCCTGAATTTCTACAATTCTTTTCTTCCACATAAAGCTAGTGTAGCTGAGCCTCTTCACAGGCTACTAGACAAACAGGCTGTGTGGCTGTGGTCACAAGCGCATGAGGCTTGCTTTAAAGAAGTCAAGGCCTTGCTCACTTCTAACAGTGTTCTTGCACATTTCAACGAGTCTCTCCCTGTGTGCATCGCTTGTGATGCGTCCCCCTATGGGGTTGGAGCTGTCCTGAATCACCTCAGGTCTGATGGAACTCAGGTTCCTATCGCATACTACTCCAGAACACTGTCTTCTGCCGAGCGCAACTACGCTCAGATAGACAGGGAGGCTCTGGCTGGTGTTGCTGGAATTAAAAAATTCCACGATTTTCTATATGGCAGGCATTTCACGGTCTTCACTGACCATAAGCCTCTGCTGGGACTGTTACCACACGTAAGCAGACTCCCCACATCATTTCCCCTAGAATGCTTAGGTGGTCTATTTTCTTGTCTGCATATGATTTTTCATTACTCCACAAGCCTGGGAAAGAAATGGGCCATGCTGATGGCCTCAGTAGATTGCCTCTGCCGGTAGTAGAAGCTGACCCCGCACCAGCTGTCAACATTCTATCAATCCAAGCCTTGCCCGAGCTCCCTCTTTGTGCCAGGGATGTTGCCGCTGAAACAGGGACAGATCACACACTTTCACGTGTCCGTTCCTGGGTTTTGTCCGGTTGGCCTGAGCACTGCCCTAGTCCTGAGTTTCAGAGTTTCTGGTCCAAAAGAAAAGAACTGTCCCTTTCTCAGGGTTGTCTGCTTTGGGGAAACAGAGTTGTCATTCCCACCTCAATGAGGACTAGGGTCTTAGAATCCCTCCACGAGGGTCATCCTGGCATTGTCGTATGAAGGCTTCTTGAACAGCAGCCACTTGTGAGGTGGCCCTGCTAAGATAAAATGATTGAGGGCTAAGGTACACGCATGCCACCTGCTGCAACGATATCGCACAATGAGATGCCCCAAGTCTCATGTGCATAGATGGGAGTGAAACACAGTCCAATGGTCTAGGGTGCCCCATTGACTAAACAGCGGGCCCTTTCAGGGCCAGTTCTTCTAGGTCCTTGTTGACAGACATTACAAAATAGCTTGAGGTTTGATTGCCTTGTCTCATCCACCACCACTGCAAAGGAACTAATTCACTGTTACTGAAGGGGGATTTTTTGCTGCACACACGAGGCTGCCAAGATGTCATTGTGTCTGACAACGGCCCTCAATTCACCTCCTCCGAATTCCAAGCTTCTTACAGGCAAACCTGATTCGTCATGCCACATCTGCGCCTTTTCACCCATCCACCAACGGTATGGCTGAACGCATGGTGCGCATCGCAAAGGACGCCTTGAAGAGACTCACCTACGGGGACTGGCATCACAGGTTGGCGGACTTTCTCCTTTCTTATCGCACCACACCGTCCACTTCTACAGGGAGAAGTCCAGCTGAACTTCGTTGGGGGCGCCAACTTACTACTAGACTTGACCGGTTGCATCCGAGAACAGAGGGGAGTGACGCACTCATCTACCTCACATCCTAGGGCACCTAGGACAACTACTTGATGGATTGCCACGAGTTTGGGCCGCAATTACGGAGCACGGTCATACATGGAGTCCCCGCTTCTGTGTCCAGGATCACAGGTAGCTATCTCCTACGAAGGTTGCCACTGGACAAAACGTCGGTCCTGCGTACAGGCACATCGACCAACTATCGCTCTTAGGCGAGATTATCTACTGAGACCCTGGGTCTTTTCAGTATGTGGGGGGGGAGATGGGGACCCTGGAGCAAAAGGGAAGGGCCAGAGATACTGCCATCTCAACTGAGGAGACACAACGAGATCGTACCAAGGTTCATGCAATTGCTCCGAACAAAAAAGAAAGTCCTGGAGTTACCCCACACAAAGGCACTCACGCCTACTCCAGCCAGGAGTCACCCCTGGGCATACTCACCTTCCACACACATCACACAGCACTCCAGTCACGAAGGATACCCGGGGGCATCCCAACAAATCATTCCCCGCAAGAGAGCTGGCACACAATCCCCAAGGTTGGCCTGACCTTACCCCAAATTCTACAGGGGGTCAAACATACACAGAGTTAGTCAAGGAACCAAGTCCCGACTACAACAACCCTAGCACAAATCAGGGAACACCTGAGTTTTGGGAAAGTACAGAAACCCACACGAGCCCGAACACAGAATGGGGTTCAGGGAATGGACAGCCTCCTGACAGGTCTTGGACTGACATAGGAGGTTCTACAGAGACGCCCAGCAGCGGCTATCACTTCAAGGGGCCTGAGGGTCTACAGCTAGGTAGGTCAACCAGGTCACAAAGTAACAGAAGCCCTGGCCTGACGAGCCCGGTGGGCAAGCAAGCAGTCCAGGCATCGGGGCACAGTCCTTGGAAGACACCAGGACACAATAGAGAGAACAGGCTCACGCCTCCCTCCAGTCAGGGGACTTATGCCAGTAACCCAGAGCTAAGAAGGTCACAGAGAGCAAAGAAATCTCCTAAGTATCTAGAAGATTACATAACATTGCTGGCAAGGCAAAAGCCAGTAATCAGTGGGAGCACTGGGGAGCAAAATGTCAATAAAATAAATGTTATATGTTGGTAGTAGTTTTAGCCCGGGGGAAAGGAAAGGGGTGTTATGTCCCGAGCCTTGCAAACGGCTCGGGCGTTTGCAGGCAGTCCCGGGCAGGTGCAAAGCTGCCCGGGACCAGACAGGCTGTCGCCAGCGCCGTGCGCATGCGCGGGTGCTGGCGCGGGAAAAGTAACCCATTTACCCGGGAGTTGCCTATATAAGAGGCTGCGAGGCGTTTGGGCGAGGCTGAAGCCATCTTCCTGTAAGCTGAACGCTGAATAAATGAAACTGAGAACTCCAGCTGCTTCTCGTGTCTGTTTTCCCGCCACGGACTCAACAGTGACCATTGCTTTTTATCTGCTTTATTGTAAATCCAATAATTCTATTAGAGAAACCAACTACTTGAGAGATTTAAGTGATCAGATTTTTAGCCTCATTTCTCTGTGGGATCTTTCATATCACAAGTTTCTAAAACATCCTCTATGTATGCAGCATTTTTTGTCCTTTAAAATAATGCAGTGTGCGTATGTATGTGTGTGTATCTTCACCTGCACTTATGTACCAGAAATTTATTATTTATACACACACACACACACACACACACACACACACACTTCTAAAATCATTAATGGCAGATGATTGACAGACAGAAGAAACGAGAAGCTATATTTCAGGAGTATAAAGAACTAGAAAATTGTCATATTCCTTTTAGGAAAGAGTTAGTTATGGAAATTCTGAGAATAATGTTATTTCAGATAAACCTGTGATTAAACTTTGGCTTTCGTTTACTATGATCAATTTTCTTCTTCACATTAGTGTGCTGGTTTGGAAGCATGAGCAGGGAATAAAAAAAACCTTTTTGGCATTAAGAATCTAAATTCAGTGAACCCTACAATATAGATTAATATCGATACATCATTCAAAAGAACATTGGGTAGAACAGAATAAAGTATCTTTTGAATTGAACACTGCAGAATTGGATATTGCTCATTGATTAAATAAATTTAATTTGCATAATCATTTCATTCTTAAGTGATCTACTTCCAACTTCATTTTAGATATTTAAATGTCACCTTTGATCTAATATTTGCACATATTAAACACAGAACAAATAAACTTTGATTTAATTTGTCTTTTTATGCTTAAGTATATTCCACCCTATTTCTTTGTCAGTTTCAATTAAAAGTAGATAAATGTTAGCAGAAATGATCTTGCATATTTTTTTTATTGTTTACATTTTTTTGTTTCTTTGTCTGCAAGCATTTTCTCAAGCAATTTCCTCTAAGACTTCTTAAATATTCTTTTTATCAATTTATTCATTTGTTCCCTTCATTTCCCAAATATACACATACTGTTTTTCTTTGGGAATTGCATTGTATTAAAAAAGGGAATAGGTAGAAAGATGATTGTATTTTGGTTTCTTTATAGAGTAGGTGTGTAAATTGGAAAGGCTCAACTCCAACCAATGAACTATTTCTGTTCATAGAGAGGAAAATTACAAAAAGAAAATTGCTTAGGACCTAATATGCTTTCAGGATAGGTAGTCCCGAATTCTTATTATAAGTAAATGTGGCTAGAGTAAAATTCAAATTCAAATTCAGAATAGAGCTGGAAGGGACCTTGGAGGTCTGTTGTAATTTTGAATGGTCACTAAATGAACTGTTGTAAGTCGAGGACTACCTGTAATGCAAATATTTTGTGATTTAAGTCCTAAGAACAGCATAGGATTGCTACAGATTGGGCAATCTGAAAGGAAGAAGACATCCTCCCACAGAGAAATGTAATGAGTTACAGTCAATAAATATCTAAATATTGACTAACTGAAGATTAAAGTAGACACAATACCTACAATACATATTGGGGAATAGCTCTTCTGGATTTGGACAGATGTGAATCAGAACCATAGGATGGGAGAAGCCAATCCTTTCCCTCCTTTCCTTTGTTTAGAAACTTTTTTTTAAAATATTTTTTTATTAGTAACCATGAATTTTATTTTATTTTTTAAATTCTGTGTTGGTATAGGATAGATTTCCTTAACAAAAGAGCTGTGGAAAGGATTGATTTTTCAGTTCTCTAGGTATAGTTTCTGATCTAATTTAATATTCTAGGTTGAGTACCATGCTTTTATACTTGAATATATGTAAAGCAGAAGGGTAACTGTACAGGATGCTGGCTAGAAAGCCCAGGAGATGGAATTTCAACATATCTATTGAGCAACAGAATGGAAAGTCTGCTTTAAAAGTATTGGCACAATTACAATCAAACACAAATTGTAAGCTGTTTCAGAATGATACATTCCAAGTTTACTTACAATGTGCTTGCTTCCACCACTTGGTGGCGTAGATTCTCCACAGTTTTACATGTCAACCATCTCCTTTAGACTGATCTCCACAGGTACTAAAAAGAAAGTTCTATGCTTGTATTCACTGGGGCTAGAGCTGCTTGATTTGCATTTTAAACAAGCATAGGTAAGCACAGGTAAGTCAAGGAATCATCTCAATATGAACTAAGAGAGATGAGATGGTATTCATTGTAAATAAACGGCTTGAGTTACATGTCTGAGGGGTCTGAGATGGGTCTCTGCAGAACTAAGGGCAATAATAGCTCTATGCAGATACCTGAAGGACAATCTGGACATAGCATCTAACTATTTAAAGCCAGATGATAAGGACAGGATTGGTACCTAGAGTGAATGAAGAATCATAGAGATCAGTTTTGAAGGATCAGGGAATTATCGCTCTTGACTATACCCTCTGTAGAGAAGGATGGTTCTTTATAGATAGTTCTTTATATATATATATCTTGGGTGAGACTTCACAAAGGACAGGATACCAAGCCCAAAAAAATACTGTAGGGGAGAATTCTAGAATGATAATATTAGTATGCCCTTGAGACAATGTAAGGCTTGGAGGCCTCCCTTCAGTCCCATCCTAGCTCATACTGATTGTAGACATTATAGAATATTTTCATTGGCCAAGCCTGATGCCTTCAGCATCAATTACTGAAATACTCCTATCTTAATGCCTTTGCTGGTTTGCCTCCTGTGCTACTGAGGATGTGTGATACAAATGCTGAACAATAGTAACACATGTGTTGCTTTTATTAGACACACTTATAAAAGAACTGCCAGGTACAGATGATGGCTGGAACATCTTTCCTTCTGGAACACCATTATTCCCCTCAAAGTGGCTAGATTTTGCCTAGCAATGCTGAGAAATTGGGAGATAATATTATCCAACATAGCTGAACTCTTTTAAAACTCTGGAAAAAGAGTTAACCCTAACAGATCAGTTGTTCTGCCTCTTAAACCCTTTGCTGATATATTTTTGAATTTTGAGGGATTTTGCTCATGCTAAGGAAGGTGGAAAGAAAAGGACAACCAGCAGCAAGGTGGACAGACTCAGTTGTGATGGTGGTGGGTGCAGTGTTGAAGGACATGAATGCATAAGTTAGGGACAAATTATCATGGAGAAAATCTACTTATGTGGTTGCTAGAAGATGACAACAACTTGATGGCAGATAATCATTTCATTTTTATTCTTTTAGGTTACAAATTTGAGGGTTGACTTATCTACAGATGGAGTTATATGCAAATATTCCTTAGTGATACTTTTTTTTCTTGAATATATGTTGTAGCTTGATTCTAATTGGGAAAGATGTATATATCTTAGGAAGAAATGCAGGTATGCAGCTATTCCAAGTGGAAAAGGCAAGATTGTTATTTAGTCCTTCCAGTATCCAGACATTTAAAGGAAGACAACTGGGATGGTGGTAGTGAAATCTTGAGCAGAGAATATGTTTATTTTGTTTGATAATTATTCTAACATGGCTTACATTTATAAACAGCAGTGTAGATATTATTATATGAAATGAGAATAAGCCCTTGACACTGAATATCGCCCTGACAGCTGACCAAGTTTCCATATATTTCAAACACCTGATGAAAGAGGAAGGATAAAGAGTTTATAAAACACATTTGGTTCCTGGAGGTTTTCCAATATCAGCTGATAGCATTTAAATGTTATAATAATATGTTAAAGCTGACAAAATCTTGCCTTGAGGGCAATTCATTAAATCAGCACATAAACAGGGAGATAATTCCAACTGACAGTGCCATGGAATGAGGCAGTCTGGGTAGTGTGTGGGATCATCACAAGCTTTTTTCAGTATTTTTATCTTGGGGGGGAGGAGGAGACACAGATCTGTCCTTGAAATCAGTGTGAATTATAATTAAAGGGTTACCATGCTGTATAAAAGAGGAGTGGACTTGTTTTCTATTGCCGCAAAGGGCAAGCCTATAACCAGTGGTTGAAACTGTAGGAAAGATGTTAAGAAGAAGGGGGGGGGGTTGTTTTGATGGTCACATCTCAATCAGTGGAATAGCTGCCTCATGATGTTCTTTTTTCACTGGAGATCTTTAAATAAGTTGTGTGAAGTGCTTTAACAAATCTTACATCTGCCAGGAAGCTGGGATAGATGACTTCTGAGTACCTCCCAGTTGTGTAATTCTATGATTGGAAAAGGGGAGTTTCGTGATTTTATCAGACTAACTCTTTTAGCCATGTGTCTTCTGTATCACCCTATAACTGGTATCCATGAGCTGAAAGGCAGCTATCAAGAAAATATGGGTTTCCTCAACCATCTGCCTCCTTCATGTTGTAACTGACAGGGCCAGCAAGAGCCTTAACCTGTATAGCTTATCCCTTGACCCAGATGTGGCCCTGATTCAGAATTTAGCACAGTGGGGGCAATCTTTATAATCAAGGGCCTTGCTTAGCTCTTTTCTTTCCTTTCCTGCTTGGGTGCTGACTTCAGATGGTCAGTGGGTCTCAGTGGATACGGAATAATGCACGCATTGAGGATAAGGGGGAAATTAACCCCCCATGCCTTAAAAGAAAGCAAAGGAAAAACAGCAACACTGCTTTAAAATTAATTACAAAGCTGTTCTGAGAATGCAAAAGGCATGCTATAGTCAAGACTGACTGACTGAATGATGGAGGATCATAGGTTGTTCTCCTGGTTTGATAAAGTCATAATGCATATTTTTTTTCTCTTGTACCCTGGAACATGCCTGGGGCACAGCTTTGCACATTTGGCTTTGTTGCCTTTATGGTGTTTGTCAGTGGATCTTTGGCTGCCCCCTTTCCTTATGAGCCCCATTTCACAATCTATTGTGTCCAGGTCCAATGTGTCTATGGGCCTGCATTTTACTGTATGAAAGATCTGGAGTTAAAGGCTGTTCTTTCATGTTGTGATGGACTATTTGGAAATAAACACTACAAAGCTTAGGTTCATGCCTTGCACTAAGCTGTGGCTTTAAACAACCCCTATTGGCTGGCTTCACACAACATATTAGACCAAAGCAGCCAACTCACATTATGGTTTAGCATTATGTGTGAGCCCAACCAAGTGGTTTGTGCCTCAGGCCTTGGCAGAGAAATAGCTTCATGGTGCAAAGCTAGGTGGCATGTGGCTGCTGGACTGAAGTCATAGCATTTTTCTATGAGAGGTTTAAAGTTATTTTAAAAACAACTTTGCTTTGAACTTTCAGAGAAGTAGTTGAGGACATCCACTGCAGCAAAGATTAACTAATAGTCTTAAGCTAACACATTTATTACCTTATGATGCTAATATAGACTGGGGTGCATTTCATCCAATTGGAGAAGTCTCTCTCTCTCTCTCTTCTGTGTGTATAAATGAAATGCCAAAAATATAGACTGCCTCAATTAGGTTAGTCAAAAAGGTTTGACTAAAAGGAGAAAAAAGATGTATCAAGATTGTGGTTATGGATAACCAAACTGAGTTTCCAGCTTTAATTACATATCAGCTACTTCTGCTAGAAGATTGAGTTGGAAGGATTTTTGTTTGTTTGCTTGAGACTGCTCATTTTGCGGGTAAAAAATATGTTCTAAGAAATCAAAATATTTTTTCCTGTCTTGATGCCAATTCTATCATTTTACCTGTGTAGGCAGTAATGATATGCACGCTAATATTGTTAGCAATAGCACCAAAATAATTCAGTTGCATATCTTCTGATATGATATAAACCACCATATGCCAGTATAGCTGTCATAGTGGAAGCAAAATGGTGCTCTCTGCTACACTGGATTTTATTGTGACAGGGCTAGATAACAGTGAATAGTAGCCTATTTATTAGTGGCCTCATTTGCTGCTCAAAATTTGCACAAATGATATTTATTTAGGAAAGATTCCTTTAAAAAAAGGATGAACTTTGGAAAGTTTCATACAAAAGAGGCTTTGTGGGAGATAGTTTTATCTAGATAGAAGAAACATATTTTAGTATTACATTTTTTTTAAAAAAGCACAATTAGGAATTATGGAAGGGACAATTGAAACTCCTGAATGAAACCCCCTGCTCAGAGCTGGAATCCAAGTGAAAGTATCCCAGATATGGTGGAATGTGGTCTGGATTCCCGGGAGGGAAGGGCTACTTTCCAGAAGGCAAAGAGGCAGCATAGCATGGAAATTTGCTCAGCACAAAGAGGCTCCTCCCTAGTTTTTCCTGGAGTATATATGTAGTTATGCAAATTGTTGCTTTAGTCTGGCAAGACTCTGTCCATGGGTGAAGAACAATAAGAGAACTACTCTGATGTAACTCTATGTGTGGTTCTTGATTCTTGCGGGCCCGATACCTCCTGAACATATCCAATGAAGGAGAACCAAGTGTTTTTTTATGTAATTTGTTCCTCTGTCAAACAGCTCTATTGAGAAGTTCTGTCTAACATTCACTGGGAATCTGCCTTCCTGTAACTCAGTGTTTCCCAAACTTGACAATTTTAAGGCATGTGGACTTCAACTCCCAGAATTCCACGGCTGTGGAATTCTGGGAGTTGAAGTCCACATACCTTAAAATTGTCAAGTTTGGGAAACACTGCTGTAACTTAAATGCATCTCCGCATCCTGTCATCTGGGATAGCAAAGAACATTTCTTCTGTGTGAGACTCTTCCAGGTATTTGAACAGCACAATTGCTTCCTCTTTACTCCTTCTGCCTTGAGTGGTAAAGATTCCCAGTTTTTCCAGTCTCTATTCAAAGTTTTTAATCTGCCAATCATCTTCATTGTTCTCCCTCAGAACCTATTACAACTGGTCTGAAACTTTTTTAAAATGAGTAGTCTAGACTGTGATGTATTCTATAGCCCCAAGTATAACAATGATTCCCTAGGACTTGAGAGCTATATTTCTGTTGATGCAATCTACAATTGCATTGGCATTTTTGCAGGCACATCATATTGTGCACTCATGGAAAAGATCTTGGATTTGCATATCAAATATAAGTTCTATTATCAAGCCATTATCACCTTTTCTATTCCTGGACACTTGATTTCTATTTACTAAGCAAAGAACTTTGAATTTGTCAATTTATAAATTTCATTCTTCCATTTTCAGCCCATTTCTCTGATCTATCCAGAAAATTTTGAATTTTATATCTATGTTCTAGAATACCTGCTATCTTATAGCATTCCATTCAATGCTTTAATCCAGCTTGAATAGGAACACTTGATGAACAATCCCTGATTATGATTTCTGCATTCAATAGTCCTCCCACAATTATTAGTCTGCTAAGTATTTATAAACTTATGTAGAACATTGCATATAATAGGGAAGGTTGTAAACTGCAACAAATGTGGTTTTTCTAACTTTTTGTTTTATATCGAATGGAACAAAATATATATGACTTCTGTATGAATGTACTTAGAATATTGCAAGTATTTGTGGCATTATGTATTCTCTTTGGGTAAATAAACCAATAATCACACAGGCCAGGTTTGTTGGGAGCTGAAATAGGAGTAGGAGAGCAGTGGGCTGGATAGGTTTGCTGCCATTTCATGGATATTTTTTTATTACACTTGTATAGTGTTAGATCTGGACTGACCTGACCCATTCACTCAAGATATAGGGCATATGGGCTGGCCTCTTTTCTTACTATCCTTCCAAATACTCCCACCTTTAAAAAAACTGGCTCAGTCGATGTATTAATACTCTGGTTGGGAATGACACAAATCCTCCATTAAATGAGACATAAATGACAAGTGCCTGTTAACATCAGTGGTCACAACTAATCCAGGATAATAGAAATGTCAAATTCAATTTATTTTTAAGGAACAAACTATTTAGAGCTGCCACAGACACATTCACTGTGATCAGGTTTGTAAAATTTCCCTTGCAATTTCTTTCCTCTGGAGAAGTGATGCTGTGTGTGTTCAGGTGCTACTGTTGATTTCTCTGTAAAGGTGGGTGGTAAACTGCTGTCTGTGGTTGGGCCAAAGGCAGAAACTATAAAGCTGAAATAATTGTTGTCTCATGTATGGTGCCCACAGGTAGCAGGCCTTCCATAGAGATTTCCCTTAGTGCTTTGTTGTATCAGCTGAAAAGTATATAATTTTGAAGTTAATTATTTACAATGATTCTGTGGTTGCTAAATAAATTATTTCTTCTCTTCCTCTTGAAAACTGATCTGGTTGCTTCTTCATCAGTTGCACATGCCACTGGCCAGTGTGAAAACTAATACAAATAAAAGCTTTAATAAAGAGCCGGCATTCAAGTGTTGTTCTGTACATACTTTGTTGTACTTACAGCTATTAGTGTTCTCAATTTTGGCAACTTTAAGATGCATGGACTTCAACTCCCACAATTCCCTTGTCAGCATGGCTCACCAAGTAATTCTGGGGGTTTAAGTTCACACAATTTGTCAAGGTTAAGGAACACTGAGTTCATTGCAACAGGATTGTCTTATACCCCAGCCTTCTGTCTGCTATGCTGACATTTCTTCAGCTTTGGTCTTGTCTGTGGATGGAAATTATAGTAACCTCCAGCTGATGGATCTGCTAACTCTTCATTGCTTTCCTTCATTGCCAGAGAAGAACTTGTAAGCACCAATCATTTATTTTTCCATGGCTGGGTCTTTGAGGACAAGTGTGTTTCACTGATAGACCCTTTGTTTGTGTCCTTCTGGATGCATAGGAAAAAAACAGTAGCTGCACCCAGGGCTTTGTTTAAAAATACACAGGAAGACTGGTAGGTCAAGAAGGTAGGCAGCATCCTGCCAAGCTAGAAGAGTGATGTAGCCAGGGATCCATGTTGTGAGAGCATCTGCAGGAGGCCCTTAACATGCCACATGTGCCCATTGGAGATGCTTTTGCTTTAATAAAATATTGCATGTTTTTGTTTTATCTACAAATGCATTATATTTTCACTATTTAAAACCAAACTGCAACAGTATTTTAATGTAACACTTCTTAAAGAAACCTCCCAAATACAAATAGGATTGTTTAATCTAAAATCAACCATCTAGGAAGTGAAAAGGCATGCCAGATATTGAACTCTTCACAGTCATACTTAGGTGAGCAAAGCCAGTGAAGAGACTGTTATAATTAAAGATTGTATTAAAATTTAGTTATAAAATCTGCCTGAGAATAATAGTTGATAGGTTAGAATAATGGGCAGAAAATAACAGAATGAAATTTAATACAGGGCAATGCACAGCTTTGTACTTGTGGGGGGAGGAATCAATCATGCAGTTGTAGAATGAAGAATCTGATAATGGTATTTTAAAAAAAATCTTGGAATAATAGTTGATTGCACATTGGAAATGAGTCTGGAGTGTGCTGTGGTTGAAAAAAACCAAACACAAATTTATGATGCAATGGAATAGTTTCCAAATCACAGAGAGTAATTGTTTTGTTTATTTTGCTTTGATTAGTTCCTACCTTGTGTACTGTGTCCAGTCCTGCTCACCTGGAGAATAATTTAACAAATGGAACAGAGAAGGACAATGGAAATAACCAAGGGACAAGAAAGTAAGTCCTGTGAAGACAGAGTGAGACTTCATCCATATACCTTCCTTGCCTCTGCCAACCTTTTGTTGAACACAACAACACCACCTTCCTTTCCCAGTAAACTCCAGTTAATTCAAAGTGATCTGGTAGGAAAGTGGGTTTTTCCATCAGACACAACATAGTCTCCCGTGAAAACATTGTGATTCATTGACTTGCATAAACGGGAGGCACTGTTTTGTGGTGGCTCTTCTGTTTTTCCATGGCCAGTTTAGTTGGTGCTGGAGGTGAGAAGTCATATACATGAAAACACTGTGTGACATCATTCACCAGTATGGAGTACAGTACCATCAGTATGTTGATGATACTCAGTTATACATCTCCATCCCAGACAAGTGGGGACCACTGGTTATAATTTAGATTCCTAAACTGAGCAGGGAGTTGGTATAGTTGTCTTACTGGCCTTTGCAATTCCAGGAATCTGGAGTTTTATTTCCCCCTTTCCAGTGGTGGAATGTGGGGCAGTGCAATGGCTCGGTAGTTAAGATGCTGAGTTTGTTGGCTGGAAAGCCGACAAGCTAGGTTTGAGACCTGAGCATCGCACAATGAAACGAGCACCTGTGTTCGCCTAGCTCCAGCCCACCTAGCCATTCAAAAGCATGCAAATATGAGTAGATAAATAGATACTTCAGTGGGAAAGTAATAGTGCTCCATGACATCATGCTGGCCATGGAAATGTCTTCAGACAGCGCTGGTTCAACAGCCCTTGAAATGGAGATGAGCATCACCCCCTATAGTCAGCAATGACCAGAGGAGTAAAATCTGCAGGAACTCCTTTACCTTTACCAATGATGGAAGGAGCACTTCCCTTGTAGTAAAGACTACTGACCCAAGCAGATGTTGGTTCAGGATTCAAATTCTTTCTTGCTATGCCTCCGTGATGTCTAATCTCACTTGATCCTGAATCTGAAATTTTACCTTAGTCTGGACTAGAGAATCCATGTTGACAAAGAAGCCTCAGGCTTTGTATTCAAGAGGAATAAACATGCAGCATTTTCTCAAACTGTATTTTGTACAGATTCTTTCTTTGTGTGACCAATCTCATACCTCCGAGATAGTGGATGAAATAAATATGGGAGATCAAATTAACCATCCCAGACTTCACAATAAAACTGGACGATGGGCTGATTTCTGCCTTCATATTCTTGTTTCCTTTCTGAAGCCTGGAAGGATTAATGCTGCCTAATAATGCATCAGGTGACTTCTTTTCATCTCTTAGCAGATATACAGTCATTCAAATAGTTAATTTCTCCCATAAAATTTAGTGACAGCCAACAAATAGTTGCCAATTAATCAGAATAGGGAAGACTCTAGCATGCAAAATACACTTTACAGTATCTGATCTTCTCAGCTGGATGTTAGCCTCATTTTTTTGTCCCTGGATGCTTTTCTGTTTTAATTGAAACCTTTCATCTCGGTCTAAATTTCCAGACTTCTGCCTGAATGGAGCTTGGAAGCATGAATTTCTCTAAGCTATGTGTATTTGTATTTGCGTGTGCATGTGCTCTGAACACAGCTATGAGCGTAGAGCAGATATGTGAAACTCGCAACATCACGTGACGTAGCGCAACGTGTCTGGCCGGTTTTGCCATTGCTAGCAATGGGGTGGGCATGGCTTTCACGTGATGCGTCTGGCCTGCGGGCTGGCAGTTTGACACCCCTGGCGTAAAGGGTAGAAAGGGACAACCTTGGACAGAATATAGAGGTGCTCAGAATTTGAAGGAATTTTTAAAGGCAAACACCCTCTTTATAGGGTTTCCTAGTATCACCCAGCCACTGCTGAGATGATATAAAACTTATCCATATTACAGGTAGTCCTTGACTTATGATCAGAACTGAGCTCAAAATTATAGAACTGTATAAGTGAGACAGTTGTTAAGTGAGTTTTGCTCCATCTTATGACCTTTCTTGCCACAGTTGTTAAGTGAATCAGTGCAGTGTTAAGTTAGTAGCATGATTGTTGAATTTGACTTCCCCATTCACTTTGCTTGTCAAAAGGTTGCAAAAAGTGATCGCATGACCCTGGGGCACTGTAATCTTCATAAATACAGTCCAGTTGCCAAGCGTCTGAATTTTGATCATGCGATCATGGAGATGCTGCAACGTGTAAGTGTGAAAAAGGGTCATAAATCACTCTTTTCAGTGCTATTGTAACTTCGAATGGTTAATAAACAAAAGGTTGTAAGTCAAGGACTACCTGTATGGTTAGATCAGCACACAATTGTTGGAAAACAGTAAAAGTTGTTATAAACAACCAGTGGTGGGATGGCCTAAGACAGTGGAGCCAGAGATTTGTTTTGTTTGTTGTGTTCTGGAAACAAGACTAAAACCAAAGTAACTGTATAATTAAGATAAAATCTAGACACCGTCAGCCAATATGTTATTTCTTAGATGAATTTTCGAACTTTTTCAGGCTGCAAAACCTGTTGGTGAAAAAAACAATAATCAAAGACACCACATTGATAGGCAAAAGTCTAGTGATAGAACATTGGTTGCATTTGAATCACAAATGCGATCTCCAGTCGCATTTTTATGGCCCTGGAGATCTTTTTGGTCTTGATTCTTAAAATATAGGGTTTTTGGAAAGGCTTTCTGCCATACGGGGGGCAGAAACAATTAAAAAACTGTATTAGCTGTAAAATAAGCTTAATGTTTCTGGAAAACAAATAAAAACTTAGACATGCCCCCTGAAATTCTGGAAAATAAAAGTCAACAAGAGTTTAAAATAAGAAATCAACAAAGGCAAATACATTTGTAAAATGAATTCTTCCAGCTTTAAGTGGCAAATTAAACTGAATAAATATAAATCTGTAACTATAGCTAAGACTACTATCACTTGAAAAATGATTCCATGCCAGTCTCGGGCTGCCACACTGGAACTCTATGGTCCAATAAAGAGATAATTTGCTTTCTCTCTCTGTGAAAAAAATCCTGAATCTCACTCCCCCCCCATCCTTTCTCATACAGGTGGTTTTCTTAAAAATATATATTTATGTTACATGCAAATTTATCTTTTCTGCCAAGGAAGCATGACTTCTCTAAATGGTAAGAATGCTGAAAATTGCGTAATGTTTAATGACACAGTTTTATAGGAGAGAAATAACTATGAAGACAAATTAATTATGCATTGCAAATGTGTGATTCATAAAAATCATTACTGGGTAGGAAATTGTGCAGTGGCTTGCTAGAGTTGATGGTAACATAAGAAAAACCCCCTGGCTTGATCTAATGTTCTGTTTTCCACACTGGCCATGAACAGAGTAGGATTTCTGCACCCATATTTCTCATCAAATATATTTAAAAGCAATTCCTCCCAATACTGAAACTAATTTTGGCAATTTTGGTTTCTCTCAGTTTCTTTTCTATGTATATCTTGCCAAGCTGAGTGTATCAGATTTAATCATTTTCAAAAAAACCTCACAAAAATAGTACTTTGATGCATACTTCTCCAAGTAATTATTTTTCTTTGCAAATTTGTTATGAACAATTTGCAAATAGGTTCCCTATACAGTATATAATGCATTTAGGCACATTATTTCCTGGTTTTATTTATTATTTGAACAAACCTTTCCTCTTTCTAAGAAAATTCCCAGGCATGCATGCATCCCTCCATTCTTCTCTCTCTCTCTCCTTCCATCCATCCTCTCTGGCAATCCAACATTCAAGAATTCAAGAACTTTGTATTATGTTTAAACTTTGGCTTGCATTACTGTATGCACTTCTGCTCCCCATTACTTCTTTTTCCTTTAACATTGATTACACCACACTGACTTTAAGCTTCTGCCCTGAAATATGGACCTGATAGTATCATGTCAGGAGAGAAGGAGCTGAAATGTTACAGAAAGTTAAATAGGTCTCATGTTATACAGTGAGGTGGGAAGTTAGGAAGTAGGCATGGTATACAGGAAATTTAGCACCTGGAGCTTATATTTTAGTAAATGATACCTGATTTTTAAAATCTGATATTATATTTGCTATTTTTTTTCTATGCAAATAAAGCAAATCCAAATGCTTCCCCGTTACAACCAAACTGGTGATGTAGATCCCATAAACATATTTTCCAGAAGTCTGTCATCTGTTTTTGAAATTTTCTAATGCCTAAATATCTTTCTTTATGGGTTCTAAACAATAATAAATATCTTTGAAAGCAGTGATTATGGAAATGTTTCTTCACGTTTCGTCTACATGGAAAGGTAAGCATCTGGCTTCATTCTGCAGTCATTCGCTTCTTGTACTATAAAAATGTCAGCTTTATTCCTTTTCAGAAGATGAGCCACAATGTTTATTACAGAAATCTTGCTTATATTTATCATAATTTAATTAAAATTTTAATTAACAAAAGGAAAAAGGAAAAAAGAAAGGAAAACACAAGACCATTCTTTCTATCCACATTGAATGTCATTGCTTCTTTATTTATTATAGCATACCTGGGTCCCATCAAGTCAGCAGTGCTATCTGGTGGGACCTAAGAAAGAGGCTTTCTCTGCATAGCATTTGAACTCTGGAGCAAAATTCCTCCTGGGATTCATATGGCCCCTACCTTGACCCTATTTAAATGAGCCTTCAAAATCTGGCTGTTCCACCATACATCAGTAGGGTGTTGTCAAAAAAGTCCAGATGGCAGCTGTGACAGTGTGATACACATAAACAAATTTCAGAAATTAGATTGTATCAACATGGCTAAACATTTTGACTTCTTAAATTACACCCTATTCCTAGGTTAGAGTAGCTGACAGATCCCTGTATTCTGTTTCACTTTTTAGCTGGTGTTGTTTGTTTGAATTGTTCTTGGTTAGAATTTGTACCTTTGTATTTTGTTTTGTCATTTTGGAAGCCCCCAACGTATACATTTTATAAATAAATACATACATTCCAATTTTGTTCTGGCTGTTCCCCCTGTGCGCCTGTCACCTAATATACAGGTGAAGTTTGAAATTTGTGGTCACTGTATTCTTATGTATTTCTATAGTATCATAAATCTAGAAGAAAATCAAATGAGTGGAACAATCCAAAAGCACTCTAAGTAAGCAAGGTTGGCAATTCCTTTTATTGGATTCTTATTCCTGGATGTCTTTTTCCAAGCCTCAAAATACTTGTTACATGTATCACATACCTGGAAATTAGCTCAGGTCACAACATTTAGGGAATGTGGTTTTATGAACCTCTGTTATCTTGCCTGGTCTTTATCAAAGGGACACAATAAGAAGTGATGTTTTAATTATTCTTTGTCATGAATTTAAGATGGGTGGACATTTAAACTAAATAAATTCAACTTAATACTGTAAAGCCGTTTCCTTCCCACTACAGTAGTGTAAATTTGGAAGAAGGAATGCCATATCAATTATGGATCATGGTATGAAGGATGTGATGTGAAACTTTTCAGTTCCTGTGATTAGCATAGCTGGCTGGGGAATTCTGGGAGCTGAAATCCACAAATCTTAAAGTTGCCAAAGTTGGACTCCCCTGCTTTAAAGATTATATGAAGCATGGAAGTGCTTTGGTCCTCCATCTTGGTTGACTGATTCAATCAGTCAGAATCAGTCACTAAGGCTGCAGTTGCTTCATTACTGCTTTGCTCTTGTTGAAGAAACATCACCTACATGAAATAATTAGATGTTCATTTTTTTTCCTTCAGCTCATGTAGAAAAATGCCTTGTGACCGCTCTAAATTTCAACTTGAACCTCTTGTAAACAATATTCTTAAGCTACTTTCTGACATTATAATTAAATACTTGAACAAAATCTATGGGAATATCCAGAAGTAATTCTTGTGAATAATAATGTTGACTTGTACCATTAATCTCTTATTGTAAAAAAATAACCATAATGGCCTCTCCAAGCATTTAACAGTATGTATTTTTTTAATATTTGCATGTTGCATCTCATCGAAATGGGATAGTTCTTTGGAGGTTTTGTGATTATGATTTAACAAACACTGTAAAAAATAACTTTTAAAAGCTCATCTCAGTATGATTGCCTTATCAGAACAAATTGGTAAACAGATCAATAGAGCCTATTTGATCTTCTATCATGTACCCTCCAAATGACCAAAACTCAAATACAAACACATTTGGAAGGCACCAGAGTGCTGTAGAGTTAGAAATGTAGAACTCTGAAGTCCTAACTTTAATGCTAGCCTATTGTCAGGTCTTACTATAGTGTATTTTTACATAATTCATGTTGAATGATGTAATTATTAATAGAATTTTTAATGAAGCCTATACAATATTAAGAATGAAAGAACACAACAAAAGTTTTATTATGTCATATCAATGGTCCATCTACCCCAGCATTCTGCCCACAGAATCAGCACTCATTCACATCATTGTCCTGTGAACTTTGAAATATGATTCCAGATCTTGCTAATGACTGTTCAAATGTAAGAAGGTTGGATCATACTTGGCATCTCTAAGAATAGCAGGTGGTGGAAAGAGATTTTGGAAATTGTCTTCCAAAACTCCACTCAGAGCAGAAAGGCTGAAGGAACTCAATCGAAGGAAACTTGCCAAACTGGGGGATTACTTGCAGCAGCTTTGGGAACAGGATTGATTCAAAGCATTTAGGCAAAGATCAAAGATGATGTCTCCTTATTTATCTACAAAAGCTGAGTAGATTTTACTTCAATCTGAAGAACATTCTTCAGTGCAGCTCTGGGTAGTATGTTTGCTTAGGAATTTCTCCTGTAGTGTCAGCCCTTCAAAGTAGATCAGGTCAGGAGATAGATTCCATAAGAACCATTGGAATTCTACTTTATTTTTAAAGGATATAATAATAGAATCTTAAAAGACTGACAGAATTCTCTCCATCACTGAAATCTGAAATAGAATCAAGGCGGGCAATCATGAGTTTCTTCCATGGCCAAGTTGGGAATAACTTAAGGGTGAATTACTTCTTCCAGGCCATCTCTATACTCCACTACAACATCCAAAAAGGAGTTGCCTCAAGATTGCCATCACTATCCACCTATCTGGCCTGCAGACCAGCAATTTGACATTCCTGACCTATATCATAAATGTTCATGACATGATAGGTAATAGCTGATGAAAGGTCTGGTCTCTTTGAAACATTCCCAGTTAACCCAAAGGTGGGGTAACCATGACCTGGATGTTTGAGAATCTCTATAGGTATTCTCCCAATTAAATTCTCTTGTGTACTAGAATTCACAGAATCAGGCAGATATAAAAGGGTTTATAGTTTTTTTTCTTAGAATAACCATTATTTATCTGCAATATTCAATCTTTCTCTTGCATTTAATTCTAATACTAGAACTAGAGGATTATGTGGGATTTGAACACATTTTTCCCAACCTACCGTATATTCCGGCGTATAAGGCGACCCGGCATATAAGATGACCCCCATCTTTGGCGCCAAGTCGCATGTCTAGAAAGTCATTTTATATGCCGGAAACTGCCGTTATTTCCGGCGTATAAGACGACCCCCGACTTCAGCGCCGATTTTAACGCTTGCAAAAGTCGTCTTATATGCCGGAAAGTACAGTACTTTCTGAACTCTTAAAGCTAGACTGTAGTAAGAGCTGACAATGGATTAGCATTAAGTTTAGGACAGGGGTAGTCAACCTTTTTATACCTACCGCCCACTTTTGTATCTCTGTTAGTAGTAAAATTTTCTAACCGCCGATCGGTTCCACAGTAATGGTGATTTATAAAGTAGGGAAGTAACTTTACTTTATAAAATTTATAAAGCAGAGTTACAGCAAGTTAAAGCATATAATAATAATTACTTACCAAATACTTTATGTCGGACTTTCGCTAAGTTTGGCAGAATAAATCTTTATAAAACAACTTACTGTAGTTAAATCTATCTTTTTATTTATACTTTGCATACATAGAAGCATGAAGTCTGATGAAATTACATTTAATTAATTAAATTATTAATGAGATCCCTGAGGCTGATGCTGCAAAACTAAATACTGGATATCTGGCTCAATTTTTGTAAGGAATAAACGAAGATCTCCTCTTTCAGAAATATTCAGGTGGTTTCTTTCTTTGGTCATAATATGATTAACAGCACTAAAGCCTGATTCCACAAGATATGAGGTAGGGAAAGGTATCAATAAACTGAATATCATTTTCCACATATTTGGATATAAGACAGGCATTTTTTTACTTTGCCATAGGTTTTCATATCCACCACTATCGAATTTATGTTTACTTTCTTCATCATATCTAATTTCTAACAGTTCTTCTTGGCAAGTTGTATCAGCCTCTTCAATATTTGTGGTAAAAGGATTTTTCATCCAGTCATACACCTTCAATTTCAAAATATCTTCAAATTGTTTTTCCATGTCCAATTTAAGTTCGTTGAGGTGGCTACTGAATCTGTCAATATCCTCTGGAGTTACATCATCTTTTATAGATGATAATTCAGGAAACTAATGAAATTCTCTCTTCAATAGATTATAATGAAGTAGTTCAAGTTTGTCAATAAATAATGACACAATACTTTGGCAATCTATAAGAATTTTATTAGCTCCTTGAAGCTGCAAAGTGACATCATGAAATCTCTTGAAAATATTTGCCAAATAAAAGGCATCATTCTTTACTGTTTTTAACTGTTGACACAGATTATTACTTTCAAAAAATTGTATTATTACAATTATTTGTAATAATATTACAATACAATTGTATTGTATTATTATTATTATTATTTTCAAAAAATTGTATGACACTATTATATAATGCTACAAAACGAGCCAAAGATGTACCCTTTGACAGCTACCGAACTTCTGTGTGCAAAAGTAACATAATAAAATCTTCATTATTGTCCTGGCAAAGCTGTCGAAACATTCTATCATTTTTTGCATTGGATTTGATCTTGTTTATGGCTCGAATTATTATAGTTAATGATGAATGGAGACTTGTACTTAGATGTTTTCCTACATGATGTTGTCTGTGCACCACACAATGAATACATAAAACATTTGGCATTTCTTCCTTCAAATAAGCAACAAATCCACAATAGTGACCTACCATTGATGGTGCTCCATCAGTAGCGCATGCAACAATATTATTCAAAGGAATATCATTTTTTGTAAAGTATGATTTCACAGTATTAAATATAGATAATCCTCTTGTATCTATAATGAGAGTTATTGCGAATAGCATTTCTTCTCGTAATGTATTGTTTTCATCAAAATAACGTACATATGCCATCAATAAAGCATTATTATCTGCAATGGTAGACTCGTCCAATTGCATGGAAAATGAAGAGTTTTGGAGAATACTTATCAGGTTTTTTTCAACATTAACTGCCATTTCTTCAATTCATTGCTTTACTGTGCTATCGCTTAGGGGCAACGTTTTTAAAATTTCAGGTACTGTATATCCTGATGCATTACTGTTGATATAAATTCTTTTATAGAGGGTATTATTACAGTTTCTCCAATATTATAGCTTTTACCACTTTTTGCAATTAATTGTGAAATGCGATAAGTGGCAATTAATCCATCTTCGTTCGCTGTATGTTGTTTCTTAAATGATGCAATGATTGTTGAACGATTTTGAAATTTTTTATATATTTCCTGAAAATATTCAATGGGCTTGTCCTTATCATTTGGATGCTTTGTAGAAAGATGTTCTCGCAACTTGGCTTCATTGCCTCATTGGATAATGTTTTATGACACAATAAACACATTGGATTTTATGAAAACCTAATGAAAATGTTTTTAAATAATGCTGTGAATTTTTTTTAAAAAAGTCAATTAAATTAAAAAAAAGGAAAGTGTTTCAGTATCGGACAAAACCCCTACCACCCACCATGAAAGCTGGAATGCCCACTAGTGGGCGGTAGGGACCAGGTTGACTACCACTGGTTTAGGACTTCAGAGTTTCACATTTATAGCTCTACAGCACTCTGGTGCCTTCCAGATGGGTTTGTATTTTAACTTTGACCATTTGGGGGTACATGATAACAGATCAAATAGGCTCTATTGATCTGTTTACCAACCTGTTCCTGATAAGGCAATCATACTGAGATGAGCTTTTAAAAGTTCCTTTCTTTACGGTATTTGTTAAATCACCGCCACAAAACCCCCAAAGAACTAGAAATAATGAAATCATTGCCTTCCCATTAGTCAACACTGGGGCTGAATGAGGTCTTCAGAAAAAAGAACAAGCAAAATTCTTGCTTTGCATGCTGAGAATACATAAAAAGTGCAAGGGAGAGGTGCCAGCTGTGGATCTGATCTAAGTGTGATAAATCAGAAAAGACCCTAAAAACTGGTATGTTGAACCAGAATTGATCAGCCCTATCTGTCCCTGCCAGTGTACCAAACCCAGCCCACCTGCTTCCTATTTATCATGCAGGAAGAAGACCTCCATACATGGGAGAAAATGGGCTTGTATGAATTCATTTTGCATACACGCCGAGACATATCTATTTGGGAAGTCTTCAGAAGAGCAGCTGCGCTAAATCTGAGTATTCACTGGCTACATTTGAACTGTGGATAATGAAGTTTTCAACTGTAAACTGCGGGACAAAGGTTTTTCCAGCTGCAATGGAATAAATCACGAGCAAACCATGGATCTCTTTTAAAACATTGCTCAAAGCAGAAAGTGGCTTCATTTTGGGAGATTCCCAAGAGAAGATTTTGATCTCAGTATCAGATCCAATTGGTGGGTTTCTAACTCCTAATCAAATAAATAAGCTATATAAACATATAAATCAGAAACACCAGAAACGTTCTCAACAGGAGAGCAGTTTGCTTCATCTTTGCTAAAATTGTCTCAAATTAAGAATAGGGGAAGAGAAAGCTTGATGGTACCCTGATTTGAGTTTAATCATATGCAATTGACAAAGTTGCATATTTTATTTTGATAGCGGGAAAGATTTTGAAATTGTATAGATATGATTAGCTTGAGGACTGATTACTGATGAATCTTTTATTTAGGTTGAAATAAATTATTTGAAATGACCACTTTGGTATGTGACAATATATTAATGGTGGCCCAATTTTAATATTTAGAGAAAATGGGCTGAATACATGTGATTAAGATAGCATTTCCAGTCTGATGTCCTCCATATGCCCCGTTCATTTGGTTAGGTAAAATCTCCTTTGAGTTGATCTCAATTCCTGGTTATATCAGGGACAAGTAGATTAATATGGACACAATTGCTCATTGCCTTCTTTTGAGATGTCCTAGTCTAGTTGACAGGTTGAATTACTAACAGGCTCCAATCCTGCTTCAGATTTTTGAAATCAGTCTAGGTTAGCCAGATTGCTGTCATCTTGCTTGTGGTTATTTACTGAGAAATAAGCAATATAAGCCAATAATGCCTATTCACTCCAACTCAACCTCCTCCTTGACTGTATTTATAACAACCCTTAATCAAGTCAGATAAATGCAGATGCATTGGCAAAAACTTGGCAGCTTGTTAAATGCTAACAGTGAGGGATTAAAAAAAAGCTTAGTGTTAGGCAAATTTATTTATTTATTCATTCATCAAGTTTATATGGCTGCCCATCTCATAAAAAAGAGATTTTGGCATACAGGAAGACCATAAAGCAGATAATATATAGTTTAGCAATTATTGCTAAAAAATTGAAATGCACTAAGAGAGGACAGCAGATATTAACCAGAATGGAGCCACCCCAAGGTCTGAGGGCATAACCAGATTTTGAAGGATTTCCAATAAATCAGCAGGAATGGAGATAGCTTCACTTTGGAGAGGGAGGATGTCCCTAAAGCTAGTTTAGTTTATGTTCTAATCTAAGGTATTGCTCAGATCGAAAAAATAGGCTGATTGAGTGATCAGTTTAAATGTAATGTGAGACTTTAGAATCTCACACCTGATCCATCACAAGAAATCACAAGACCCTCACTTGACACACCCACACCTGAAGCCCTTATAAACAGAATAACACTGACACTGACATCCCCTAAACTCCGCTGAAGATGTTACCTAGCCTGGTAATGAAATGTTTGGAAACCAACCCACAAGCTCGGAGAATAAACCTTCACCCTCAGTCTAGTCTTTGTCTTCCATGTGGTTTTCCTTAAGTGAAAGCAGAGCTGATTGCAGTTTTGACCATCCTTTCTAGGCCATCCAGAGCAGTTAACCCTATGGTGGCCAAAGGTTGTTCTATAAATCTTTGGTTTAGAGGATAAGGGAGTAGGGACATCCATGGGAAGGGAGGGAATGAAAACAAGATGGTGCCTGTAGCCACATGATTGAAACTCTGCTCTGTTCAAAATGTGCATCACAAGTTCAGATTCAGTTGCCATCTTGATTTTGGACCCTAACCCAGAAGTCCCTGTACTGGCTTCTGTGAACTTCATAGCCTGTGAACATAAACCAGGTGACATGCCTCTGTTTCCCCAAGGGGACAGTTTAAGCAAGCCCCCCCTCCCAAACATAAGGCAAAGAACTCTATTTCCAAACATCTTTCCTACATGCTAGAATCTCATTTTGCCTGGATTCTGGTCCCCAACAGCTCTTGATGATGGCAAGAATTACTTTCTATAATTAGCCTTTGAGAGGTAAAATAAATTTAGGTAGGATGCTGTGAGTGATTATGAAATTCAATGACAGGCCCCTTTTGTGCTGCGAGGAAAGTGGTTGTCCTTTCATTAATGGTCATATTGGGCACAAAATGCTGCTTCTGCACACAGGGAGGGAACCCACTCAGAGTGAGTTTTATACATCTGTGAACCCTTCAGGGCATAGCAAAGAAGTAGCAGCACAAAATAAACTGCTATATTATTTTAGTGGGGTGGAGAAAGTCATAGCTCTTTGGAACAGCATCTCCTTCCCTGGAGATGTGCATGGTCCCATCATACTGGCCATTAAAAACATGGCTTACTCCCCAGATTTTGAGTTAGTGTGATATGGTGATGATGGGGTTTGTGTTGTGTTTTTATCTCTGTGGGTGGGGAAAAGAGTTGGTTGTTATTCCTTCTGAATGAAGGTATCTTTGGGGTTTTCTAATGATTTTTGTTGGTTTTTACGTGATAAGATGCCCTGAGTACTTGGGGTTGGGTGGCTAGAAATCGAAAATACAAATGAATATTACCTCTACTTAGTTGGGGTAATACACATTTCTGTTGTGTGCTCCCCAATACTACGTTGCTTTTTGGACTTAAACATTTTTGGAATGACATCTTATATCTAAGTATATTCACCCATGTGGTATGGCTGTAGTACTATTATTACCCTTCTCATCTTCTCTACTTTCCCCTCTTATTGGTATCATTATTATAATTATTATTACTCAATTGCTTTCTATTTACACCGAGAGCTTCTGTACCGGAGACTAATTCTTTGTATATGCTGTTTCTGGATAAGAAATAGCAAATAAAGTATTAAGGTATTAATAAAGAATAAAGTATTTTATTCTATCGGTGGAAGTCCACTGGCATTTTGGAATATGTGTGTTTATTTACAGATACACAAGTAGAGCATAAGTATATTCAAATACTATTGAACGTGGCTTGTACCTGAATGTGATTTCTGAAATTCCAAATGCAAGCACAAAACCAGCCTTCTCTAGAAACTATGCCACAGCAATGGAAACAATTCCTCTTCTTATTGAGTGACAAATACTTGCAAAACAAATGCAATTGACCCCAGGGTCAGAAGTCAGTTGAAATAATTTGAAGGAACACAAAGCATTTACGTAATATCCAGGAAAAGCTGTGACTGGCAGGAATGTAGTGAAAATCAATGAACTTCAATATGAATTTCTCAGTGAATGTAAGTTTGTCACCATCTGTGCTGTATTCCAGTGTGAAAAGACAAAATTAGTAGGAAAATAACTCAAATGTCTTGTGTTAAACCTAATAAAACATGTCAGATTGAGATATTTTCACAATCCTCATTCAGTTCAATTTATTTGTAGAATCATCTAAGTTCATCTTCAAGGCCGAACTTTTTTCAGCTGTCACCAATCTGGGGTGAGGGTGGGGGCTAGCGGTGGGGGTTGGTTAATATCTTGGAGGACAAAATTATTTTGACAGGCTTGGATGCGGGGCAAATCCAACAGAAAGATATTTAATTTACAAGCATAAGGTGTTTCTGGATTGGAAAAAATCAAATGAAAAAAGTAAAGCTTTGTGAAGACCTAGCTTGATGGGGGTGGGTAAAAGAAGGATCTAGGAATATTAGTGGATTCCAGTTGAATATGAACAAGCAATAGGATACAGCAATTAAAGAAGCTTATGCAGTCTTGGGCTTCATTAATAGAATCAGAACGGCATCCAGATTACAGGAGGTAATACTTCCATAGTGTTAGACCTCCTGACCTGGCTTTGGAATTAAATCATAGATCTTCTGATATTTTACAGCTTGATTGGTTGAAAATGCTTGGTCAGATTAGAACTTTTATTGCAAACAAGAAAGAAGCCACATACAACAGCAGATTGCCCACTGCTAGTGCAAAGACTTAAAGAAATATTATACCTTCAGGATTTAAACTGGTTTCTTCTTTTTGCTCTTCTAAATTAATGGATACCTGGCACAGCACTTAATGGCCCTGGAGTCAAGTGCTTGTTCCATATTTACATAACTTTGGCCTGAAATTGCTGGTTTCTACTTTACTTGCCTAAATCCTGAAAACATGGAGAAGTCACAGTTGAATAGAGGGGAATTAGACAAAAGAGTTTGGAAAACAAGCCCTATAGCAGGGGTAGGCAACCTTGGCTCTTTTAATGACTCATGGGAGTTGAAGTCCATGAGTCATAAAAGAGCCAAGGTTGGCTACCCCTGCCCTATAGGATATGGTTAAAAACGAGTAGGTATGTTTCACTTGCAAAAAAGAAGATAGAAGGGAGATATAACAGTGGTCTCCAAATATCTAAAAAACAGATGCAAGAGGATCTCTGCTGAATTTGAAAGCAAAACAAGAACCAGAAAGGGGTTTCAGGTTGAATAGTAGAAAGCATCTTTAACCATAAGAGCTGTTAAACAGTGAAATAACCCACCTGAAGCAGGTGAAAGTTTTCACAGGGGAGCTGCAGTACTGCCAATTGACAAGAGTTTAGTGGATTCCTGCATTAAGTTTGGTAGTTCGACTAAATGAGGTGCAAGTTCCCTTCCAACTCGCTATTTAATGACTCAATGTAAGAACAACCAAGAGTCTCTTTTTAGCAGATAGCAAAACTAGCTATGTAGTTGGCACCATTTCCAAGATATTTACTTAAATTATAGCAGATAAAATATTCATCTCATAAGTCTTTTCTAATTAAGATGATTGTTTTGGAGTAAAGATTGGTAGAAATGCACCAGGAGAAGTGAGGAAGTTAAAACTGGGGTGTCAACAGTTTATCACCAAGAATTAAAATCAGAGGAGGGACATAAGAGCTTATAGAAAGAACAATTAGGTGGAAATTAAGGAACAGATAATGTGTCTACTTTACAAACTTACTTTTGGTACAGGAAGGAAACACCTTGAGGAAGTAAGGAGTGGAGCAGACATTTAGTTTGGAGCAATGATAAGGACAAAGAAGAAATTAGAAAAAGCCTAGAAAGAGACTATTTAAAGACAAAGGAGAAAATAAGATTACTTGGGAATCAACATAAGATAGAAAGAAGAGAGTGAAACTCCCCCCCCCAACCCTGTGCCTACTGGAATTCCTCTCTTCCAGTTAATAGGGAAGAAAAACAGTTATGTGAGTGTGTGTTGTCAAAGAATGAAAAAATGTCTGGTAAAAAAACCTAGGCCAACAGAGAAGAGGAAAATTGGCACCATCTTCAATGATAGGTTGTCAAGTGAATCAATTGGAGAAGGACTGACCCTTGTCTGAGTCAAGAGGAGCAATCTAGACTTAAGGAGAAATTTCCTGGCAGAACAATTAATCAGTGGATTGACCTGCCTCCAGAAGTTATGGTCGCTCCAACACTGAAAGTTTTTAAGAAGAGACTGGACAGGCATTTGTCTGAAATGGTATAGGGTTTCCTGCCTGAGCAGAAGGTTGGGCTAGAAGACCTCCAAGGTCCCTTCCAACTCTGTTATTCTGTTCTGTTATTATGAGCAGCTGGGGAGCACAATAAAAAAACTACTGCATAGCTTAGATGTTGTTTTGGCATTATTGCTAGAGAGTGGCAAGGGTTGACTCCACAGTACAAAAAGCATGTTGAGGAACTGGAAAGGGTGCAGAGAAGAGCAACAAAATGGTAAGAGGTTTGGAGGCTAAATCTTATGAAGAAAGGTTAAAGGAATTGAGTATGTTTAGTTTAATGAAGAGAAGACTGTGCAAAGACATGACAGTATTCTAAAAGATGAAGGGATGTCACAGAGAAGAAGGAGTAGATTTACAAAGAAGAGCTGTGGTGGTATAGTGGTTAGTATGTGGTATTGCAGGTTAATTCTGCTGACTGCCAGAAGTTTGATTCTCATTGGCTCAAGGTTGACCCAGCCTTCTATCCTTCTGAGGTTGGAAAAACGAGGACCCAGATTGTTGGGAGCAATATGCTGACTCTGTAAACCACTTAGAGAGGGCAGTAAAGCACGATGAAGTGGTATATAAGTCTAAGTACTATTGCTATTGCTGTTTTCCCTAGCATCTAACATACTGTAAGAACCAATGTATGGAAGCTTATGATACATGCCTCAGAAGACAGGAAGGCCTGGAGGAACGTTGTCCATGGGGTCACGATGGGTCAGACAAGACTTTGCAACTAACAACAACAACAACAATGGAAGCTTTGCAGCAAGAGATCCAAATTTAAGGAGGAATTTCTTGACTTTTCTTCAACTTATGTGCTGAAAGTATATTAAGGGAAGCTGAACTGGAAGAAGATGAGCATGCTTTTAAACTGGGAGGAGAAAAACACAATAAGCTGCACTATCCTGGTGACACAGCTCTGAGAAATGAAAATGCAAAGGATCTGCAAGCTCCGGTTACAAAAGTCAAAATGTGTAATGAAAAAATGGGCTAAAATTAAAGAAGACTAAATTAAGGACAACAGGTAGAACAACTAGCCTTAGAAGATACTGAAGTGGTCTGTATCTTTTGCCTGTTAGTATCAACCATCAACAAGAAAAGAACAAGCAGTCAAGAGGCACATCACAGACTAGCATGTGGAAGAGCAGCCATCAAGGCCTTGAAAAAAATATTCAGAGGTTGTGATGTGTCTACAGTTACAAAGATCAGCATTGCGCAAACCATGGTATTTTTTTTTTTTAATCAAACTTGTTGGCTCATCTCACCCAAGGTGACTCAAGGCAAGAGCATTCCTTAGTTCCTAGGTGAGAGTATTCTCTATTACCCTCTATGGAAGTCAAAGTTGAACAGAATAGGAAAAATATTGACAATTTTATACTTTGGTGTTGGAGAAGACTCCTGAGAATACCATGGACATCTAAGAAAACAAACAAATGGATCATCAAACAAACAGAAGCCCAGAGTTCTCACATGAAGCACAAATGACCAGGCTCAAATTATCCTATTTTGGACACATTATGTATATACCTAACTTTACGGAGAGGGCTGTGATGCTGGGAAAGAGGGAAGAAAAGAACAGAAGAACCAGCAGCAAGGTGTATGGGCTCAGTTACACTGCAATGAGTGAACTGTTAGAAGATCTGAAAGACTATGTGAGGTTTCCTCCCTGAAGATCTGTCCCTATCTATGTGGTTGCTTGGAGTCTACAATGACTTGATAGTAAATAATCAATTGATACTGATATAATCTCAAATGATTCCCAGCAGTTAATAGCAAATTAAAAACAGTCTGAAGTAAATATATAATATTGAAATGTCCATGTTAAAATCAATAAATGACAGAGAGCAATAAAACAACCTCAAACAGTTGTTAAATGCTCTCTGGAAATGTTTTTCTTTAACCAATTTCTACAAAGCCAGAGAAAAGAACTAATAAAATTCTTGAGGCAAGATGTTCCATAGATGGGAAAGGTTTCCTTCCTTGAGAAAAATGCTTCTGTTTTAATACCTGAATGTCTGAAAAATCCTTTTGGAGTTTCTTAATAATACCAAATTTTGTTCTTGGTTGTTATTGTTGGTTATCCTCCCCCCACTTTTTATCATTCTGAATTGCCCATGGTTGTTAAGGAGAAACCATTTCTCACTTCCTCAAATACTAGAATTAGAAATTGCCAATGAAATTGAATCCTAAAAGAATCAAGACAGAGAAAAGGAAATATTTTGTACACAACACATCATCACATTTTGAATCTGCTACCATGAAACGGTGGTGTTGACTACCCGCTTGGCTGGCTTCAAAAAAGAGTTGGACCAAATCATGGAAGTCATGGGGATCAGTAGCTATCAGTTTTTATGTCCATGTAAACTGCCTCTGAAGGCCATCTGCTTCCTTGTGCAGTTGGTTGGCTACTGTGAGGACAGACTGCTGGGTGAAACCAAAGAAAGGTACCACTTATATTTTTATGTTCTTATGACTATACTTCCTGGTCTGAAAAAGAAATTCCCTCATCAGGCTTTCTTTGTGATTCAAATGAAGTACAGGAAGCTAGAAAGGGTGCTGTCAGGACTGCTATCCTGCTACAGATATGCTTTGCCAAATGCCAGTCTGCCATAGGCAACGGGGAGAGGGAGCTGCGGGGAGCAGCTTCATGCCGTCCCACAAGAGTTGCTGGCAGTTCTAAGGTTGTGCAATAGAATGTGATGCCATCCAGCCTGCCAAGCCAGGGACTGGTACCAAAACATTGTTTGAATGTAATTGGACAGTTAAAGATAACTAGGGGAAAGGTGGGGGAGAAGGGAAAAGTTTACCAGATGCTTTGGGTGCGAAACTTCAGATCCCCCTTTGCCTTACTGTAACCACTTGGCTTTTAGTAAAAGAATTCCTTTCACCACAAATGGAGTTGGGAGTCTTTCTTTCCATTTACTGCAAAGATTGAGTAATAGAAGGCAAGACACTTTACTCTGTACTTCAATATGTGTAAGAGCAGCATACAGGTAATCCTCGGTGTACAATTGAGACTGAAACTTCTGTTCTTAAATGAGGCAGTTATAAGTAAATTGCACCTGATTTTACATCTTTTTTGGCCCCAGTCATTAAACAAATCAACATGGTCATTAAATAAATCACTTGGTTGTTAAGGGAATCCGACTTCCCCATTGCTTTTGCTTGTCAGAAGCCGGCTGGTAAAGTTGCAAGTGGCGATCACAAGAGTCCAGGATACTGTCACCATAGTAAAATCATGCTGGTTGCCCAGCTTGAATTTTGATCATGTGGCCGCAAGGATATTGCAGTGGTCATAAGTCACTTTTTTTCAGCATTGTCATAACTTTGAATAGTTGCAAATGAATGGTTGTTAAGTTGCGGACTATTTGTATTTTACTCAAAAGCATTTTAATGAGTCTTGTTGAAGGAGACTTGGTTTAAAAATGCCAGAATATTTTTCTGAATGCCACTAGCTCAAATAGAGAAATACTGGTTTCCTATAAAGTAAATCCTATGTTGTCAGTACTTCAAGGTAGATAAGAGTAGGAAACCAAAGTTACAAATACTACTACTTTTTTTCCCAAACAATTTTATTGATTTTTCCATTTTTGCACCAAGATGCTTAAGAACCAATGTGGAGATAGGGTAATCAGTTGAATACAATAACATCATACACATACAGCTCAAATAATACTCCTTAAAATTTCCCTCTCTATCTATTAGAGTAATATAGTCAAATTAATACATTTCTAAATAAAGTTCATTCGTTAATACATTCTTAAATAAAAATTCCATTAATCAATACAAGTTATCAGCAACCTATTACCTATGTAAATCAAAATCCTGTTTTTAGCTATTATTAATTTCCAAATACCATATCCAACTTAGCCTTAGACAGGCATATTATTTACCATTTGGGTGTCCCTAACTTCTCTTATTTAAACATATTATTTCCATAATTACATTCCTACATTTCTCAACTATATTCTGTTTCTTATTCAGTAATTCTTCATTTATTAATTTCATCTCTTCCATTATTACAATCTTTTTCTCCTTATACCTCCACAAATTAATTATCATGCCTAATAATAAAAAAACATAAGAAAATAGAAAAAATAGTAAAAAAAGACAGAAACAGACCAAGAGGAAGAAAGAGGAAAAAAGGAAGATCTGTTATTCAAAAGAGTATATTCTTACTATATTTCAGTACTAAATTCTAAATCTTATCCTAATAACACCTCTTAAAAATCCAAATCCAAATCAATCCGCATCTCTATGAAGCCTTTGCAACCCATAACTGTAATCTTAAATTCCATATTTATATCTTATTCTAGCTTTCTTTCTATTCCAAACAGGTTTCCATAATAAGGACTCTAGATCCGCAAATAAGTCTCCCTTCATCTCTTGCCGTAATACATAAACCAAAGAAGAGTCTCCCATTGTCCACTTTAATAGGCCAGTAACAAAGTTGTAGCAATTCTCGATAGCTCGCAATTGGACCTCAATCTCCATCCTTTTTGAAGTTGCGTATAGTTTGATTGCAGTCACTTTTGAATCATCTGAATGGATTGTATATAAAATGGTGTATAATCCTCTTTAGTGTTATTTTGTTCTTCTTCTGTTGAGTTTTTATCTGTCAAGAAATCAATTGGATTCTGCACATCAACTTGCCCTTCTGGGGTAACATCCTTAGTTCCTGTGCTAAAGATCATTTGTTCATTAGCATCAGAGGTTTTTTCCAATGTAGTTGATAATCCAGATGTGAATTTAATTCCTCCATCTCAGTAAGTTGTAAGTAAGGTTGAGAACAGGTTTCTTGGGTATATCCCCCCTCTACTGTTTCTTGGCCTGCAAAGTGCTCACTTACACCTTGTGCTTTAATTTGTCGTTGAAAAATAATCTCTTTTGTACAGGCAACTATTAGCTCAGTATTTTCAAGAATTTTATCCAATATATACTTGTAATTAAAGTCTAGGCAGGGTTCCTCCATTTCAGTAATGTTTAGAGCCATTATTCTTTTGGTGGAGGCTGTATTTAATAACCATCAATCAATATCCACCTCCATCCAACTGTACAGCTTCTTTATCTTTTCCTTTTTGTGATAATTTGAAGGTCAAAGTCAAACTCAGAATCCAAGAAAAGGAAATAACAATTGCAGTGGGTAATTTCACCACAAGGTGTCCCCAGAGGGTTAACCAAAGTTATTCAGTTTTTCCAAACCCCCAGTAAAAGTAATTTCTTTCTTCTTTTCCCTTTTCCTTCTTTTCTTTAATTAAAAAATAGTAAAGAATAAAAGAAAACAATATTATCCAAATAACTGGAATATTAAGTCTCTATAACAGGGATTTTTGGGACCCCCAGATGTCCAAAAGTAAAATCAACCATTAAAAAGTAGAAATCAATTTTTCTTTTGTTCCAAGGCTTTTCTTCCCCCATCAACAATGCTGCTTTAACAAAATAGGGAAATAGTTCCAAAAAGACTTTTCACAGGAGTAAATAGGAAAAATAGAGGCAAGGAAAGGTCTCACTGAATCTTCCACAGTGGTTCTATTTCGCTTAGATGTTCTTGTGGCTTACGGCTGGTGCAGCTAGGTGATCAGCTATTTTACTGACCGATCTTTACTCCGTCTGCCAAAAGGAGCTTACTTGGACTGCAGGAGACGCCGCTGCCCTTCTGCAGTCAAACGAGGGGCCTCCTCAATGGTAGTCACCCCTCCAGGGTGACTTTCGACCCAATCAAGGGTCTACCGGTGGAGGAAACTTGGCCGGCGAAGAGAGGAGTCTCACTGAATGACCGTAGTGCTGCGACCCAGAACCAGAAGCCACTAATACTACTTTTATTATAGAGTAACAGTAACAGAATTTTGCAAATTTGAATGTACTTCTCCCTACCTGAAAGATTTTCTTGAATTACATTTCTACTTTGGACTCAGATTTTATCTGACTGTTGTCTTGATTGCAGCTCTTCCTCTTGTTCCTCAAGATTACTTTCACAGCCCATTACATATGGTCATCCTAGCTAGGAAAAACCCTCCTCTGTCTGAACCTTTCAAAAGTCATTACCAGTAGAACATGCAGTATCCTGAGGAACTGCAAGGAATACTAAATGAAGGTGTGATAGTGGGCTAATTCAGTGGTCTCCAACCTTTCTTGCTTTGTGGACCAGAGGGGGGGGGAGAGGGGATGGTTCTGCATGAGCAGAAAGTGATCTCATGTGTGTGTGCAGCTCCATTTGTGCCACGGCAGGCACATGTGGCCACTGCTTGCAGAAATGGAGCTGTGTGCATTCACTTTCTTGCTTGCTGCGCATGGAAGCGCTTGCCCTCTCCTTCTGCAGCCCAGTTCTGAGTGGGCTGCAGACCAATAGTGGGCTGTAGCCTGGAGGTTGGGGATCCCTGGGTTAATTGATATTACCCATAATTATTTGGCGCAATACCTGTCCGTCCCTTGAATTAGTCCAGACAAGAAGCACAGATCATGAGTACTGATGCTACCTTTACTGTGAAGTTACATTAACAGAATTATGCAGATCTGAAAGCACTTTTCCCTTTATTTATTTATTAAATTTATAAGTTGCCTATCTTACTGTCAAGCAAACTCTCGGCAGCTTCTTTACCTTTATTTTCGAGAAAAATAGGAAGGATCCCTTCTGAGATGGTTTGCCACCCCCCCTCCCAGGCTGAGAGAGGGGGAACGGCCTGAGGGCACTAGATGATTTTGTGCCCAAGTTGAAACTAGAAATTAGAGTCTCCCAGTTTCTAGCTTCATACCTTAATCACTACACCAAACTGGCGGTCCAGATTACAGTAACAGAACCTTGCGGGCCCCACACTGGTTCTGGTTTCTGTGAGCTGGGACACCATTTGCATGACAGTTGTCTAGTCTGCAACTCCTCTGATCATTCTCACACAGCATTACTTGGGATGTTTGCCAAAGCCTTTTGAAAAAGGTGAGCTCCACCCAAGGCCATTTGCTAGGTTTCCTCTGTGGTGATAAGGTCCAGAAAAAAAACTGTGTATAAAATATGACCATATCCTTTTGTTCTTTTGCTTATAGACAGGGAGCAATTGCAGTTTGGTTCACAAATGTTGAAATCTTTATCTGTGGTTTCAAAACTCTCCAACTCCAAAAATTCAATTTGTGGCAGTTCAGAGTAATGTCTCAACGTCATATCTGTTATTAAGATTTAGTTACTTGCTGTAGTGGTGAACACTCAGAGAATTGCAGTAAGATCAATCCATCCCTTCCACAAAATCTGCTTAGCGTGAATGGCTGAGTTATTAACTCTTCCATAAAGTTATTTAGCAGTCATCTCTACTCTTTTTGTATTTTCTGCTAAAGGCACTTCTTTCGAATGGTGGATGACAGGGAAGAAATCAGCTGGAGGCTTCAAACCAGTTAGAAGTTTTCATTTTTCTCTTAAATATGTAAAATGGTTTTCCATAACAGAAGCATATTACAGCTTTTAATAGGTACATTCTGAATATGCTGTTCAGTTTTTGAAAATATCTGCACCCCTGCTGCATTTCTTCTTGCTTTCTAAGTCAGGGAACATGGTCAAAATGTGAATTTTGTGCCTGGATTTGAAAATAGACTGCAGGAAGCCCCAATAGACAAAAACTGAATCCTTGACAAAACAAGGTTTAATGGTAGATATTTCCTGTGTTTGGAGACAATCTGATCTTGACAAGATTGTGCCTCCCACCAACCCAAAGAGCAACTTTCTGAATGTACAAGCTTGCCTTCAGGAAAAGGAACACAATAGTATTGGGTATCAGGGCACCTACTGTTTTCCAAGATGGTACCTGTTATGTCCCAAGCCTTGCAAACGGCTTGGGGCATTTGCAGGCAGTCCCGGGCAGGTGCAAAGCTGCCCGGGACCAGACAGGCTGTCGCCAGCGCCGTGCGCATGCGCGGGTGCTGACGCGGGAAAAGTATCGCATTGACCCGGGAAATGCCTATATAAGAAGCTGGGAGGTTTTGGGAGCTGCTGAAGCCATCTACTTGTGAGCTGAACACAGAATAAAGAAAACTGAGAACTACCACTGCTTCTCGTGTCTTGCTTTCCGCGAGGGACTCAACAGTACCTACAATTTCTCTCTACATTAATTTTTTTCTTTAAAAAATAATTTTGGTGAATCCTTTCAAGTTAATCTTGACTCCTTATGTCTATTTGGACAAGTTCATGTAGTTTTCATAGCCATATTTTTGGAAATGGTTTGTCTTTGACTACTACTTTCTTTTTATTTTTTAAATTAGTTTATAATATACGATACAATAGAAATATAAAGTAAGTAGTAGGCAAGATGGGGAAGGGAAAAGGGAATAAAGAAGTGAGGTAAGGGAGAAAAAAAGGGAAAAAAAGGCATTGACTTCCGATTTACTTTGGTGCAATATAGTATCAACTTCAAACCTCAACTTTTTACTTTTACAAAATAACATAAACTAGCCATTTCAATTACATCAAATCTATCTAATTGGTAAAGCCCACAATCAAAATTTCATTTTTTTCCAGCTCAAGCACAAAATCTAGAAGTGATTTCCACATAGCAATAAAAGTATTCATATTTTTTTCTTTAATCAATACAGTCAGTTTAGCCATTCTTTGCTAGCTCCATCAGTTTTTGTAACCAATCTTCTGTTGTAGGAATCGATGTAGTCTTCCATTGTCATTGGCTACTACATCCTAGGGTTGAGAAAGAATGACTGGCCCAAAGTCACCCTGTTGGCTTCATGCCTATGATAAAACTAGAACTCATGGTCCCCCAGTTTTTATCTTGATACCTTTAGCCAGTACATCAAACTAGTTCACAAAAAATCCAAAACCAAATATTTTTAAAAAACAAAATGGCCTAAATTTTGCAGGATTGCCAAATCTCATGATTGTGGCAATTTTGACTGAGATTTCATGAGAACTTGCACAAGAATCCTGAAACTCCGCAAAGACGTAAGACAAAAATGCTGAAATCCCAACTCAGGTTTCAAGAGGAGGTGTTTGAGAATATATTATGGAACCTGATGCTTGAGGAAATCATTGAATGTTTCTTTTTACAGGTTTTTTTCCTGTAGTTTTTTTAAAAAACCTGCTATTAAATTTGTTTTTATATAAATCCCAGGTCGTGGGTCGGGGTGGATGGAATCTCTTAATGGATGTATTTTTCTTTTTCTTTTTTGTATTGAGCAACTGGATCCCATCCTGTTTGTTGCTTTGTATTGTGTTTTTATTATTTACTATATTGTGAGCAGCCCAGGATCAGTTTAAAGCTGGGCTAAATTTAAATTTTAACACACAAATCAATCAATCCATTCACTTGAAATATATAGTCATATAAGAAAGTTACAGCATAATTAGCTATTTTCCTTGCTTGAATCTTTTTATTCATTCTTTTATCCATATTTTGCACCTGATCAGGAGGTTGCTGAAAGAATTTAAAGTCATCAGAGCTGCTGTTCCTGAGACATCTGTCTCACGGAGCACTCAGTGTGCAAAATTGCTTTTAATCCTAATTAAAACAACACATTGTAACAATGAATTTGTTCTGTAATTGCATATCTTGATTTCATCATGGCAAACAAATTAATCATTCCATAACTCAGCTACAGCAGCCGAGTTGTTTTGTTGATTTCACAGCACTTCAGTCTATGTTGTTTTGATGTTTTGGCATGGTAGATGTTATGAAGGATTGAATCAGACATGATGATAAAGCTCCTTCCCAGCCTAGTACTCTTGGAGGATGATAGGAGCTGTTATCCAACACATTTGAAGAGTGCCAAATTGGAAAATATTGCTGTCACTGAGGGAGGAGAGTTGTGTTAATTTATGGTAGTCAAAAGTCAGAAAGAATCTGATAGCGTTTGTCCAATTCATGAAAATGCTCAATTCTTTCCCACAATTCTTTGCCAACCATTGTGAAAAATAAAAATAGAGGGATCCTGTACAATTTCTCTTGCAAATAAAGACATGTAATTTAAGGTAGAGCATTTTTCAGCAACAAATATTAGTAGAAGAGAGAGGATTAAGATCCATCTCTTCAATGGCTCAACACTATCTTTTTGTCAAGGCTAGGATTGGGAGGATTGCCCTCTTTCCCTACCTGTGGCTCTACCCGTGGGCAAAAGTTTTTCATCTTTCTTTTAAAAACAGTTTTAGTGTCTGGAATTTCACTTACATTTCACCAAAACTAAACCAGAGATTGTTTTGATTAAAACACAGTGTTACTTCCTTTCCTCACCACTTTCTAGAAAAGTTACTGTGATACGGGCTCTGTGTAAAGTCTACTTTGGTATGGCAACCATACATGGAATACCAAGAATTGGGGAACCACTACAAGGAGCAAAGAAATATAAAAAATGAGGTTTCTTGGTAACTTGGAGTTCTGCAGAGAGATTTGGCAGCCATATCTTTGGCCTTTGGTGTACAGTGTACAGTTGTGTCATAGTCTCCTGTCCACCTAGCAGTTCAAAAGCATGCAAATGTTAGTAGTTTAATGGATACCACTTTGGTGGGAAGCTAACAGTGTTCTATGCTGACATGATCATGGAAAATGTCTTCAGACAACCCTGGCTCCCTCGGTCAAAAGACAGAGATGAGCATCACACCCCAGAATCGGACACAACTGGACAGGGAAACCTTTACTTTTACTTTTGTGTTATAGGATAGTTCTCAGGCACCATAACTCCAATGTAGTGCTGATAGCCAAATCTGGCCCTAGGTTCTGCCTCAGTTTACCTTCCCAATAAGCAACCAAATCGGAAGATCATTTAAAAGCAGTTTATTAGGGTACCCTGATAAACTGGGATTTCTCTAGCCAAACGAGTAAACTCTGAGACCCATGTCACATTCCGATTTATAGGTAACACAACAAAGAAAACTGAAAGAGTAAAGTTGGTTGGACAAGATAAGAGTAACCCTTCCTTGTACAGTAAATCAACTACAAAGCTTGTTTGAAGTTAGATAACCAGATGCCAGTTGACACTAAGAAATCTTTTCTTATCAGGAGATAGTTTCCAGACAACCTCCTGTAAATTATCTTTTCAATTTAGGAATGTTAAAAGCTATCTCATCAATCCATACAACCATAGGATAAAAGCTTTGCCAAATTCCAATCTGTAATCAATCTGAGCATTATTTTAAAAGAGAGAAAATAAGTCAAATTAAAATACAAAATAGCTGTGTCTTGTGCCCCTCAGTGCTTAACATTTCTATTGGACATCATTTCACCTGCTCTTCCAGAGCAATGGATTGGGAAAAGATGCCTTAATAAGATCTCTTCACTCACTGGATTTCCCTTCTACATTAAATAGTTCAGATGATAGGCATCTGATAAAAACTATGATGCAAAAGATAAATAAATAATGAAATGTGCATTGCAAGACATTATGCAAGCTGTAGCCTTTCATACTTGTATCTTAACATTGGAAAGAAATACTTATGTCACATGGTTTGCACTGCAATGTCACAATGCTTTTGCCTATCTTTCCCCCTTCTGGAGACCTCTGTTTCTGATGGATCTCTGAGACCTGCAGTAGGGCCTTCTTGGGCACAAAATGTCCTTTTTTTGAAATCTATTCAAAATTTTTTGAAATCTATTTTGAAATCTCTATTGGCCTTAAAAAGGGAAAGCTTTTCTGTTTTGTTCTCTCAATGCTGCCTATGTCTGTTTGATCAGTTTCACTGTTCTTCAAATTGCTTTGTTCTGTTAATATTGCTTTACTGAATGGCATCACTTTATTCATTGTGGTGATTTGCTGAAAAAATGAAATAATACATATACAATAAGTGAGCAAAACAAAATGGCTGATGAATAGAAAATACTCCTTATAACTCTTCTCAAGATATAATAACCAGAAACAGATGAATAACCTCTTGTTGAATTCTGACTAACAAACTGTTTAATGCTAGATTTTTTTTGTGAAAAAATCCCACTGGAACCCCAAATTCCTTAATTTTACTCTGTTTCAATGATCTCAGCCAATGGTCCATTCTTTAATTTTCAGTCCTGACTGAAAATGATTTATTTCAAATCAAATCTACCCATGATAGCTAATGTAAGTAGCTTCAAACCATCTGCTTCTCTTAATAAGATGATGAACTAGGTGGAACTTTTTTGGTTTGATCTTAGTGCAATTATTTCCTGGCAATATTTTCTGCCAAATGATCAGGCAAACTTAATTAGGGTCACAACTAAAGCCAAACTCAGTGTGGAAGTTGAGTACTAACTTGCGCCAGTCACTCACTCTCTTTACTTAAAATACTTTACCAGATTGTTAATAAAACTGGAGGAGGGGTTGTTATGTAGGCCAGGCCCTGAGAGGAAAAATGCGACATAAATCAATTAAATAACTAAGGGATGCTTATAACATTAAGTTCATGGCATCCAGCACAGCATAAGCTAACATAAAGAAAATCTGAATTTAGATCACTCTGCAAGACTGTAGGAACTTAATATATTAATTAATTAATTGGTTAGAAGTTTGTAAAATCATTAAGTTGTGCAGAAATTTAAACAGAAAAAAATATTGATTTTAACCTGCTTCCCCCTTCTCTGATTTTGATTCAGATTAGGTTAAAGTTTTCTTTCGGTAGTATAATAAAAATTCACAATGGTAGTTTTGTGTTACATATTTAATATATCATGTATTTTATCCCTAAGGCAATTATTAGTGCACTTGATTAAGGTTTAAAATATGTATAATATAGCAAAAGTAGATAGCAATAATTGTTCTCGCTTTCTAATAATGTCAGAATTTCAGGTAATCCGAATAAATTAATTGGCTCTTCATTTAAGAAGATATTTCACATAAGTAATTTATGGAATTTTCTGCTACAAGATATATGTCAGATGAACTAGTTTTCAAAGGAAATAAGACATTTTTTCCCTCTCCTATTCTTTTGAATGATCAGAGGTGTATACATACTGTGATTTTACACAAGAATAAACTAAGTGTTTCTCAAACTTCACCTTTCAATATTTACGCAGCAGCTGCATACATTTGGACAAAGGGAGTCAAGAGAAACAAAAATTGAATTTTTTGCTGAACCTAAGGTCAGTCAAAAGTCAACAATCATTTTGGAGAAACTATATGAATATACCTTATAGCACCCTGACCCTGAATATTCTTGATACTTACCACTTATACTTGTTTATTTTGGTGACTCCTGGCAACCACCTACACAAGTTTTCTTGGCAAGATTTCAGAAGTAGTTTTCAATTACTTGCTTCCCAGGGCTGAAGGGAGTGACTGGCCAAGATCACCCAGGTTGGCTTTGTGCCTAAGGCAGGACTGGAACTCATAGTCTCCCAGTTTCTAGATGAATGCTTTAACCAAGCTGTCTCTCTTTATGACTCTCACACACATCAAAATCCTTTTCTTGAATTCCAATGCCAAGAATGCTTACTTAGGAGATGCCTATGGACAAATCTAGGCGAGCACTATTTTAACTTCTGCTGCTATTTAGTGGTCATTAGATTCAACCCTAATGTTCAATTTTAGTTTAACAGGCTTTGGTAGACAACAAAAAAGAGAAGGAAAATAATGATTGGACAGAACATCCAGAATGTACGAGTATGACTCTGATACTGATTCTGTATAGTGTAATGGTGGCTCGTCCCATAGGTGATGATGCTAGAATTTCAGCCCAGGAAAATTGCCAATTTCTGCCCTTATACTGTAGTGTGGAGGAGCTGTGTGGACCCCCATTATGACCCCCATTATGGGTCCACATTTTGGACAAACTGTGGAAGAACATGATTTATGCTAATCTGCCCTTGAAAAGGAGGAAATTATGGCAGAGCAACCATGTCAGTGTTTCTCAACCTTGGTACCTTTAAGAAAGATAAACTTCAACCTTGCTAGTTGGGGAATTCTGGGAGTTAAAGCTGCCAAGGTTGAGAAATACTGAGCAATGCGAACAAGTGAATAATCCTTATCTGCAGTTCTTGGTCTGGCATGCAATCTATATTCACAGCAGCCAGTTGTGATTAAGCTATTAGATTGGTACCAGAAAAATCCCAATTTCAAGTCCTTCTTATTTAAACTTAGCTCATTAAACCTAGCCCAGGTTCAAGTCCTTCTTATTTAAACCTAGCTCATGGATTTGCTGTTGAGAAAGATGGTGGAAGTAGGAACGGAAGATTTTGGGGAGCTTTCCTCACTGCTGGGTCAAATTACTACCGGTATCCAAATATCCCAGAGTCAGCAGAAGGCTGTGTTCAAAATTAAGTTTGCTGCCCTTATCCTTTTTCTGCTTTTGTCAACCCTCTGGCCAGTGAATTCAACATTAAAGAAACTCTATGGCCTTGAGGTGCCATAAGAGATAAATTTTTATTGAGTACACATCCTGGCACTGAAGAAGTTTCTAAATTTCCCATACAAAATTCTGGTTAGTTACCAATAGCTTTTCATAACTCCCACCCACCATGTGTTCATGTTGGCCAATAACATTCTTTCTGTTTGTTATGGGAAAAGTCCACTTCTCTGCCAGACACTTGCTTTGGATGATCTTGGTTCTCACAGTCCATGGACGGCTTCCTGAAACTCCCGTTTCTTTCCCAGACTCCCTCTCCCCTTTCTATGCAAACATTGCCCATAATCTGAGGTAACAGATGAGAAGGTGATAAGCTGGCAGGAATAGCCAACACTCCAGAAGACAGGCTTAAGATACAGGAGGATCTGGACAAACTTGAACATTGGGCGCTATCTAACAAAATGAAATTCAATGGTGAAAAAAAAGTAAGGTTCTACAATTAGGCAAGAAAAACCAAATGCACAGGTATAGTATAGGGGGTACCTTGCTCAATAGTAGTAACTGTGAGAGAGATCTCAGAGTCCTAGTGGACAATCACTTAAATATGAGCCAGCAGTGTACTGCAGCTGCCAAAAAAGCCAACACAGTGCTAGGCTGCATTAATAGAGGGATAGAATCAAGATCACATGAAGTATTAATACCACTTTACAATGTCTTGGAAAGGCCACACTTGGAATACTGCATCCAGTTTTGGTCACCATGATGTAAAAAAGATGTTGAGACTCTAGAAAGAGTACAGAGAAGAGCAACAAAGATGATCAGGGAATGGAGGCTAAGACGTATAAGGAACAGTTGCTGGAATTGGGTATGTCTAGTTTAATGAAGAGAAGGACGAGGGGGGGACATGATAGCAATGTTCCAATATCTCAGGGGCTGCCACAAAGAAGAGGGAGTCAAACTATTCTCCAAAGTATCTGAAGGCAGGACAAGAAGCAACGAATGGAAACTAATCAAGGAGAGAAGCAACCTAGAACTAAGGAGAAACCTCCTGGCAGTTAGAACAATTAACCAGTGGAACAACCTTCCTCCAGAAGCAGTGAATGCTCCAACACTGGAAGTTTTTAAGAAGAGACTGCACAGCCATTTGTCTGAAATGGTATAGGGTTTCCTGCCTGAGCAGGAGGTTGGACTAGATGACCTCCAAGGTCCCTTCCAACTGCTATGATGATGTTGTTGTTGTTGATGATGATGATGATAGGAAACTCAAAAATTTTACACACTTTGAGGCTGAGGCTAAGATAGATGCTACTTTAACAGTAGTATGGTGAAAAAAAAAGACATTGCCAGGGCATATTTATGTTTGGGTTAAGGAAATGGGATATGGTCTCACATGTGTGGCCAGCAAACTGCAGGGGCATGCATAGAAAAGGCTAAAAAAAGTAAGGGGTGGTAGCACCAAACATCACATGTACATAAACATAATCATTCTTTGATCATGTAGTGGTAGGCATCATCTTGCCTTTTCTGACCCCCTGTGGATTCCTCTGTGAATGGTTATCTTGGAAAATAACCTGGAAGAATCCTACTTTCCAGCAGAAGCAAAGCTAAGTGTGTAATTGCTGTGTGACTTTCTTTGTTTCCTAAAATCATGTAATTTGGGGCAATTGTTTCATTTGCTTGAAAGTAAGGCTTGTTCCAACTTTTTCACTGAATTGACTTGTCTAAAAATGAATCACCTACATCAGAGGACTTCTACTGCAAAGGGAAGAATTTCAGTATTTTTTAAAAATGGGTTTATTATCTATTTAATAAATCTGACTGTTTTCAGATGATATTCAGCACCTTTCCCTCTTGCCTTGAATGCAAATGCACAGGAAGCATATAATATTTACAATCTTCTTCATCCCAAATGTTTTTTTTTTTTGAACAGGAAGCCTTGCTGTGCCTCAACTTCCTTCAAATCCTACTTGAATTTCAATTAGTAGAAATTAATTAAATCTAATTTCATCTACTTGAGTGAAATGCAATATCTGTGGATATAACAGTTTGTCCAAGAAGATGCAAACCAATTTAATTAAAAATGCTAAATAAAAAGTAAGTTTCAAAGAAAGACATGAAAGGATGCAAGATCTCATTACTCTGAGTGTGAATGGAGGTCTAGAAGGCACAAAATATCTGTCTCAAAAGTTGACCTAAAGAACTCTTTCCAAAAACCTGCACACATGCTCAAGGATAGCCGTCAGATAAAAATTCACATATTCGAAAAGAGCAAATTTCATGGTTTAATGGTAGGCAAATCTAGCAAGAATAAAATAAACAGGATGGGGCAGTGAGATAGATTGGAATGAACCGATAAATTGCTAGATAATTTGGAGAATGGCAAAATATTTCTAACACTAAATTCAGCAGTACTACCAACAATAATGGCTGCAGCAACAACAGAAAACCCTAGAAAGAGTTCAGTGAAGAGAAACTAGGAAAATAAGGGGTCTGTAGGATAAATTGTGTGAGGAATGGTTAAAGGGAACTAGACTATGTCTACTCTAACAAAGAGAATAAGTGGCTACATGATAAATATCTTCCTGTATATGAGGGACTGACACAGAGAGGTGAGGGGTCGACTTATTCTCCAAAGCTCCTGAAAGCAGGACAAGAAGCAATGGCTGGAAGCTTGTTAAAGAAAGATCCAACCTGGAATTAAGGAGAAACTTCCTGACTTTTAGAACAATTAACCAACATTAACAGTTTGCCTCCTGGAGTTTTGTGGGTGCTACATCACTAGAGGTTTTTAAGAAAACCCTATGATTCTATAAAAGCAACTTGAGATCAGATTATCTGAATCAAATCAAGTCAGAACAGAGCTGGAAGGAACCTTGGAGGTCTTCTAGTCCAACCCCCTGTTCAAGCAGGAGACCCTATATCATTTCAGACAAGTGACTGTCCAGTCTCTTCTTAAAAACCTCCAAAGATGAAGCACCTACAACTTCTGAAGGCAAGCTGTTCCACTGGTTGAGTGTTCTCACTTTTAGGAAGTTTCTCCTTAATTCCAGGTTGCTTCTCTCCTTGATTAGTTTCCATCTATTGTTTCTTGTCCTGCCCTCTCCTACTTTGGAGAATAAGTTGACCACCTCCTCCTTGTGGCAGCTTCTCAAATACTGGTATTGTATTGTATTTGAAAGGTGGACTATTTCCATGTTAGCCTTCTCCAGCTCTTTGGATGCTGCTTTTATGGGTTGGTTTTGGAATCGTGGTATAACCATGGAATGAGCATTCCCCTTCTTTTAATGGTGACATATTTTTCCCTAATGAAGCATAACCAAGGCAGACTTTTGTGATCTCAGTTCAGAAGGAAGTTCTCTAATTTTCTCAGGCATTTTTATGGTGATTTTTATCTGATATGGATGTTCACACTACTTGATATTTTATTTGTTCATTCTATAATAATTTGCCATTAAATATCTATGATCATCTGTTCTTTTGATTCTTTAGATTTGTATCACTTCTGGTTTTGCATTAGATAATGCTTGAAGGTCAGGAGATAAATTCTAAAATAAGAAAACACTAATTAAACTGAGCTTGGCTCCTTGTAAATTAGGTTCATAGAATCCAGATCTGAAGAATGCCAGATGTAGAATCTGTATAGGTGTGTGTAACACTTCATCTCTGAAAACAATTTCATATTACATTAGCCTGATGAGCAATAGAAGTTGAATGGCTTCTAAATGTTTAGTTCATGACTGAATTAAAATATTGTCCTTGAACGAACAGAAAACTGAGCTGGCTTTCTATATTTTATTACCACTGGCTTGGGTGAAAATCTTCATCAAAACCTTCTTAATAGAAGCTGAAGAAAGAAGTGACTTTTGCCATCTGGACAAACCTGTGTGACTTTGCACAAGTGTTTTTCAGAAAGTCAAAGAAAGCTGATAGGCTAGTTTTGGATGTGAGTTTAGCACCGTTTCAAATGAATGCTAAACCCATGTTCTAAACGTAGCTGACAAGTGCGAGGAGAGCTGTGCCATGAAACAGTATTCATAAATTCAATCTCTCTTTTATCATCTCTCCCCCTGAGTGTATGACATCCTCATAGGAGCTGGTCAGTTACTGTTCAGACTAATCAAAAGCTCTGAGTTGTAGATTGGCTCATGGACCTGTTGGCTAGAAGGAGCAACCCATTTGAAAAAACCAGACCCTCACAATGCCCAAAGTAGAATGATTTGGGAGAGAAGGAAGGGGGTGTGATGGCATCAGCATAAGGTACCCAGGGAGTCGAAGTCCAGAGAACATAAATTCACCATAGTTGCCCACTCCTGATCCAGAGTGTATTTACTAAGCCTCCTGACTGGCAGATTCCCGTTTCTTTACGCCTCCTGGATCAATCTGAAGAAAAATTAAAGAAAAGGAAACAGCATTTTTTATTCTGCCACTTGGGGTAGAAGGGGAAAATGACAGAAATCTTGTGAATTTCACCTGTAAAATACAAATAATAATAATAATAAAAAAAATTCACCCCACTTTTCACACCAGGTTTGTGTAGTATTTTTCACCCCTGGGAGGGACAGTTCTGCCTCAGTGCATAATAGTTAATTGGATTGTAGGGGGCCGTCTACGATGAAATGCAGCCCATTAGCTGAACCAGGCAGATATCTTGAATTGGCCCAAGTCAGAAAACTTGTTCTGCTTCAAGGTTGTTGACACACACAGTATTCAAAGCCGACATATTTACAGCACTTTTAAGGCAGATAACAGAAGGCACAATGGATGTCAAAAGCCTAGCAAGAGAGCTTGCTTGAACTGAGTTGGATACAGTCTAAGAAACATAGCATAGTCCAAGAATCACAGGATGCCAAATTGTTTAGTCAAACTGTCCAATAGTCAAGAGTCACAAACAAGAAGCGGAAAAAAGCTGCAAACACTAAGAAGTCAAACAGTTGTCTCCAACAAAGACAGCAAGCAAAGGGGCTAGCTAAATCTCTGCAGCCAGCTGGCTGCAATTCCACATGCAATTCCACCCTTTGCCAAGTGAGAAGCCTCATTAAGGAATGTTGCTCTACTCACCTCTGGATTCGCCTAGACTGGAGCTTGGGGATTGTGCCTCATCATTAGATTACTCCATCTGAATAGAAGATGCCTGTGGCTGAACAGCCTCCATTGAATTTTGGTTTCCTGAGTTCTGTAGTAGCTGACCATCCTGAAGTACAGGCTAAGTGGAGCAACTTTGGCAGATTTCAGGTCAGAGTCACACTGTGAATCATGGTTTATAACAAAACTCTACTTCTGGACATAAGAGATAGAAAACAGAGTTGCCTTTCTGGGGGTTGCCTTCTTGGTGGACTAGGTGTGGGTGGTGTTCCTCTCCTCAAGATATAGTCAGTGGCCCATATTTGTCCGGCAGCAAGCTAGTCATATGCATCAGCCGAGAAGGCACCACACCCATTTGCACCACTCAGGTGATCTTGACGAAACAAACCTCCCAGTGGCTTCAACAACTCTAAAACAATGGAAATGATCAGCTGTCTGCAAGGAATATAAAGCCTTCCATTCCCCATCATCCAGTCAGAACCGAAGAAATTCCTTGGATGAGAAGTGAAACGTTTTCAAAGAAAAGCAAAAAAGTTCCAGTTGCCTCTTGAAAAAAGCACATTTGGGATATATAGACATACATACAGTTCTCAATTTATAACAGTTCATTTAGTGACTGTCCAAAGTCACAATAGCTCTGAAAAAGTGATTTATGACTGTTTTGCCTATTTATGACCCCATGGTCATGTGATCAAAATTCAGATGCTTGGCAACTGACTCACTTTTATGATCATTGCAGTGTGCTGGGGTCATGTGATCCCCTTTTGCTACCTTCTGACAAGCAAAGTCAATGGGAAAAACAGATTAATTTAGCAGCTGTGTTCCTAATTTCATGACTGCAGTGATTCACTTAACAACTGTGGGAAGTTCTCTTTGCTACAAATTTTAGTTAGTTTTCATTTGTTCACTAGCAATATTTTCAAACGATCTGTAAAAAAACACGGTAGTTTTTGGCACAGTGTCCCTGTAGGTCCAGTAGGTGGCGCTCTTGTTTAACACACCAGCCTTCTTCCGAATTGCCTTATGTTCCCACAGGCAGAGGAGAGCTGAATAGCTTGCTGTTTTTCTATTTTATTTTATGTTGCTGACCAATGGTGCCTGAGTCATAATGTAATCTGCAACTCAACAGGTTCTGGAATGCGTGTAGGGTCTGGCTTTGTGCCTTTTGTGAAATTTGCGATCTTCAAAACAATTGAATGACAATATGGATGGTTTTCTTCCAGAAACACCTTATTGAATCCACGCATCGTTTACTCTGCTAAAAGAGTAATATACCTTATGCTAAGAGACCTAGACTACCTATAAATTATAATGAGGCAGAATGATACAAAAGACAGACCAGCTTGCATCAATCCATAATGTGGCCGGTTTGGTGTTTGGCTTGGTGTGATATGTAAATCTGTCCATTTTTGTTTGTAAAATATGGCTTATAGTTTTGTGTTATGCATGAAGCAGGTGACTGGGGCTGGCATCACAAACATGATTAAAGTAAACCAAAACACAAGGCAATTTATGAGCCCAGCAGTGTATCTGCTACAAACTACTGCACATTTTTATGTGATTTTGGCAGCATACTAATTAAAGAAATAAACAGCACAGAATTATGAAAACTGGTCATAGGATGTTAGCGTCCCATATACTTCATCTATTATATTTGTAGGAAGTTGCTAGTCTTCAAAAAAGCCAAAAAAGCTCTTAGTGCTGTGGACAAACTCAAATAGATCATAATGTCTACCTTCTCCCCCCTTGCAAGTCATTAATATTCTTTATTCAGTCTTTCCTGAATTACTATCCTGCAGATCAGGAGTGTCCAACCTTAGCAACTTTAAGACTTGTGGACTTCAACTCCCAGAATTCTCCAGCCAGCATGGGTTGTTCGGGAATTCTGGGAGTTGAAATTCATAGGTCTAAAAATTGCCAAGTTTGGACTCCCCTGATCTAAATGTGTTGGACTTTAACTTCTGTAATTCTGAGTCAGCAGAAAGACAAAACCAGTAGGCTGAAGAGCTCAGGCTGGTGAAGTCTCAAATTCTTGGTTTTGTTCAGTAGTTTCCTTTCACCAAACTCTAGAAATGTTTGAGGGGATTTAATTCTGGAACAATGAACCTAAAGGATGTAGGTTGGGCACCTTCCCAATTTTGACTAGGAAACAGAATTATAGTCATGGTGGATTTTGAGATGCTTTCTAATCTTAGGAAGCTTTCCAGTCAGTCTTCTCTGAGTGATCAGAACATAAGGAAGAGACTTTGCTTTGTTTGGCTATTGAGGAGGCTTGACTAGGAGACAATCCTGACATTGTAATCTAACACAGGGACAAGGTTTGGATAAGACTTCTACAAAGGAATTGCAGTTTAGGATTTGAAAGGTGGTGGTTGAGGATCATGAGCTGACTTGCATTCCTGAGCAAAGCTTTAAGCCCACACATGCCTGGAGCAAATCCAGTGCTCTTCTCATTATACTACACTGCCTTCCCTTATTATCATTAGCCCACATAGTTCCAGATCTACTGGGACTTAGCTTTGTAGTCTAAAAACACAAAGTTGATCTTCACAAGCATGACAGAGGTTCTTCAAAGGGTACTAAATTTCATACTTGTAAAATTGCATACCCAATTCCATACTTGCAGAGTTTACAGAATGGAATTGCACACCTGTATGTATCAGGTAAAGATGGGGAAACAGAGTGCTCAGGTTTAGGCAAATAACTACGGCTGCAGCAATCCCTGGTGTATCTAAGCATAGTGCTTTTTTCCCCCTGGACATCGTCTGAGACGGCTACTCTGACAGCTTGTCAGAATTGCAGGAGGTTGGTAGCCCTAGGATGATCAGCCTTGTATTCAATTTCTATTCCTGGCTTTTTCAGTCCAAGCCACTTTTCAGTCTAAACCTTACTGCTGGAACAGCATAGGGAGCTACTTTTCCAATTTCATACCTCATTTCACCTGGATTTCCTTTTTTCAGGGCAACTTTCTCTCTTTGGTTATGTACATGTAAACCACAGTTATCTCTATCAAATTCTGCTTGCATTACAGCCCAAGGGAGGCACAGGGATACGCAACATGGCTTTCTAGAGTGTGTATTTTATGTTTTATGAAGGAAGATGGCTTTCCCCAACCTGGTGCCCTCCAGATAATTGGGCTACAATTCCCATAGGCACGAAGGGAGTTGCAGTAGTACACATTCAATAGTCATCTAATTAAGCCACTGTGAATTGTTGTAGGGCAAATAGGCATCATTTTGCTCAATATTTGTCAACCCATAAATGATCCTTGCTTGAAATAATAATAACTGCTATACCAAACTGGCTCTCTGAGATAATTATTACTGCAGGATCCAATCTGGGCTGGCCATCAGGACAAGAAGTTTAGTATTCTGAGCTTTTGGAGTTGTGCTGTAGTCTTCCTCAAGGAACTTCTCTCTGGCAGAGTCTCTGCTTTGGGCGATTTTGTGTGTGGTATTTACATGGTGCCTGTTGTGGGTGGCTTCTTAGATGTTGTTTAAAGCAGTCATTATTACTTGTTAATTTTAATTCAGTATCTCTCCAAAGGGAGATTTAATAGCATCCATGATGCCAGATTATTCTAGAATGGGAATGGGAATGTGCTTCTAATTTGGGGGCAGTATATGACTACAGGAGATGGTGCTGTGGTGACATCACCAATGGGAATCTAGTCCAGGCATGTCAAACTGCTGGCCCACGGGCTGGATGCATCACGCCGAAACTGCGCCCACCCCATTGCCGGCAGTGGGGAAAAAGTCACGATACATTGCGCGATGTCACGTGACGTTGTGAGTTTGACATATCTGATCTAGTCCATTTAATTTAAGTATGGTGGGACTTGTAGTCCATCAGATATTTAGAGAAAAGTGCATAATACCCAGGGAGAATTTTGTGGGCTGTTTTTCTAGAACAAAAATAATAACTTGTGTTTCTGTCAAATTTATAAGATTCCTTCCCATCCGTCCACTTTTCTATGGCTGCTGGATCTGGGCTGCAAACTTCCAGAGGACTATTAGATGGTGTGAAAGGGTTAGTGGTTCAGTTTCCTCTTGTTGCCATTTAAATTCAACAGATTTTTGCAGAACATCTCTGATAGCTTACATTTTTCCATACTGCCACCCCTCAAATTAAAAGTGCCTGCCTCCTCCTTTCCATGTTTTGTTATCTTTTTTCCCTACAATCTCATTCAAGATCCATGATGCATGATCTAGGTTTTGTCAAATTTTTTTTAAAGAAACATCCTTTCTAGATTAATCATCTGCTGTTTTATCCCTTATATAATCAATTAATTTCAAAGACATTTGTTGACAATCAGTGCAGCTGTTGACACCAGATGTGCAAAAGAATTAAACATAATGTAGAAGGCTCTACATCTTGTTCTATCTCAAAGTGGAGGTGATTTAGAAATGGCTTGGACATGAGCCATGCCTTGCAAAAAACATGTTGAGGTTGTTTTATTTTATTTTCCTCCGGTTTAGATGCAGCTGAAAATGTGCTGAGTCTGAGCTACTTAGAGCAAACCAATACCAAACGAGATGTAAAAGAACAGAAAACAACTGGATCAATTACAGGTAGTCCTTGTCTTATGACCACAACATTTTTGTTGCTAAGGGAGACATTTGTTAAGTGAGTTTTGCCCCATTTTATGATCATTCTTGCCACAGTTGTTAAGTTAATGACAAGGTTGTTAAGTGAATCTGGCTTCCCCATTAACTTTGCTTGTCAGAAGGTCACACAAGTCGCTAAGCATCTGAATTTTGATCATGTGACCCTGGGGATGCTGTAATGGTTGTAAGTACGAAAAATGGTCATGAGTCACTTTTTTGAGTACCATTGTAACTTTAAATGGTCACTAAACAAATGTTGTAAGTCGAGGACTACCTGTAATCTAATAATAATAATAATAATAATAATAATAATAATAATAATAATAATAATAATAATAATAATAATAATCCTGGAGACAGCAGAATAGAAGAGAAAGAGCTGGAGAAGATAACAAAATACAAAGACCTACAAATAGAAATAGAAAGACTGTGGCAAAAGCAAGCAAGGGTAGTACCAATAGTCATAGGCGCCTTGGGTGCAATCCCAAAACAACTGGAGCACCACTTGAACACCATTGGCATTGACAAATTCGCTATTAGTCAATTGCAAAAGGCGGCCTTACTAGGAACTGCTTCCATCCTGCGACGATATCTGTAATACCATCAAACATCCACATCTGCCTATCCCAGGTCCTGGGTAAGGACTCGATAGGTAGACAAAATGCCAAATCCAGTCTGAACATCTGGCTGACTGTGTGATGATAATAATAATAATAATAATAATAATAATAATAATAATAATAATAATAATAATAATAATAATAAAGTTGGAAGGGACCTTGGAGATCATCTAGTCCAACCCCCTGTTCAGGCAGGAAACCCTATACCATGGGTGTCAAATTTGCTGCATCACGTAATGTCTTGCGACATATTGTGACTTTTTTTTTGTATTGCTGGAGCTGGGGTGGGTGCGGCCTCCATATGATGCAACTGGCCCCCAGACTAGTAGTTTGACACCCCTGCCCTATACCATTTCAGACAAATGGCTGTCCAGTCTCTTCTTAAAAACATCCGGTGTTGGAGCATCCACAACTTCTGGAGGCAGGTTGTTCCACTAATTAATTGTTCTAACTGTCAGGAAGTTTCTCCTTAGTTCTAGGTTGCTTCTCTCCTTGATTAGTTTCCATCCGTTGCTTCTTATTCTGCCTTCGGGTGCTTTGAAAAATAGCTTGACTCCCTCTTATAACAAGCAACCTAATGCATCCTATTTGGAGCTGTTGCAATTTTTCTCTGTGCCCAGATTTCCTCCTGAAGAATCACGTCTTCTGCTTTAGTAGCAATTCTTTATTTAACTGCTTCCCATAATTTTTATTATGTACAATCTAAGCTCTTCCATCTTTTACATTTTTTTGTTTGGACCTGGTAGCATATTGGGGGGGGGGAGTTAGAGATTGAATCTGCACCTCAGCAGAGGGCCCAGGAAACACAATACTCTCCTCCCATATAATTCGGATCCAGATTTGGCTAGAAATTTCTTTTCTGGAAATAAAAAGTCATTTGGATCTTGTAAGGGGTTGTTAGTTTCGGTCAATAGGTTCCCAATGAATAGGAAAATGTATTATATGCAATATGAAAAGTAAAGATGTGCTATTTTTCATACCACACCATAACTCCAAAGTTGCAGAGAAATGCATGTTTGCTTTCAACTTGTAATCTCTACTGATTAAAATGTAGCTTTGCCTATGAACATTAGTCATACAGTTAATCAACTGAAAGCCATTTGATTAATCTAGCAACTAAAGTGATCTACAGTTTGGTATTTTCAGAAAAGCAGTTTTCAGTTTTTGGGGAAGTGAAGGTTGCCTTTTTTTAACATGCTGAGCATTTGAATCAGGTTAGTTTGTAGAAAGATTTTTCTTTTCTTCCCCTCTGAGTGACAGGTAAGTTTCATTCATTAAATTCTACAAGTCCATGTTATTCTCCATGGAGATAGCTGGAAATATATCACTTTTGTGCGACAAGTCTCATTTTAATATTAAAGAAATGAGCCATGAACTGCTGAAAATAATATATTTGGCCAGAGTACTTGAGGATTGGTGATAGATAGTTCCCTGCATTGTGTCTATGTCTGTCCCAAGATGCTGGTGATAAGTATTTAGATGTACAATACAATCACAAAAAGATGTAAACAATAGAAATATAATGATATGTGAGAATGACCTTGGGAGACAGGAGGAAGAGACATAGACTAAGCAACAGTCAGATAAGAGGCACTTGAGCCTGCAGAAGGAATGGGGGCATGGTAAATATTTCAGAAGGGACCGTCCCTAGTTTCTTGGGCTGTAAAAGTGAGGGGGGGTGAGAGATGAGTAGGGGGCTGGACTAGAAGAACTCCAAGGCCCCTTCTATTTTATTCTAAGATGTACTTTCAGACTTGCAAGATTCTGTTAATGGAACCTTACAATAATGATAGAGCTAGTACTTCCGGGTATGCTTCTTGTCTAGACCACCTTGCAAGAAAGAGGACATGGAAGCAATCCCTCTACTCCAAGTGAACCTCCTACAAATGACTCCCACAAAGGAGGTTGGGTGGTTGGAGAGAAGAAGAATGCGTCAAATTGTCCTTCCTTTCACAATAGCTCTGTTTTCAAGGTGTTTGTCATAGTGGACGTGGCAGTACCTGGAGATAGCAGAACAGAAGAGAAAGAACTGGAGAAGATAACAAAAAACAAAGACCTGTAAATAAAAATAGAATGACTCTGGCAAAAGAATGCAAAGGTCGTACCAATAGTAATAGGTGCCTTGGGTGCAATCCCAAAACAAATGGAGCACCATTTGAACACCATCAGCACTGATAAAATCAGCACCAGTTAATTGCAAAAGGCAGCTCACATTCTAAACAATACCTTCAAACATTCACATGTGCCTATCCCAGGTCCTTGGGAAGGACTTGATGTGGGTAAAAATGCCAAGTACAGTCTGAACATCTGGTTGACTGATGAACCATAATAATAAACAAATGGAACTATTAGTGTGTTTGATGCAGTGCCCTGGGAATTTGTTTGAGAACCTCTGGTCTATTTTAAATACTGATGGGACTTTACAACACTCATATTCCGCTGCAGAGTATTATATTCTATCTCTGTATTGCTGCAGGGAATACAAGTTCCTTAATTTTCCAAATGTGTCCTTGTGGTCCGGAAGAGATCAAAACAATTACGTGTGTGCTTTTAAATGTACATTTTATTTGGCTATGACAATATTTAATTTCTTCTTTTTTAGCAATAATGCCAGGAATGAACTTTCAGATCACTTATAATGTTAACAAGTACTGTTACCTACATTTTAGATGATAATGCATCCTGAAGACTAAACTTCTATATTAATTAACTTTGTATTTAGTTGCTGATTTTTTCGGTTGCCCTTCAGTTGCAATAAAGTTTTTGATTTGATTTGATTCTGGAGAGTTGAAATTGTCTCCACTTGATTTGGAGCTGCCATAAATTGCAGCTCTATGGATAAATTAGGTCAGAATCCTACAGACTTAACCTGGCTTGGAACATGAAGCTCTCCTGCTTGATTCTTCCTATCCCCAGGAAAAGAGGTCCTCTTTGCTTCTGTCTTTCTGTTTTATGCAGTGAGGAGGGAAGCAGAATTGCATGTATAGAAACATTGTTCCAGTGGCATTGGTAGTGGTGGTGGTGTGTGAGTGTGTGTGTGTGTGTCCAAATGTCAAGATGGTGACTGCAACTGTGTGATTGAAGCCTTGTCCCTTTTTAATGTGAAATTCACATAAAAAATGCGTGGGGCTTCAATTACATGGTTGAAGACACCATATTGACTGTTTGACCCTCCTACAAATAAACCTGGATTGAAACTACCAATTGCTTTAATGAATATATTCAGTGAATAAAGAAGAGAGGGTCACTCTATTCTCCAAAGAACCAGAAGGCAGGACAAGAAACAATTGATGGAAACTAATCAAGGAGAGAAGCAACCTAGAACTAAGGAGAAATTTCCTAACAGTTAGATCAGTGGAACAACTTGCCTTCAGAAGTTGTGGGTGCTACATAACTGGAGGCTTTTAAGAAGAGACTGGACCGTCACTGTCTAGAGTGGTATAGGGTCTCCTGCCTAAGCAGAGGGTTGGACTAGACCTCCAAATTCCCTATCAACTTTGTTATTCTGAACTTCTGAATACAAGAGTTGGAAGAGGGCTGTGTAGGCGATTCTGTTCATTCCCCAGGTATTTTGCCCACTGATGAGTGTGAAAATAGTCATAAGAATTCCTCCTCCTCTACTTTTTCTGCTCATGACAGGAATTTTCATCATAAAAATGCAAAAGAAAGTGCAATGAAAAACATTTGCAACAATACAGGTAGTCCTTGACTTATGACTTTCATTTAATGGTGATTTTAAATTATGATGGCATTGGAAACTTACAATCCATCCTCAAAGTTACGACCTATGCACTATCACTGTGGTCATGTGATCATGACTTGGGTGCCTCACAGCTGGCTTGCATTTATGACGGGGGGGGGGAGTTAACCTCCTGCAGTTACATAATTGCAATTTGCAGCTTTCCCAACTGGCTTCCAACAAGCAAAATCAATAAGGAAGCTATATTTGCTTAACGACTGTGATTTACTTAACAACTGCATGACTCACTTGACCACAGTAGAAATGGCTGTAATATCAGGTCAGGTCACATGATGACTCGCTTAATGACTGCATTGCTCAGCAACTGAAATTCTAGTCCCAATTGCCATCACAATTCAGGGATTACCTGTATCATGTTATAATTGCTTTCCGTTTCCATGTATTATTATAAGAAGCACTGAGTTGCTTCTTGTTAGATGGGTGGCCATATAAGTGTGATTAATAAAGAAATAAATAAAGTTTATGCCATCCATTTTCTTATGGAGTAGGAGAAGTCAAGGAGAAAGACTCCTCACTGCTTTTATCCTCACAGCAACCCTGTAAGATAGATTGGACTCAGAAAAAGTGATCAAAATCACCCAGTGCTAGAAGACACAGTTGCAGATCAATTGTGAGAAGCTGGGAGAGGTTAATATCAAGAGAGGAATATTTCAAGGAGATTCATTATCACCATTACTATTTGTTATTGCACTGTTTCCTCTGTCAACAATACTGAATAACTCAGGACATGGCTATCAAACATCAAAAACATCTGCCAGACTATCCCACCTCCTTTACATGGATGATCTGAAGCTGTATGGAAAAACATCATCTGAAATAGAATCGCTGCTCAACACTGTCCGTATATATAGCCAAGATATTGTAATGGAGTTTGGCTTGGACAAATGTGCCACACTTACTATCAAACAAGGAAAAATAGTGAAAACTGAAGGAATCAAGATGCCCCACGAAAATAACATTAAGAGTCTGGATGAGGAAGAGTACTACAAATACTTGGGTATCCTTCAAGCTGACAACATCAAGCACACTGAAGTCAAGAAAAAGATTAGAGGTGAATACATCAAGAGAGTGAAGAAGATCTTAAAATCCAAACTCAATGGAGGAAATACCATAAAGGCAATCAACACCTGGGCAATCCCAGTCATTAGGTACACAGCTGGAATAGTGGACTGGACTCAAGCAGAACTAAAAGCAATGGATAGGAAGACCAGAAAAATAATGACAATGAATCATGCCCTTCATCCACGCAGTGACATTGACAGACTTTATCTACCAAGGCAAATAGGTGGGCGTGGAATGCTACAAGTACATCAGATGGTTGAAGAAGAAAAAATGGCTTTGGAAGAATATCTGAAGAACAATGATGAAGATGCACTGAAATTAGTATATCAGGAAGGCTTACTAACTACTGGAGAGACCAAACTGGCCTACAAGAAAGACCAAATGAAGAACAGAATAGAGGCATGGGAAGACAAAGCACTACATGGCCAATACATGAAAAAAATAGCTGGGAAAGTAGATAATAACAAGACCTGGCAATGGCTAAGAGCAGGAAAATTGAAGAAAGAGACCGAGGGACTAATTCTGGCTGCACAAGACCAAGCCTTAAGGACAAATGCATACAAAGTCAAAATTGAGAAGACAGCAACAGACAGCTGTTGCAAGAATATTGCAGAGACTGATTACAAGCAGCGACATGACAAAGTAGCAACAATGGTGCATTGGAAGATCTGCAAAAAATATAATTTGCCTGTAAGCAAAAACTGGTGGGATCATAAAATAGAGAAAGTCATAGAAAATGATAAAATTAAACTGTAATAGTAATAGGCTCCTTAGGTGCAATCCCAAAACAACTGGAGCACCACTTGAACACCATTGGCATTGACAAATTCGCTATTAGTCAATTGCAAAAGGCGGCCTTCTTAGGAACTGCTTCCATCCTGCGACGATACCTGTAATACCATCAAACATCCACATCTGCCTATCCCAGGTCCTGGGTAAGGACTCGATAGGTAGACAAAATGCCAAATGCAGTCTGAACATCTGGCTGACTGTGCGATGATCAATAATAATAATAATAATGTTGGAAGGGACCTTGGAGGTCATCTGGTCCAACCCCCTGCTCAGGCAGGAAATCCTATACCATTTCAGACAAATTACAATTGGTAGTAATACTGTTTTTCCAACTTTTATACTCTGCTTTCATTCCAAGAAGTCAAAGTCTCCATCCCTCTTTTTCATCTGCCCAACTAGTAGATCTGGACTGCAAAAATTCAGACATCCACTAGATGGCAACAACAACAATAACGCTCATCTAATACAATAAACCTTATACCATTTCAGACAAATGTCTGTCCAGTCTCTTCTTAAAAACTTCTAGTGTTGGAGCATTCACAACTTCTGGAGGCAGGTTGTTCCACTGATTAATTGTTCTAATTGTCAGGAAGTTTCTCCTTAGTTCTAGGTTGCTTCTCTCCTTGATTAGTTTCCATCCGTTGCTTCTTGTCCTGCCTTTCAGGTGCTTTGGAGAATAGCTTGATTCCCTCTTCTTTGTGGCAACCCCTGAGATATTGGAACACTGCCATCATGTCACCCCTAGTCCTTCTCTTCATTAAACTAGACAGACGCACACCATGTGAACATTTTACTGACATTTAGTGATCCTATAAGATCAGTGTTTCTTAGCCTCCACCACTTAAAGATGTGTGAACTTCAACTCCCAGGAATTCTTGGAGTTGACGTCCATTTTTGAAGGAGATCATTGTAGATTTTGGAAAGAGCTGGCACAGTCATACTCAACGCAGTATCAGCTATAGAGATGGTCAACAGTATTAAGTATCTGGGGGTGCAGATAACTAACAATCTGAATTGGTCTCTCCACACGTCACCTTTAGTGAAGCATGCAAACCGGCATCTGCATTTCCTGCATCAGATGAGGAGAGCACATCTTTCTCCTTCTGTCCTGCCCACTTTTTACAGAGTTACAATTGAAAGCATTTTAACAAACTGCGTCACTGTTTGGTTTGGTGACAGCAGTGCCTCATATAGAAAGTCCATACAGAGAATGGTAAGGACAGCTGAGAAGATCATAGGAAGCTCACTCCCTGGTATTCAGGATGCTGCTTATAAGTGCTATGTGCTTAGAGCTCAAAGCATTGTTAGAGACCCCACACACCCACTTCATGGTCTTTTCTGTTGCTCCCATCTGGGCGGAGGTTTCAAAGTATTTCTAGCAGGACTATCTGATTCTGTAATAGCTTTGTTCCCTATGCTATCCGTCTGGTAAACTCTCAAGATTTGTTTTTCTCGCCACACACATGTATATATAACCCAACTAGACTGTTGTTTCTCTATGTCATATAATATATGTGAGCATATGTATAATTCTGTATTTTTATGTATGTATGTATGTATGTATGTATGTATGTATGTATGTATGTCATATTTATGTAGTGTATATTGGAGGTGGTGACCCTTTGAGAGCTGAATGCAATGAAATTTCATTTTAATGTGTGCCAATTAGTGTACATTCAAAGTGACAGTAAAGTTATTATTCTATTCTATTCTATTCTATTCTATTCTATTCTATTCTATTCTATTCTATTCTATTCTATTCTATTCTCCTTAAAGTTGCTAAGGTTGAAAACCACTGATTTACTTTTTTGCAACCAGGTTGCAAAAAGTTGGAATTAAGATTGCCGGGAGAAATATCAACAACCCAAGATATGCAGATGATACCACTCTAATGGCAGAAAGTGAAGAGGACCTAAAGAGCCTCTTGATGCGGGTGAAGAAGGAGAGTGCAAAAGTTGGCTTGAAACTCAACATTAAGAAAACCAAAATCATGGCATCCGGCCCTCTCAATTCCTGGCAAATAGATGGGGAAGAAATGGAGGTAGTGACAGATTTTATTTTTCTGGGCTCCAAGATCACCTCAGATGGGGATTGCAGCCAAGAAATTAAAAGACGCTTGCTCCTGGGGAGGAAAGCTATGGCAACTCTAGACAGCATACTAAAAAGCAGAGACATCTCCCTGCCAACAAAATTGCATATAGTCCAGGCCATGGTTTTCCCAGTTGCAATGTATGGCTGTGAAAGTTGGGCCATAAGAAAGGCTGAGCGCCAAAGAATTGAGGCCTTTGAACTATGGTGCTGGAGTAGACTCCTGCGAGTCCCTTGGACTGCAAGGCGTTCAAACCGGTCAGTCCTAGAAGAGATCAACCCCAACTGCTCTTTAGAAGGCCAGATCTTGAAGTTGAAACTGAAATACGTTGGCCACCTAATGAGAAGGAAGGACTCACTGGAGAAGGGCCTAATGTTGGGAAAGATTGAGTGCAATAGAAGAAGGGGACGACAGAGAATGAGATGGCTGGATGGAGTCACTGAAGCAGTAGGTATGAACTTAAATGGACTCCAGAAGATGGTAGAGGACAGGAAGACCTGGAGGAACGTTGTCCATGGGGTCGCAATGGGTCGGACACGACTTCGCAATTAACAACAACAACAACAACAAAACCAGGACCTAGCAGCTTAAAAGTACTGGAGATGAGGAGGAGATGTGAAAAAAAATTCCCACAACTGCTTATTAAAGCAACACAGGAAGTAAAAGTAGCAAAGAACATTTTGGAGGGTCTGCTAGCAGCCCCTGTTTGCAGCCCTGGCTAAATCAAACTGGGGGACAATGATTAATCATCCATTGAACTTTGTGACTGAGTAGGGATGAGTATCTAGTTTTTTTCCACATTCTAGCTAACTCCACATCATACTGACTCTGTTGTTTGGAATAAGTAAATTGGCCATCCAATGAAGGATGATCAACACTTCACAAGCCAGACCAGGGGATAAACAACACTGGCACCATTGGATGACAAGCTTATTTATAAATGATATATCAATAATCCTGTTTGATGGAGTCTGCCTCTGCCACATCTTTTACCCAAAAGACTCAGGGTGGGGTGTCACATTTGTTTGTCATCCCCCCTTCCTTCCTGCACTAGGTTGATGCTCACTTAATTGTTATAGTATTACATGGTGGTGCAGTGGTCAGAATGCAGTATTGCAGGCTAACTCTGTCAACTGCCAGCAGTTCGATCCTGAAGATAATCAAGATTATCTCAGCCTTCCCTCCTTCCAAGGTCAGTAAAACGAGGACTCAGATTTTGGGGCAATATGCTGATTCTGTAAAATGCTTAGAGGGGACTGTAAAACACTATGAAGCGGTATAACTGCTATTGCTATTTCTACTTCTTCAAGGCAACCTCCATATGCCTCTATACCAGTGGTTCTCAACCTGTGGGTCGGGACCCCATTTGGGGTCGAACGACCATTTCATGGGGGTCGCCAAACAAGGCTGTCTGCCATTTTTTCCCCTTTTTCTTTGGCCACGCCCCTGGCACCCGGTGATGTATAAGTGGTTGGGGGTCACCACAACATGAGGAACTGTATTATGGGGTTGCGGCATTAGAAAGGTTGAGAACCACTGCTCTATATCCAAAGAATACATCATTCTTGTGCTTGCAGAGTGGCTCACAAATGTGACACACATACAATGGTCATGCTGGTTCCTGTGCTGTTTAAACTTCAAATTCTTCTATAGCATGGGGGACTCTATTTGGGGTAACAAATCATGTCTGGGAATGAAATAATAATTTAGCTTCCAGAAGAAGCCCTGAACTTGGGAAAAAAGCCAACAGTCAGGCTACCATTCTACCCTGTACCAGATCACCATACAACTATCTTATTTTTTTCCTATCTACTTTTATTCTATCTGGCTTTAATTCACTGGAGCCTATACTAATGAATTTGTGTGATCCCATCCTGGAAAATCTGGGAAGACAGAAAATTATACAGCTATGATGGGGTGCAATGAATATACATTGGTTACATCTCGATTTGTGACTCTATCTGGGACCATATGTTTTCGGGTAGATTTAGTTAGGTTCATTGTTTAGGGTTAATTAAGCTGGCACATGTTTCTTTTCCCCATCCATCCTCAGCCGTGCACTGAATCTTCCCTGCATCTATAAGTCTCACTGCAGAGCAGAGAAACATTTCCATTTAAATGTGGCAGAATGGTAAAAGAGATTATGAGCTAATTAGTACCTTTTACTTAAGTAGATAATTAATTCTCTGGTGCTCGGGTTAGCTTTCCAGGGCTACACATGCCCCTCTTACCATTTGAACAGAGTGACCCTACTTGCCCCCATCTGTGTTTGTGAAATTGGGCTTTCACAGAAGACCTTGAATGATCGGCTGCGAACCGAGACTAAAAAAACATATAAAAATTTCAAGCACATTGATTTTCGACTGCTCAAGAAACTTGGAGCATCTGCTGCATTGCACTCAGCTAATTATTTAGGTTTCTTCTCTTTAACTCAGGAGAAGCCACACATTGGGAATAAACTCTAACTTTCTGGAATATAAGAGTTAGCCTAATGTGAAGAAAGAAATAAGCACAAGGAATCAAACCCTGCTTAAAGTTACAGGTTGTAGACCTGTTTACAATAGCCAAACTGCTATCTAATCATCTCTGTCTTGCTCACACATCTATCTATCTATCTATCTATCTATCTATCTATCTATCTATCCATCCATCTATCATCTATCTATCTATCTATCTATCTATCTATCTATCTATCTATCTATCTATCTATCTATCTATCATCTAGTATGCTGCCCATCTCACCAACTCTTGATTAATTCTTTAATTTCTTCTTTCTGTCAAGGAATGGGGGTACCCAATTTGGGCTACAAAAATCAGGATGATCATTGGACCATTATGAAGGTGGAACCTTTTGAAGGTTAAAAAAAGAGTTATTGAAAAAAGGAATTATCTTTTTTACTAAGGAGCTAAACTGGGTTTCTTTGTTTAAGTTTTTGTTCACAATTTGTTAAAGGATTAAAGCCTCACAGTTTTTTGTGGGGTGAAAATTGAAGAATCCCAAGGTTTTGAGCTAGGGCAGTGAATGTTGCTCATGTGACTTAGGCAGCCATAGACTCATCAGATGTATCAATGCTAAGGCAATCCAAATGACTGAAAAGAAAAGAAATGTATTAATATGATGATTATTTTTTTAGGAATATTGGAAAAAATATATATTAAATTGTCATTTATTAAAACAATAAGAATTGTATTAACTCAATGTTTGCAAAAAAGGATGTTTCGGGGAAAGAGGAAATCAACCAAAATTAATATATGGAATACAAACTATAGAAATCAATCATTAAGGAGTGTTTTTACAAATGTAACTCATACAACACACTGTTTACTAATTATTGAGTGACTTATGCTTGTGTAAAAAATTAATAATAAAAAAATATAAAACAGATGCATCAATGATAAACAGGAGATTAATATAGAAGCAAAGTCATCCTATAAGGCAAGGTGGGCAACTATGGCCCCTTTATGACTTGTGGGCTTCATGGCGGGCTCAGGAATTCTGGAGCTGAAGTCTACTAAAGGGGCCATACTTGCCCATCCCTGTTGTAAGGTGATAGTTATTGTGAATGTGCATTATTACGCTTTGCATGCTGCAATGGATGGCTTACCATAACATAACATACTGAACCAAAACCAAAGACATGCCTTTGAGAAATCAGTCCTTAATTGTGGACTATGGAAAAATGCTTGTGGATCCTATTAATATTGAACTGCTTAGAACTGAGATAAGCTTTTTTTTAAATTTTATTTTTAACCAACAAAACAAAACAAAGCAAAACATAACACATATACACACACAATATATACTCCTCTCCTTTTTTTTTACAGCAATTGCGTAATGGTAATCTATTGTTTATTTCTTATTTACATTTATTATTTATTATTATTTACATTTATTATTAGATTTATTTATTATTTCTTATTTACATTTTTCTTCCTTCATGTTCTACTTCTTACTAAGAATAATTCATATTATTATTATTATACATTATTATACACATATTTTCACTTTTGACCTTTCCATATTTATTGTCCTCTATTATTTCTAGTCTCCAACCAGACATACCACTTGTTCCATGTTATATAATACTTTGTGTCTTCCTTTTCTTTTATTTGTCCATCTCAGCACAGTCCAGGATTTTTCTTATTACTTCTTCCTCTTTTTTTATTAGCGTGTTTTAGAATGGCCTGAAGCACATAAACACATATTTTGCATTTTTGTGTTGTTTCATATCTGATTATTGTGTGTCTGTTTGATTGTGTATCACCATTTTTATATTTGGCTAATTAACTGTAGCTGTGCTGGTGCTATGTTCTTGTTACAGCTTTGTCAGTGCTTCAATTTATAGCCCAGCTAGCATTATTATTTTTCCAAAGTGGAAAATCACTCCAAAACAGAGGGTCGAGGGAGCTGCAGAACAAGGCTATAGGATATTTTATCATATTTTATATTGATTGCCTTTCCCATCCTAAAAGCTTAGCCCAAGTAAAATAAATTATACACACACGCTAATACACATGCACACACTCAAACACATCTTACAATTCAATTTCAGATCAATTGAATGTCAAAATGACAAACGCTGAGATTGAATAAAACTACCCATGGCATTTCAAAGCCAACTTAACACCACATTTCCGAAAGTTTATTCAGAAGCTAGATATTTAAAAGCCAGATATAGTCAAACTACTCACCAGATCCAATGACCCTTGACTGTTCAGCACCTCATGACCCACTGATCACAAGGGACTATAGATGGTAGCAAAGAGTTAATGATTTACTCTAGGTCCTAGAGCAGAGGTGTTAAACTGGTGGCCCGCTGGCCGGATGCACAATGCACAAGCCACACCCACTCCAGCTCCTCAAAAGCAAATAACATTGTGATACATCATGATATATAATAATAATAAAGTTGGACGGGACCTTGGAGGTCATCTAGTCCAACCCCCTGCTCAGGCAGGAAACTCTATACCATTTAGGACAAATGGCTGTCCAGTCTCTTCTTAAAGACTTCCAGTGTTGGAGCATTCACTGCTTCTGGAGGCAGGTTGTTCCACTGCTTAATTGTTCTAACTGTCAGGAAGTTTCTCCTTAGTTCTAGGTTGCTTCTCTCCTTGATTAGTTTCCATCCGTTGCTTCTTGTCCTGCCTTCAGGTGCTTTGGAAAATAGCTTGACCCCATCTTCTTTGTGGCAGCCCCTGAGATATTGGAACACTGCTCTCATGTCCCCCTTGTCCTTCTCGTCATTAAACTAGACATACCCAATTCCAGCAGCTGTTCCTTATATGCTTTAACCTCCAGTCTCCTAATCATCTTTGTTGCTCTTCTCTGTACTCTTTCTAGAGTCTCAACATCTTTTTTACATAGTGGTGACCAAAACTGGATGCAGTATTCCAAGTGTGGCCTTACCAAGGCATGTAAAGTGGTGTTAATACTTCACGTGATCTTGATTCTATCCCTCTATTAATGCAACCTAGCACTGTGTTGGCCATTTTGGCAGCTGCAGCACACTGCTGGCTCATATTTAAGTGATTGTCCACTAGGATTCCGAGGTCCCTCTCACAGTTACTACTATTGAGCAAGGTACCCCCTATACTATACCTGTACATTTGGTTTTTCTTGCCTAAATGTAGAACCTTGCTTTTTTCACCATTGAATTTCATTTTGTTAGATAGTGCCCAGTGTTCAAGTCTGCCCAGATCCTTCTATATCTGAAGCCTGTCTTCTGGAGTGTTGGCTATTCCTGCACATATGTCATGTGATGCAATCAAGTTTCACACCCATGTCCTAGAGTAATGGTGACAACCACTTATGTATGAACCAGCAGTCTGCTTCAGCTTCAAAAAAACCCCAAAGCAGTCCTAGGCTGCATCAACAGAGGGATAGTATCAAGATCAAGTAAAGTGTTAGTACCACTTTATACTGCATGGATAAGATCATACTTGGAATACTGCATCCAGTTTTGGTTTCCACAAGATAAAAAAAGGTTTTGAGTGCAGAGAAGAGCAACAAATATGATTAGGGGACTGGAGGTGAAAGCGTACGCTAAAGCATACAGTATTTAAGAGACTGTCATAAAGAAGAGGGGGTTGATCTCTTTTCCAAGCATTCAAGGACAGGACAAAAAAAAAATGGATGGAAGCTTATCAAAGACAGATCCAACCTAGGATTAAGGAGAAATTTCCTGTCAGTGAGAAAAAATTAATCAGTGAAATGGTTTGCCTCCAGACGTTGTGGATGCTCCACTGGAGGTTTTTGAGAAGAGATTGAACAGCCATTTGTCCTGAATGGTACAAGGTTTCCTGCCTGAACGGAGGGTTGGTCTAAAAGACTTCCAAGGTTTCTTCCAACTCTGTTTTTCTGTATACTTCCCTTTGTCACTCTGCTAGCTCTTATCTGCTAATCTCATGTCAATTCTAGCTTTGTTCTTGATTAATTATTTGCCATCAAGTTGGTGTTGACTTATACTGACCACACAGATTTTTGTCCAGGACAATCTGTCACTACTCTGGTGCTTGAGACCTTTCAATGATACACTCATTGCCACTATGACTGAGTGCTACTGGTTGTCCTCAATTTTCTCTTTCTTTCCAGCCTTTCTATTTAGAACATCCAAAAAGAGCAGATGTCCTTGGACTCGCTTTCTGGTAGAGTGTAGTTAGGTGGTTGCTTTTGCCAATTCATATTATGTATTTCCCATAAATTAACCTCCTTTCTGTTATAGTTATGAAAGTTGTTTCATTAAGCATTGCTCAACCTGAGTTCCTGCTCTCAGGAAAGCTCATACACCCAAAGAGAATGCTTCAGTCTCCAACGTAAACCGGGTTATTTCTTGAATTAGTGACTACCAAAACTCTAGGCTAAAAAAAAATATTTTTTTTTGGGAAGATGATGATTGCAAACTGTTTTCATATTGTGCTAAAGAAAGATACCAAGACACCTCCATGGCTCTGCCCCTATGATAACCACAAGGTGTATTGTGTGGTATCCACAACTGCCTTTATTTTCTTCTCCTTGTTACCCTGGGGTGTCCCGTCTGGCATGAAAAATGAAAGCTAACAATTATTGTTTCCCCATGTTTTTCCCTTTTCACTTTTTTTCAGAGTAAGGAAAACATACCTTAAAAGAGTAACTGGCTTCTGTAGACATGGCAGGAATAGAACTGAACTGGTGGATAAATCACTTTGGCTTCCTGAAACAAGCCAAGGAAACAAAATCTTTTCCATATAAAGGTGCTCCTCAACTTACAACAGTTCATTTAGTGACCATTTAACGTTACAATGGTACCAAAAAGTGACTTATGACCATTTTTCACACTTATGATCATTGCAGCATCCCCATGGTCATGTGATTTACATTCGGATGCTTGGCAACTGGTTCATATTTATGACTGTTGCTGTGTCCCAAGGTCATGTGATCACCTTTTGCAACCTTCTGATGAGCAAAGTCAATGGAGAAACTACTAACTTAAAAACTGCAGTGACTCACTTAATAAATGTGGCAAGAAAAGTCATAAAATGGAGCAAAACTCTTCAAATTTCTCACTTAACAACATAAATGTTGGGCCCAATTGTGGTCATAAGTTGAGAACCACCTGTAGTTTGGATGATTTCAAAGCTAGACACACTTAAATAAGAGAAAGAAGAGACAGATATTGTTTCAGTGCAAATAAAATATTTGTCCTTGTTTGGAAAGGGAGACCAGTTTATTTGCTAAAAGTTAGCTGCATTGGGTGAGCCTCAGTTCCCCCACCCATTTGATTAGGATATTATAAGTTAAACATATTGATACTATGTGACCCACACCATGCTTCATTTATAATAGGGGTGTCAAACTGCTGGCCCGTGGGCCAGATGTGTCATCCGGAAGCCGCGCCCACCCCATTGCTGGCAATAGCAAAACCATCCCGATATGTTGGGCGATGTCACGTGATGTCGTGAGTTTGACATGTCTGATTTATAATCACCATTCACAAAATACCATGACCCATTTTTGTAGTTATTTTTAATCTCATGTTTATTATTTTTATAAATTACTCATCTTTTACAGAACCAATTTATATAATGGCAACTTTTGTTGTGCTAGAGATATTTTAATTGACTGTTTCTATTCACTTCAGAATTAACAGCTATTTTATTTTCCCAAAACTGGGATGTAAGTTGACAACCAGGGGAACTTTTAATCTTTAATGACACGATCAAAATCACTACCTGATTTTTATGTGACAGTGCCTTCCGGCAAACTTCCTCTTGCTACAATTCTTAAGTCCTCTGTAAGCCCCCATTAGGGAGATATGGGAGGTGAATGGACCTGAAAGTTGCCAGGCTTGAACATTACTTGGCTGAAGAACAGTTAGAACTGAAGAAACATCTTGGATGAGAAGCAAAATGTTTTCAAGAAAAAGTGCTAAGTCCAGCTGCCTTTTGTAAAAGCATCTTTGGGACAGCCGTGACCTGGATGATTGACAATCTCCAAGGACAGCAATTTTTTTCTTTTGCTCTTTTAATTTGCTGTGCCAATTTTTCTGACTCTATTAAATTTAATTTATGTTTTATTATTTCCATTTATCTTTTCAGTATTTTCTTTTGTGGATTTATTTGTAGTTCTAATTCTAATTTTTTAAATTCTTCCCTTAACAGTACATATTTTTGTATTTTTTCTTTGTTTTTTTTCTCCATGCATGTTATAGCAATGACTCTAAAGTATGCTTTGGCTGTATCCCATACATTTTGTAATGTTGTATCTTCTTTTTTATTTTCTTTGAAAAAAAGCTCCATTTCTTTTGTTTCTAATTCTATAAATTCTTTCTCTTTTAATATAGATTGGGTCAAGATCCATCTTATTTTTTTCTGTATTCTTTTTCATGTTATTTTTAAGAGGTTGTAGTCTGCCCAAGTGCCTAATTGTATCTTGATCTCCTGCATAGTCTCCTGCATAGTTCTTAATTCAGGCATCATCCAAATCATGTCAATTCTAGAGCAAGATTTATGACTGTTCAAATAAAATGTATATTATAGTTTTTCTGAATTCCTTTCTCTTCAAGTATCTTGTATACCAATTTCCTCTATTGTATTAAAAAATGTCTTAGTAATCTTTTTCTTCCTTGTTTTCCTGTTTTGCTACTTTTATAATCTAATGTCCCATCTACCATTGCATTAAAATCCCTACTAGGCAGATATTTTGATATTCCATTTCTGCTATTTTTGAAGATTTTGATAAAATTCTTCTTGTTTATTGTTTGGTGCATATATTACTACCAAAAGTATCTGTTTTTGATTTAAAAATATTTCTACCATCACAATTCTTAGTTCTTCATCTGAGTAAATCATTTTAGAATCTATTGTCTCTTTAATGTATACAGCTACTCCTCTTTTTTATTGTTGTGCTGGTGCATGGTAGAATTTCCCTATTTTGGAGTATTCCAAGAGTTTATGGTATTGTTTTTTTATATGTGTGTCTTGCAAACAAATTATATCAATATTTAATTTCTGTAATTTTTAAAGGATTCTTTTCCTTTTTGATGGAGAATTCAATCCATTTATATTCACTGAAAAAATTCCATTTTCCTTCTCCATTTTATTTACTTATATTTAGGTCTTGTTGATCTTGTAGTCCTCTACTCTCTTGGCATTCCCTCACCCTCTTGATCTGGCTTGCCTTTCTCTTTTTCTGTTTGTGTAGTTATTTCCTCTGTTATTTATTTTGTCTGTTTCTGGCCTTTTCTATCCTCTTGTTGGTGTTGTACTTTTTCATCCAGAAATGCTCTGTTTCTTTCATCAAAGTATTCTGCCTTCCAAACTGAAGCCAATTGATATCTTGTATTTTTTTTTTGTAAAAATTTTTATTTTCAACTTTACAATACATAACAATCTTACAAATACTTCAGATAAAAAATAAAACAAATTGACCACATTCGGTCTTGCCCGCCCATTTCCCCCCAAACCTCATCCCACCTCAAACCAACTTACTTCTTTCCCTCTTTTTCTTCACTCACCCCCTCTCCTCCTTCACCTCAACCTTGCTACTTACTTCTCACCTTCTTCTCCTCCCTCTTGATGCGGTCCAGGGGAAATGCCCGAGCAGTTGCTCTCTCAAAATTAAAACATTAATATTATATACAATAAGACTATTTCTATTTTATCTGAACTACTTAAACTTCAACCCATCCATCCCCCACCCCCCTGCCCCCCTCCCCCTCCCCCCTGACTTCCCAGAGCAAAATACAGGATTATGCAAACATATTAAACATAATCTATTTAAGTTTACTAATTATACAATGAACAAAATCATAAAAACCCTTAATTCTCTTCAAACTTTAACATCATAAGTTTATAAACAAAATCTTTACTCATAGAATAAGTGAAACTTTGTAGTTCCATATTTCTTCTGAACATATTCTGTCCATCTTCTCCATACGTTAAAATATCTCTCTTGTGAATGGTCCTTTAAATAAGCAGAAATTTTAGCCATTTCTGCTAAATTAGAAACTTTAAATACCCATTCTTCTAAAGAAGGCAGAGTATCCTTCTTCCAATATTGACCCACCAGTAATCTTGCTGCTGTTATTAAATTCAACATTAAAATAGTTTCTTTAACATTAAAGTCCACGAAAATTCCCAAAAGAAACAGTTGGGGAGTAAACTTAATTTTCCTTTTAAAAACCTTTTGAATGTTCCACCAAATCATAATCCAGAAGGCTTTAATAACTTTACAAGTCCACCAAACATGAAAATAGGTTGCATCCAAACAACCACATCTCCAACATTTAGGTTGCAGGTTCGGGTACATACAGGACAGCTTTTTAGGATCCAGATGCCATCTATAAAACATTTTGTAAAAATTTTCCCTCAAATTCAATTGATATCTTGTATTATTCCAGTTGATTAAGATCCCTTCTGGCATTAACCATCTAAAGTTTACACCTTTTGCAATTAACTTTGTGGGTTAGAAGATGATATTGTCTTCGGTTGTCCCTTATTCTCTTAGGAATCTGTTTCAACACCACAATTTCTTTATTTTTATATTGTAATGGGTCATCCCTCACTCTTCTCAGTATCTCATCTCTTATTGTTTTCTTTACAAATCTTACATGAACTTCTCTAGGCAGTTTGTTTCCTCGCATAGCTTGAATTCATTCTAAATATTTTGTCTATCTCTTGTTGTATCTCTGCTCTGTCTGTTTTTAGAACCTCCTCCAATAAATTAATAATTACTTCTTCTATATCTTCCTTATCTTCAGGTATATTCTGAAATCTTAGATAGTGTACAGCTTTCTCCATTTCCAAGGCTGCAATTGTTTCTTCTAAGCTTTGATTTGCTTGTTCTAGCCTTTCATTTTCTTCCATCATTGCTTACATTTTTGGTCAGTTTTTTTCTGATGTATCTTCCATTTTCTGAATTCTTTCTTCATTTTTAGCAATCATTTGTTGATGGGCATCAAACTGTGTATTTATATCAAGCATTTGCTCATTTAGCTTATCTAATTTTTTTGTCTCTTTATGATTTTTCTGCATTGTTTCTTGAATTAACTGTAGTGTGGCTTGCATCTCTTTTTGAAAGCTGTTTGTTTTTTCTCGTTGTAACATTGTTTCAATAGATCCCTGACTTGCTAGACTAGATGATCCAGAAGAGGGTGTAGAAGAGGTATTTTTTGTGATTTTAGTAAGATTTGATGCATTCATTTTCCAATTGAACAAGTTTTGCAAATCCACAAAGAGAAAAGGAAAAAGAAAAAAAAAGCCAACTGCCTTAGGCTATAATCCAACTGTGAAAAAAGCCAATTGCTTTAGGCTAATCCAAATGTTTCCCATTAGTTCAAAAATATAAAAAGCCCTCTATTTTCAAATAATAGTTTCTATTATAGTTATGTCCAGAGTCAAAAGATATGATTATAAAATTTTTTTTCTAGTATAAAATTACAAACAGTTCTTTTTGTTTTACACAGGTGTTAGTCCAAGGTCAGCAACTTTTCCAATTCTTTTTGTATTGTTGTAGTATCTCTTCTCATCACTAGATGTCTTTATTCACTGTAATGTCTATATCCAGATTTTAAAAAGTTTTTTTCTGTCTTTTTAAAATGTTTTTTCATGAAAAACAAATAAGAATTTTTTCCCCACATCATAAAGGTTAGCAAAATTTTCTTTAAATCAGTTCCAGTTTCATTTTTGTATATTATTTTGTATTCCTTAATTTCGTTCCCCATTTAAAATTTTTTGCTGTTTTTAACTCCCTTCTTCCCAAATCTTCCTGGGGCCTTTTCTTTGAACATTATCCAGTCTGGGGATTTATATTCCTAAGTCCACAGGGAAGAGAAATAAAAAACAGTCTCACCCAGATCTTAGCACATTGTTGACAATCAGCTGTTCGGTGGCATGCCGTAGCATGCTGCAGTTCTTCACTTATTTCCTGGTTGTCTATGACTTGGGCTGCCTGTGCATTTACCAGCAGCCTTTCTCCCATCTGTTTGAAGAGGTTCCTCAGTTTGTTTGGGCCAACTGCCATCGGCTTCAAGCTCCCAAGGCTTCCCTTCCTCTTCATCACCTCTTCAGGGCAACTTTCTGACCCCTTGGGGTCTCCAGATAGAGCGAAATCGGGCTAGGAAACCGGAACCCTAGTTTCTTTCACCCATCTCATTATGACTGGTGAGGAATTCTTATAACCAAGTCGGAGGGCCAGGTTGTGTGTGACCTCTTGGCTTCAAACAGCATTCTTATTTTTTCAGAAAATTTCAAGGAAGAGAAAGTGACTGATAGAAAAACAGGGTGCTTACATAACACTAAGACATGTTTGTTTAACATTGTTTTAGTGAATTAATAATAATTAACTGGATGTGCACAGTGAAATGATTTATAAATCAGAATGACTTTCTTCACACAATAACAATTTAGCATGATACATAAAATGAGAGAGAGAGAGAGAGAGAGAGAGAGACAGAGAATGAAAGGAAGGAAGGAAGGAAGGAAGATTTTTCTCTTCACCCTTTAGTTACAGAAGGAAAATCCAGCCCTACAAGTCCTGTTTATCAAAAGAAGTTGGGAATTATATGGGCAGTTATTTATTTATTAATTTTTATTTGTACATTGCCCAATTCCAAACAACTATTGGTGAGGAATTGCAAAAACATAAAAAATATACTAAAACAATTTAAAAACAATACAACAGTGAAAGAAGAAAAGATGGCAAAGCGGGCATCAACAATGATGTACCTTCTCCCTGAAAGGGGCTACACCCATCCTAGCCATAGGCCTGGGTAAAGAGCCAGGTCTTCAAGACCTTTTGAAACACCGGCAAAGGGGAACCTCATTCCAGAGGGAGGTGATGCTACAGACAAGGCACACTTGCTTAATTGAAGGAACAGCATCTCTAGTAGGATGCCAACACTGATAGATCAAAGCAACTGGGCAGATACTATGGGAGCTCAAATAACCGGATCCTATGTCATGTGGAGCTTTATAGGTAACAACCTTTATAGGTAACAACCTAAGAATGAATTGCTCCTAAGAGCAAATTGGCAACCAGTACAGCTCATGAAGCAGAGCTGTTACATAGGTTTACTAAGGTATGCCCATCACTCCTTGTCCCATGGCATTCTGGATTGGGTAGTCTTCAAGAGACGCCCCATATTGCACATATTGCAGTAGTTCAAGTGTAAGATGATCAGGGCATAAGTGATTGTCTGAAGAGTCCCCCAATCTAGAATGAAATGTTTAGAGGAGACAAATCAAGTCATGGAGAGCAACTGGATCTCCCTTGCACAAAAAATGCTAGATGAACTGGCAGGAAAACCTTCAAGCTTGACATAATGCTTCTGCAGGAGAATGAGTTGTGTTTTCAGGCTTTTTGAAAAAAAAAAGACGATTTTACCCTTGTGGGAACCCTCCCTCTGAATAAGATATTGTACAGACTGTTAAAAGAGGCAGAATAGAGTATTTTCCCTAAAGGAAAAGAAGAGAAAAATCTCCTTAACAAAGGCAGAAAGCAGCCCCAGTCTATAGGAAAACAGCCTCAAGCAGAAGCCTGAAGAGGCTAGGCCAGGGGTAGGCAACCTTGGCTCTTTTATAACTCGTGGACTTCAAGTCCCAGAATTCCTGAGTCAGCCATGGCTCAGGAATTCTGGGAGTTGAAGTCCATGAGTCATAAACAAGCCAAGGTTGCCTACCCCTGGGCTAGGCTGTATGAATGGATATGTTGAACTTCATCCACAGAGAAAATCCAGATGCTCAAACTGGCTGTCAAAAGGCTTTAAGGGCTTTCTTTCCTTCTTCTTTTTTTGAAAAAAATAATAATATTAGTGTAGGCCAATAAAGAAGCTGCAAACATGATCCCTCCATGCTGCCTTGCTGCCCACTTGAAGCCCCTGAGTAAGCTATTAATTTTTTCATTTGATTCCTCAAAAGCATACGTGATGATTGCAGATGGAGGGAATGGATATAACTTTATCAAGGTTAGTTTGCAGCAGGATTTTGGATGCACACTTTACACCTCTATCATTGCCGGTCTGATTGTTTTTCCCTTTTGCCAGCTCTTCTGTGTACTGTAGTTAGCCAGTTCCCCAGCCAGACTGCTTGATTTTTTAATGTGCTGTTCCAATCCCCCAATTTGCATGCTCCACACAGATATAAAGCAGACATTTTATATATCTATCAACTAATTAAGCAACCAAATGAGGGATTTTGCACATGCTGTTTAAGTAATCACATTTAAAAATCGCTGCAGGGGATTAAACTGCCCCCCATCTCTCTTGCTGTTGTTTTAGTTGCCTCTGTTGCCACATAAATGGCTGATTTCAGGTCATCATCTTGTAACTGTCATGTTTGGTCCTTGACCTCCCATTGTTGCCTCAGGCTTCCATCTTGATCCCACCATCTCTGAACCTTTCCGTTTAAAAGCTGCATCTTTGCACAAACAAAGGCATCCATCTGCAGCAATGAGCTTCAATGTGGTTCTTTAATAGGGGAGACCATCCATCCATCCTTCTCTGAAAGCAACTTTTTGCTGCTCTCAGGAGGCATACCAAGCTATCATAATGTTTTGGACAGCAATGATTTGAACAAAATGCATTCACACCAAGCTGGAAATGAAGTGCTGTTTTCTCAAAATGCACAGCTGCCATCCCGTAACAACAAGATGGCAATTTTATTTGTCAGAAGAGCCACCTTTTCTATTGGGTTAAAAAAAGGGACTGGAATTGTACTTCTTTGCTTTAAATCCATTCACCTGAGCAAGATTATGAGATGATTGAGGCCAATCTTCCAGGTTTAAACAACACCAAAAAAGAGCAGTCCTTTTTAGACATAGCAAAACCTCAAAGCAGAACTACTTTGGCTCAGCCGATGGACTCAATTTCCTATGGATTTCAGCCACTTACAGGCAAAGCCCCTTTTCTGAAAGCTTTAATAGACCCCTCACCTTCTTATGTAATTTATTCCTCCCAATTTGGAATCAGTGGGTGAAGTACATGTGAGGAGGTCCACAACTGTGTAAATAAACCCAGAGTGCAGTCACACAACTGAGGGAGATGGTAGGAATCATCAGAACTTTGGATCTGAAGCCACCCCCCCCTTTTTTTAGGTTGGTCATGACTTTGAACAGTTGCTAAGCAACTAGTCCTAAGTTGAGAACTATCTGACTGGGCACATAAAGACTTAGTTCCATAGTGAGGTATAATGCTAAGAAAGGCAGAAAGAAAAAGAGCAAGAGGAGGACCAGTTGGAAGGTGGATGGACTCTGTTACAGCAGTGATGGGTGCACAGTTGGAATACCTGAAGGGCCAGGTTGAGAACAGATCCTCTTATAGTTACAGACATTCTAAGTTAGAGTTCTAATTCTAACTTAATGGCAAATGCTCAAACAGTTAATCAAAGTCTCTCTAACATCACACATTAGTTCAGGCAACAAACTGAAACAGCAAGAACACTTTCCAAATAAATAAACAAACAACAACAACAGTTGCTTAGTGACTGTTCAAAGTTACAATAGCACTGAAAAATGTCACACTTATGACCCTTGCAGCATCCCTATGGTCACATGATCAAAATTCGGACACTTGCCAACTGACTCGTATTTATGATGGTTGTAGTGTTTTAGGGATTCAGCCAGTTTGAGCCACTTCGGCAGAACCGGTAGCTAATTTTTTGTTGCCCAGGCCCAGAATGGACTTCCGGAAATGGCATCCACACAGAGAACCGGTTGTTCACATATTTGAATCCCACCACTGGTCTTAGGGGCATCCAATTTCCTTTTGTGGCCTTCTGACAAGCAAAGTCAATGGGGGAAGCCAGATTCACTTAACAATCATTTTACCAACTCAACAACTGCAGTGATTCACTTAACAACTGTGGCAAGAAAGGTCATAAAATGGAGCAAAACTCAATAACTGTCTCAGCCCAGAAATTTTGGGTTCAATTGTTGTCTTAAGTAGAAGATTACCTGTAACATCATTACCTGTTCATCATGTGTGCTCATACAGAAGGGAGACGATCCTGAACCCGAGATGAATAAAAAGATTGAATGGAAAAACTCCTCTGTTTCCATCATTATATTTTCAATGAAAGTAATTTTGTTGGATACATTCCTTGACCATCAACTTGTTTCCTCAAATAAATTCAGTGCAGCATAGAAAAGAAACAACAACAACAATAGAGTTGGGAGGGACCTTAGAGGTCTTTTAGTCTAATGCCCTGCTCAGGCAGGAAACCCTTTACCATTTCAGACAAAAGCATCCAGGATCCTGCTTTCCAACTCTATTCTGCTGCTACAGTATTATCTACATGCCATTTCCTGCTGGTGTTATTGTTAGTAGCTCTGGAAAGTTCTGTGTCCTTTTGATAAATAATGTAGTATCTTGTCTATTGTTCATATTTCTTTCTCTCCTTACTGTTGCCTGCCTTTTATTCCATTTTTCTCAGTTAATTTTTTTAAATGTTTTCTGATGTCTAATATCTAAATATCAAGTTTTGGGGGGTTTTTTGCTAGCCAAATTGAGTGTCTTTGCTCTGATTTGGATGTAAAGATTGACTGGAATACAAATCCTTACATCCCAATGACTTCCCCAAAATATGACTTTTAACAAGCAAATTAAACAGAAGGTTTTTTTTAAATTATCTCTTTTTAAAAAAGAGACAAATAGTGTTTGCTGCCAGCTAAAATGAAATGCTACGGAATCCAATGCACCTGAAGCTGAACCGGCAACTTCACATTTGCAAATGTCAGAAGCAGCATTAAAAGCAGGAAATGTAATGGCTACATCCTTTTGATGGGAGTGACTTCCTTCTCATCAGATGTGCTAGTTACCCATCCAATTTCAATTTCTGTCTTGACTTTGCCATAAGCTAATTGTTTTAAAGTGAAAAAAAAAACTGTAATTATCAACACATAGTAATTTCTCTTCCAGCATAATTGGAAAGCTTACCATTTAAGGATAACAGATAAAATGAGCTTATTATATGGATCATTTGCTTATAAATGATTGCAAATCTAACAGTGTTATCAAATGTTGAAGCTATGGGGGTATAAGCATCCAACAGTATGAGAAGTCATTGTATAAAATAAGTATTCTTTTTTTTAAATGGTCACTCTTTCATTGTATAATAGCTTTTCTTTTTAAAATGGGAAATGGCATAGAATGGAGAAATGGTCAGGGTAATTAATTAACATGCTACTCTGCAAAATGGCAAACATTTTCATTTTCATGCAGCGTTGACTTTAGAAAAGGATGCTTAAATAAGAGATGCTGCTGGGCATCTTTTACCCAGACTAGCTTGTTGATATGTCTACATTTTATGCATCCCTGGACCAAATATTAAATTCTTACAGCAAAGAAAAATGACTAATTTTGTGCCATATTGGGAATCCATGAAACTGAAACAAACCTATTGATTTATAAAATTGCTCATTTTGATGCCCCTTGGGCTACTCTGATTTGTTAGCAAAAGTTCAGCTACATATTTTACGTGCAATAGAGCAATTCCATCTAATTTGGCTCTGCTTGATATCGCCCCCCAAACCTTGGTAAAATGATTTAAATTTATTCCAGTTTTGTTAATACAACATTGTTTTGTTTATTTGTACTATCTTCCCCCCTCCCCCCTCCAACCTTCTAAGGCATCTCACAAAAGGAGATAGTTTTGATTTTTATTTCCATGAATTTATTTATTTATTTTGGAGATGCCCTTGAAGACCAGCTGAAAATGTCAAGTGGTCCAGAATACAGCTATTATGCTCATGCGGAGGTGTATCATGTAGCATCTCTGCTTTGTGAGTTCCATTGGTTTCCAGTTCACATCTGGGTTTGATTCAAGGTGATGGTTGTTATCTATAAGGCCTGACATAGCACAGAGCCTGTTTATGTGAGAGAGTGCTTGTCTCCCACAGTATTTGTTTTGTCTTTCCTGCTGGAAAAACAAGATCTGTTTTCAAGAGCTTCAAGTGGTCTTCAAGGGTAGCTCCATTAGAATGGGTTTCAAATGGAAAACATGAAAAATGTACTACTTGTTTACTTTATTTCTAGGAGCATCAGCGTTAAAGAATGCTCCCATTTGCTCTGCATTTCACATCCTATGACATTAGTGACAATCTAGTTAAATAATTAAGAGAGATAGCTTTGTCATAGAAAACAGCAAGAACAAAAAAAACACAGGACTCTCAGCAGCATAGATAATAAAACAGAATAGATAAGAATCATTAAAATGCAATTTAAATAAAAAATAAGATGCAAAAATGCAAAATGGCAGCAAAGCATAGAAAGGGTGTGTCAGTTAACTGTCATACAACCATCTAACATACTAGCTGTGTGATGAGATCCCCAAGCTTATGTGTTGAGGGCTTTGCAAGTTTGAATGTGCTTCCCATATTTCTCCCTTTATCTTTGTGAAAACCTCTCTCAGATGCTACACTTCTGGCTCAAACTCAGATTTCTTTGATCTGGCCAGTATCTTGGTTGCAGTTCTTGTTCTTCAAGTTCCTTCCTTTTGCCCATTACACATGGCCAGAATGTAAGGGCCTTCAGAGATTCTGGGAGAAGATGCTTGCAACCTTCAGGGCTTCTACCCCATAGGTTCAGTCAGGGCACTTCCACAAGTTTCTGTCAGGTGCAAAAGATCAAGTCCACATGTAAAGCTCCGATTAAACTGATTTATTGCTACTCATGCCTATGCACAGGTATATTTTCAACTAATGGTTAGCACATGCTTAGAGTTAGATAAGGAGGAATGGAATTCAAGAGAGGTTCACTTGTGGCTATGTAGAGATTCTAGGCTGATCCCTCTTTTAACTCTGCCTCCAGGTTCTGCCATTCCTTCTCCTACAGTTTCTCTGCCAGCCACCTGTAGTTGATATTTATTTCCTTGCTGTGTGTTTTAATTTAAATGCACATTTAAAAATATGTTTGGAATTGCAATTGGGATTCAAATATATATTTTATTAGTGAGTTATGAGAAGAAAAGGAATATAATGGAAATAGTAGATGCAACTTTTTAATACAATTTCCATTCAGTGTGCATTCCTCACATTCCTCAAACAACATGTTATTTTCAGAGGCATTCATATATATTGCACACCAATTGCTTTCTCAATAAACCTATATATTCTCTCGATATTAGAAAGTCATGTGAGGCACCTCACATCTTTCAAAGTTTGTCTTCCTCCTCTCAACTTCACCCAGCATTAATTATTATGGGAACATAGAATTGTTAGTTTTTTTTAAAAAAATAAAATAAAAAGAGTAGCATCATCACTTGCTTTCTATCTGCCCAGAAATAATGAAGTTGGGGTCATTTGGCATCTTCCAGGTAATTAAAATCTACCAAAGCATTACATTATTTTTGCAGCTGGGAAGCACAACACATGCATAGATTATTGACTCCTGAAGATGGAATGGTGCAGAAGCTGGTGCCTGGTTCCCCAGAGTTGCGCTTCTTCATGCATAAGCTGTAGCCTAAAATATTGATTTTACAAAGTAATTGAATCTCAGAGACATATTTCGGATGAAAAGTATTTGATAAATGATTACACAAAACCAGAATGAGGCCCAAAAGCTTATTCAAGAAAGTAATGGATTCTTTTTTTTTTTTTGCAGTGGGGTTTACTTCTTTTTAATATTTCTTTATTGCTTTAATCTATGAAAAGAAAGGGAAACAAGGATACGGAGAAGAAAACAAAATCATCATATTTAATAAACAAAAACCTCAGTTTTTAAATACAGATAGCCCTTGAACTTACAACCATTCATTTAGTGACCATTCAAAGTTACAACGGCACTGAAAAAAATGACTTATGACTTGTTTTCACACTTATAACCATTGCAGCATCCCCATGGTCACATGATCAAAATCCAGATGCTTGGCAACTGACTCATAGTTATGATGGCTCCAGTGTCCTGGGTTCATGTGATCACCACTGTAACCTTTCCACCTGACTTCTGACAAGCAACGTCAATGGGGAGGAAGGCAAAATTCTGAAGCGAGGAAGAAAATAATCAAAGATTCTGCCATTTTGTTTTTTATCCCCAGAAATTCTTTTTGCAGGTACCTTAAAAAAATGGACCTCATCTGTGCCGCTCATAGGAGCTGCCCTTTTTATTCAGCTTCTCCCTATCTGGGCTCCTCCAGAAGTTGGAACGCCAACTCCCAGAATTTCTAGCTAGCATGATAATTAGCTGGAATGGCCCAGACCAGGGGTCGGTAACCTTAAACACTCAAAGAGCGTTTCCCACAGAAAAGAAAACACTACGAGCCACAAAACCCTTTTGACATCTAAAATGAAGATAACACTGCATATGTTGTTTTTTACCTTTATGCTATGTATAAAAAAAATATAATGTGTTGCATTTATGAAATCAATGAACTGCTACAAAGAAAAAAAAATTTTATTTCTGCATGCAACAAAAACATTTTGAACTCCCAAAAAAAAAAGACGCTGGGTCGAAGGTTACTTTCAAATAAAATACTCAATGTCTATCTGAGTCCTCCTCGTATTTATAAAATAAAAAGCCGGTGCAAACTATAAAAACTATAAATAGAAAAAGAAAAAAGAAAAAAATTGTGGGAAAAAAAAGAAAAGGACAGGAGAAAGAGGAAAAACAAACCTTTCTCCTTCATCCCAACAGGTAAAAACAATTTTTGTAGCTTATCTACCATACAGCATAATTATCCCCATACTTCATCTCTTAATTAAAAAAAATCAAAATATTTCATTAAATGTTCTTTACAGTAAGGACAACATATATTCATATTCTCTCTCTCTCTCTCTCTCTCTCTCTCTCTCTCTCTCTCTCTCCCTCCCTCCCTCCCTCTCTCTCCCTCTCTCTCTTTCTGTCCATTCATTCATTAATCCGGTCCGAGCACCCGCACATGCCCACATGCGCGCGCACACACCCACACACCCACCCCTTTTTCTATCGTGCTCTTGTGGGGATCGAGAGGAGGAGGAGCCAGCTCAAACAGAATGGGACAAATGAACATGGCTGCCTTAAGACGCCCACTGCATCTCAGGCACCCCTCCACGGCTGACACACTGCGGACATTCTTATTCGGCTGGCTCTCCACTGGTGCTCCTCTCCTGCCCTTGGTCTGCCAGTCCTTTTCCCCCACTCAGTGTGTTTGTGTGTGTGTGTGTCCCTGAGTTGAAGAAAGTGGAGGCACAGCAGAAAGCAGCTCGGATAGAGCAGAGCCACCTAAGCCGCTAGCAGCCAATTGAGTATGAAGGAGGAGGAGAAGGAGGAGGAGAAGAGCGTGAGGCCAGCTGGCCAGGTGAGGAGAAGATCAGTGATGGTGGCTGGCTGGCTGGGGAGGGGGGATCATGGCCACTCAGGGGCCTCTGCAAGGTCTCATGGCAATGGCATTGGCAGCTCCCCCCACCCAGCCCATTTCCCCAGCTCCATATAAGCTTGGCAGAAACCCTACACACACCCCCGATCAGACCCATGTGGCACCTTCTTTCCAGGTCCACCACCACAGTCCTTCGTCTCTTCCTCCACTGCCACATGCAATCCCAAAAAGAAAGGAAGTTTGTGGGCAATCCCACAAACAAAAGAAGTGGGTCTAAAAAAGTTCAATCAATCAATTCCAACTTCTCACGGAAAAAAAAAGATCTCGCGAAGTTGGAATTTATTGATTGAACTTTTTTAGTCCCGCTTCTTTTTTTTTTGTGGGACTACAAATGGCAGAGGAGGACTGGGAGCCACAGTAGAAGGATGAAAGAGCCGCGAGTTGCCGACCCATGGCCCAGACTAATAGCAATAGCAGTTAGACTTATATAGCACTCCATTTGCTTTACAGCATTCTCTGAGCAGTTTAGAGTCAGCATATTGCCCCCAACAATCTGGGTCCTTATTTTACTGTCCTTGGAAGGATGGAAGGCTGAGTCAACCTTGAGCTGGTCAGGATCAAACTCCTGCCGGTGGGCAGAGTCAGCCTGCAGTACTGCATTCTAACTTCATAGCCATCATCCTGATGTTTTGACCTCCCCCCCAATAAACATTGGTGTGCAGAATTATGCTACTTCAAAGAAAGGAGAGTGCTTCTTAAGAAAGGAGGCAAGCTTCTTAAAACTATAAAGTCATAAGATGCCCTTTCATCCAACTCTGTTTTAAATCTGAGCTTGTAGAAAAACTTGCTTTTATATCCTGATTTTTTTGCATATTTTTATCAGAATGCTTTGCAACATCCCAAATATTCATGACTGGAAAACAGACTGGAATATTTAAAAAGATGTTCCTTGAGAATGGGTTTGTGCCTGGTGGATTAAAATTGACTATGTCATTCATTCATTCATTCATTCATTCATTCATTCATTCATTCATTCATTCATTCAGAATAGAGCTGGAAGGACCTTGGATGTCTTCTAGTCCAACTCCCTGCTCAAGCAGTAGACCCTATACCATTTCAGACAGGTGGTGGTCCAGACTCTTCTTAAAAAACCTCTAATAATGAAGCTCCTACAACTTCTGTAGGCGAGCTGTTCCACTGGTTAATTGTCCTCACTGTTAGGAAGGTTCTCCTTAATTCCAGATTGCTTCTCTCCTTGATCCATTGTTTCTTGACTTGCCTTCTGGTGCTTTGGAAAATAAGTTGACCCCCTCTTCTTTGTGGCAGTGCCTGAAATACTGGAATACTGCTATCATATCACCTCTGGTCCTTTTTCTCTCTAGACTGGCCATACCCAATTCCTGCAACTATTCTTCATATGTTTTTGTCTCCAGGCTCTTAATTATCTTAGTTGCTCTTTGCACTTTTTGCAAAGTCTCAACATCTTTTTTGTAATGTGGTGACCAAAACTGGATGCAGTATTCTAGGTGTGGTCTTACTAAGGATTTACAAGGCTGTACTAATACTTCACATGATTTTGATTGTATCCCTCTGTTTATACAACCAAGGATTGTATTAGCTTTTTTGGCTGCTGCTGTATACTGCTGATTCATGTTTAAGTGATTGTCTACTAAGACTCCACGATTCCTCTCACAATTACTATTTTTGAGCCAGGTTTTGCCTAATTTGTACTTGTACCTTTGGTTTTTCCTTCCTAGGTGTAAAACCTTGCTTTTCTCCACATTAAATTTTATGTTGTTGGATAGGGCCCATTGTTCAAGTCTGTCAAGATCTTTTTGGCTCCTGACCTTGTCTTCTGGGGTGTTGACTATTTCAGCCAGCTTAGTGTCATCTGCAAATTTGATGAGTTTCCCTTCTATTCCCTCATCTAAGTCATTCAGGAAGATATTGAAGAGTACTGGGCCTAAGACAGAACCTTGTGGTACTCCCCTGCTTACTTCCCTCCATGTAGATCAGTGTTTCTCAACCTTGACAATTTTAAGGCATGTGGACTTCAACCCCCAGAATTCCACAGCCAGCAATGCTGGCTGTGGAATTCTGGGAGTTGAAGTCCACATGCCTTAAAATTGTCAAGGTTGAGAAACACTGATGTAGATGCAGTACCATTAAGGACTACTTGTTGAGTATAGTTTGTCAGCCAGTTACAAATCCATCTGTCTATCCCACATTTTTCTAGCTTATCAAGAAGTAGGTTATGGTCTACTTTCTTGAATGCCTTGCTGAAGTCTAAGTATACTATGTCCACAGCATTTTGCTGATCTACTTTGTCAAAGAATGAAATAAGATTGGTTGTTGTATGCATGTGTAAAAGTAAATGTGCAGAAAAATCAGAAAAAAAACTAACTTGGGAGAAGAGACATTTAATGAAATGAGTTTTTTAAAATTATTGGGCCAGTTTCCTAAATATATTAGATCAAATATTAGATCAAATATATGTTTCTCTCTAGCCCAAATTCAGGGCTGCCAGCTGGCTGTTTGGGCTGTTTGAAAAATATTCAAAAATCAGTTTTGTGCAATTATAAATAAACCCAAATCCATCTGGAAAACCAGGTCAGTACATGGTCAAAATCTCCTGTACAACCCTCTTGTCTATCAATATTAATGGAATTGTGCATGAGTTCTGTTTCAGTGTATTGAGTGGCATGCTAAGTATTACATGGATACTTGGTAGGTGAATGATTTCTTTTGATCAGAAGCTATTCTGCTTTGGGAAAATGCTGGAGCATTTGGAGCATCCTTCATAATATGCAGAGAGAGAGAGAAAGAACTTAATACCGGGTATATTCGACAGGAAGGTTAAAGTTGACCTCATCCATGCACACTAAGATACTATCCTGATAAAACACCAAAAAGCCCCTTGAGTTGAGTTTGGGTTCTAGTGATTTTATGGACCTTGTCATTTTTTTCTTTCTTCTAGCTCATTTTTTCAAGGTCCTAGTCTAACTTATAGCCCTGGAATTCAGTGGTAGTCTTTCATTGAAATATTAAATTATTTTGTCTGTCTTTGATCTTTCAGTGGCCTTCAAAACTGTTAATCATGGTATTCTTCAGAATTATTGGGAGTGGAGCACATGGTATTATCCTCCAGTTTCTGTTGATGGGAGCGGAGAGATCAAATTCAAATTCAAAAGCCCTGATCTAGAAGATGCTACAAGGCTTGATGATAGCTTTCCATGAGTTTAAGATTTACATGAAGCTGCTTGCTGAGATCACTCATCAGCACAGGGTGAAGCATCATCACTATGATGATGATACTGGGTGTATAGTTCAACCCCTGGCTAACCAAGGATACTGGAAGCTGTGGAGGTCTGGACTGGGATAAATAGACTTAGATTGTACTCTAGCAAGGCCAAGTGGCTTTCAATACAGAGACCTCCTGGATCCATGGAATTTCCACCTTTAATTCTGAATGGGATTGCAGCCTGGCACACAATTTGAGGATCTTCTTGGATTGTCAGCTTCTCTGAAAGAATAAATAACAACTGTAGGTAGGTAAGCTTTTACACAGTTTAATTTTCTGCACCATTTTTATCAGGAGGCCTTTCCTACTGTTTACTCATACTTTGGTTACTACTACAATGTAGTCTATACAGGGCTACTCTTGAAGACTGTTTAGAAGCTTCAGCTGGTCCAGAATGCAGTCTTAAGTGTAGTTACACCATATAACATTTCTGCTTCATTGCACCAACTGCTAGTGTAATTCCAGGTGCTGGTTATCACTTATAAAACTCTATGTAGTATAAATCATAGTTATTTAAGGGACAATCTCTCTTCTGTTTTTCATGTTCATTCTATACGATCAGAGAAAGTCCACATGCTCTGGGCCCCATCCATTAAAGCATGTCATTGGAAGGGTCACAGGAAGTATGCCTCCTCTCTTATGATGCGTGACTTCTAGCAATTTGTCTGCTTCTCAGGCTTGAGAAAAGTGAATGGGTAAGTAAATGAAGAAACTAGTTTACAGTTGTTGAGATCAATCAGTTAGCTTGGTGCAATCACTTAGTGGACATCAATAAACATGTTTGACATGTGATTATTTAATTTGCTGTGAGCTGACTAACTGTCTTTACAAGAAAAACTATGAAGAATGTATCAGCTTTCAGATGCATGAAATAGCATTCTGAATTAGAAAGACGTTTAAATTTCAGTGCATGAATTTAAATGTATGATTAGCATCTCCAAGGCTAGAGCTCATGGAAAACATGGAAAATAGATTTTTTCACTGTGTGGCAGAGATCAGCTGTTCAGATTTGGATTCCTACATGTTCATTTAGAACCAATTATTAAAGTGAGAAATAAATCCATAATGTAGGGCGGGAAAAGGTTAAGCCAGGCAGATGACATTGTTGGGGGAGAGCTGTGTTAGTTTACTATAGTAAAAAATCAGGAATTTGGTAGCACATTTTCCAAGTAATACATTTTATTAAAAGGCATTAGCTTTCATGAACTGCACCTCATTTCATCAGATGCATAAAATCTAGTTACGCATTTGATTAAGTGAATTGAAAATTCACAAAAATATGTGCTTTTTAATAAAATGTGGAAGACAGATCAGTGATCAATTTATGGATATCCCTTCATAATCATAATGGCATGGCACACAAGAAAAAAAGGGGCATTTTATATTGAAAAGTCACAAGCAATGTTTCATAACTGGCTTTCCCTTCCTCCCCCACCCTCCAGATGCCTTTGAGCACACTATAATAATTGTTAGCATCTATACTTCAACTTTGGCATTGCAAATGTTGGTGATGGTGGTGGGGAACCTGGAAGAGAGAAACTGATCAGTAATTTGGCCTCTGTTTGCAACAGACCTTGCCTATGTTGCTCATTTTTTCATCAGTACTAGCTTTGGCTTCACAGATGTTTGGGAGTGAGAAAGCAAATGCAACAAAACAAAACTCCACCAATTTCCAAACACCCAACCTACAGAATATTCACTTGTGTTGCCTCATTAGCTGTGATGATGAATGTTTTGTGTTTCAGCCACGGCTTGTCAAATGGCAGTGTGTTTGGCAAAGGCCATTCCAACCCAGATTTTGGCTTGCAGTTGGGACAAGATGGCCTGCTGAAGGCAAACATGTACACTGAGCTTCCATCTCTGGAAAATTACAGAAGGAAGAAAGATGACCAGGATGAGCTTCTTTTGAACATTTCCCAAGAGTTATTGTCCAAGTGCTGTGATATCAGGCTTCTTGCTTTCTTTTTTCCATTTTTTTCCCCATTAAGTTTCATTATAGGATCCAGTCTGGGTCGGTCATTGGGACTAGAAGTTTAGTCTTCCAAGCTTTTGGATTCATGCTTGGAAGACTAAACCTCTGGTCCCGGTAACCAATCCAGATTGGATCCTGCAACATTTTATGGGGACATGTATAGTTGCCTTCATTCATCTTATTTCATTATAAGATAAAAATATAGAAGAAACAAAATCTAGAAGAAAAAAAGAGGAAAAGGAGAAAGAGAAATACAAACAGAAAAAAAGTAATGACTATTCTTTGTCACTGTCTGATAACAAGTGCAGTGGTGCAAACAGAGAAATAAATGGGGAGAAACCAGGAGAAACTTATCCAGAGATATAGATGAAGGAAGTAAGACTGGGATTAGTCTGGCAATAGCCTGACAAGATAGAAGGAGAAAGAGGGGAGATTGGGGATTGGCTGGGGAGCTATTGAAAGGATGGCCAATGCTAAAGTGGGGGCTAGAAAGTAGTAATAGGGTCTTGATTATATGACTTTGTTGAGAGAGAAATAATGCCTTATCAAATGTGAATTCAAATCTAATTGGGAAATGAAAAATGATGCCCCTTGCCAATCAGCCACTGGGCACATTTAATCAGATTATGTCTTCCTTCTGCTGCAATTCGCTTCATATGCAAATCTGGAGCCAGATTTGCAAGGCAGGAGGGTAAGGGAAAGAAAAAAAGGGAGAGAGAGAAAATGAATACAAATAACTGTGATTAGTGGATACTAGGATGTAAACTATTGGAGTGGAGGGCTGTGAGTTGGGAACATGAGTAAAAGGAAATGATACCTTCAGAGAAATGCTGAGTTAATATTTTTTTTCAAATAAAGTTGTTATGTAATACATTATATTTATGTCAGCAAGTACCACACACTGATAGAGCATATTGTAATTGCAGGACATACAGGAGGTGTTTAAAAAACCTAATGTGCTTTTATCATTTGCATTTTCGCTGGGGATATGCCGCAATTATAGCCTTATTATAGTACTGGAATTAAAGGAAAAATGAGAACACAATGAAGTTTTAGACTGAAATATTTAAAAAAAGTGGTCAGTGCATGTAGACTTATTTCATTCTTTCTTTCTGAGAATAGATTGTGCAGTTATTCAATCATCTATGAAAAAATTCAAGACACTGAGAAAGGATGAGCAGCAACAAATACAGTCTAAATACCTGGCCACAAATAGCCCATACAGAAGTAATAGGGAGGTATGAAATTTAGGAGACAGATCAGATGGGGATGGAGAATAATTTTTCACTGTCTGTACAAACGCCATGAAGAACTGTTGCAGGAATTGGGTATGTATAGTCTAGTGAAAAGAAGGACTAGGGGAGACATGATAGCAGGGTTCCAATATTTGAGGGGCTGCTACAAAGAAGAAGGGAGTCAATCTATTTTCCAAAGTACCAGAAGACAAACAAGAAACAATGGATGGAAGCTAATCAAGAAGAGAAGCAACCTAGAACTAAGAAGAAGTTTCCTTAAAAGTGGGAACAATTAACCAGTGGAATGCTTGCCTCCAGAAGTTGTGGTGCTACATTACTAGAGGTTTTTAAGAAGAGACTGGACAGCCACTTGTCTGAAATGGCCTAGAGACTCTTGCTTGAGCAGGGGGTTGGACTAGACCTCCAAGATCCCTTCTAACTCTGTTTTTCTATGTTCTGTGTTTTGCTTGGGCATACAAAGGCAATGAATTGTTGAGCACATCTGTTTCTTGCTCTGGTGGTCTTTGTTTTGTACTCTAACATGTGAATTTAGATGGGCAACAAAGCCAAGTATTGGAGAATATCTCATGTTTGAACCAGCTTCTGGTTGTGTAAATAAATTTTGATATTACGATGACCAGAGATACATGGTATTGAAATTTGCAGATTGAATTAGACCAGGGGTCTTCAAAAATGGCCCTTTTATGACTTGTAGACTTCAATTCCCAGAATTCCTCAGCCAATTCTGGGAGTTGAAGTCCACAAGTCATAAAAAGGCCAAGTTTGAAGACCCCTGAATTAGACCATCTTCAGTGGTTGATGACCCATGCCTTTCAAGAAAATGTTTGTTGATTTAAAGTGACTCTCAGTTAATGACCTCAGGTCCCCCTGATCTTATAGATAGCTTTAGAGGGGAATGGAAAAATCCATGTAGCCATGTAAGGTTATTGAAGAAAAAAATGGCAAAGTTCTTTAGATGATCTTCTGTCTTTTATTCATTAATTGAAGGGGGCATAATTATATCATTATTTCAGATGATTCACTTCTAAATACGCACTTGTTAATTGTTACCTTGTTCATATCAGGATGACTGTTTTCCCTAGAAAAATGTTAATTGCTTTGCTCTTTTTAAAAAATTAACTTCTTTTATATAATGTTATAATAAGCATCAAGAAAACCATCAAAGCTCCATTAACATTGTGCCTTCCCATTTGGGAGTCTCCATGGTAACGGGATATAGTTTCCTATTTAGTTCACCTGTCCCTAATATAAAAAAACCCACTGAATTCTTTCATATAGATATTTGAAAACTGAAAGCTGCCTTCTGATCATATCCAGTTATTAAAATATCAAATTTATTTTCTTTGATGTATACATATTTAGTCTTACTGCAGGCTCAGTCAGTGCAAGGGAAGAATCTATTTTATAGGATTCTTCCTCATATGGACAAGATCCTATATATAACAACTGGAAATATACAGTGTATATCAAACGTCACGCCCCTAATCCAATAGGCCAATAGACAGTCTAAAGGAGACCATTGCAGTACAATTTGCAAACATCAGAGAAAGTGTGTTATTGTTCTTAGAAATGTTCAAAGGTCATGCATCAAATCACTAAGAAAGTGTTCAGAAGACCATGAATTCTATAAAATAGATTAGGGTGAGAATTGCTGCAAATAACAACAACAATAATAATAATAGACGAGAAAGAACTGGAGAAGATAACAAAATACAAAGACCTACAAATAGAAATAGAAAGACTGTGGCAAAAGCAAGCAAGGGTAGTACCAATAGTACTACGGTAGTACTAGGGTAGTACTAGGAACTGCTTCCATCCTGCGACGATATCTGTAATACCATCGAACATCCACATCTGCCTATCCCAGGTCCTTGGTAAGGACTTGATAGGTAGACAAAATGCCAAATCCAGTCTGAACATCTGGCTGACTGTGCGATGATTAATAATAATAATAATAATAATAATAATAATAATAATAATAATAATAATAATAGAAAATGATAAAATTAAACTGCTCTGGGACTTCAGAATTCAAACAGATAAGCACTTGCAACATAACACCCCAGACTTAACAATTGTCGATAAGAAAGACAAAAAAGTCTGGATAGTGGACGTGGCAGTGCCTGGAGATAGCAGAATAGAAGAGAAAGAACTGGAGAAGATAACAAAATACAAAGACCTACAAATAGAAATAGAAAGACTGTGGCAAAAGCAAGCAAGGGTAGTACCAATAGTAATAGGCTCCTTGGGTGCAATCCCAAAACAACTGGAGCACCACTTGAACACCATTGGCATTGACAAATTCGCTATTAGTCAATTGCAAAAGGCGGCCTTACTAGGAACTGCTTCCATCCTGCGACGATATCTGTAATACCATCAAACATCCACATCTGCCTATCCCAGGTCCTGGGTAAGGACTCGATAGGTAGACAAAATGCCAAATCCAGTCTGAACATCTGGCTGACTGTGCGATGATCAATAATAATAATAATGATAATAATAATAATAATAATAATAATAATAATAATAATAATAATAATAATAGGCCAATACATTAAAAAAATAGCTGGGAAAGCAGATAATAACAAGACCTGGCAATGGCTAAGAGCAGGAAAATTGAAGAAAGAGACCAAGGGACTAATTCTGGCTGCACAAGACCAAGCCTTAAGGACAAATGCATATAAAGTCAAAATTGAGAAGACAGCAACAGACAGTAAGTGCCGCCTATGCAAAGAAGCTGAAGAAACAGTGGACTACCTGGTAAGCTGTTGCAAGAAGATTGCACAGACTGACTACAAGCAGTGGCATGATAAAGTAGCAACAATGGTGCATTGGAAGATCTGCAAAAAATATCATTTGTCTGTAAGCAAAAACTGGTGGGATCATAAAATAGAGAAAGTCATAGAAAATGATAAAATTAAACTGCTCTGGGACTTCAGAATTCAAACAGACAAGCACCTGCAACATAACACCCCAGACTTAACAATTGTCGATAAGAAAGACAAAAAAGTCTGGATAGTGGACGTGGCAGTGCCTGGAGACAGCAGAATAGAAGAGAAAGAACTGGAGAAGATAACAAAATACAAAGACCTACAAATAGAAATAGAAAGACTGTGGCAAAAGCAAGCAAGGGTAGTACCAATAGTGATAGGCTCCTTGGATGCAATCCCAAAACAACTGGAGCACCACTTGAACACCACTGGCATTGACAAACTCGCTATTAGTCAATTGCAAAAGGCGGCCTTACTAGGAACTGCTTCCATCCTGCGACGATATCTGTAATACCATCAAACATCCACATCTGCCTATTCCAGGTCCTGGGTAAGGACTTGATAGGTAGACAAAATGCCAAATCCAGTCTGAACATCTAGCTGACTGTGCGATGATCCATAATAATAATAATAATAATAATAATAATAATAATAATAATAATAATAATAATGTTAGTTTTATCTGGGAAGAGGTAAATTTAAGATTTGTCTTTCTCTCCCCGTGCTTCTCCTGTCACTTCCAGTATCAGCTTCTGGATAGAAATCTACAATTCTGGTTTAAATTATTTCCAAAGTGTCATAGAAGGGCCTGTGGCTCAGTGATAAACTGTGTTCCTCACATGAACACACATTTTAGCTCTGCTGAATTAAAATTATTTTAAGCGAGCAGGTCATCTGTTTGATGACCTAGAAAACTACCATTAGTCAAAGCAAATGATACGACACATCTCTGTGACTTGTTCAGGTGATTACATACATCTCTTGAGATGTAATGCGCAGTTTCTTAACAACTCCTGCTCAGGAATTGCAAAATTGTTTGGAAGACACTTCCCCAAGATGGTCTGATATATTGTTTGCCAACCCTAAACAAATGTCCAAAAATTGCTTTTGGTGTGGCATGCACAGCTTGTCCACTGATATAATCCTTACTGGCAAAAGCAGGAAGTGAGCAGCAGGCGGAGGAGAAGACACACAGCCTGAACCAATCTGTCTTTCCATCTGGATCATGGTGGCCCTAGTAATAATAATAATCTTACACGCAGACAAGTTGTCTGGAGGGATTTTTTGCTCCATTCCAACTTCCCTCCTCAAATATAATGGGCTGACATTTTGCCACTGAGGAGCTGTGAAATATGAAAGGGACACAGATGGAGGGAAAGGCAAAGTAAACTCATGAAAACTCAACTTGGTCTTAGTTTCTAATTTGGAAGTTAGACCACATGGCTTATATGTGGACAAGAAAAAAAAAGTGCTTTTAAGAAGGCAGAGCTGTTTGGCAAAGAAGCACACAGGCTGAAATAAAACCACTGATTGCTGTGCTAAATTCTGTCCTCCAATTTCCCCACGGGTCTCTCTTCCCTGCTATTTTTCTATCCTCATTCTCAGAATGCTTCAGAATTTTTGTAGAATTTCTTGAGAGTATGTTTTTGAGTCTATTCTCTCCTTTTGATGTGACAGAACATGCTAGAATGTTTTCTCATGAAACATTTCCTTGTCATTCTGAAGGCCCTCAGATGCTCCTAAGAAATGGTCTATGACAGGGGTGTCAAACTTTTGGCCCATGGGCCAGATGTATCACACCAAAACCGTGCTCACCCCATTGCTGGGAAAAAAGTCACGATATGTCATGACACGTCACATGACGTCGCGAGTTTGACATCCGTGGTCTATGAGATGAGATTCAGCAGTGAGGATCTTTCCTTAGGATTTGACTGAAACCAAGGTGCCTACTGTTCTATAGAGTGATGACTCTAAGGCAGTGTTTCTCAACCTTGGCAATTTTAAGATTTGTGGACTTCCTCTCATTCATGCTGGCTGGGGAATTTTAGGAGTTGAAGCCCACACATCTTAAAAGTTGATAAAGTTGAGAAAAACTACTTTAAGATGAGAGATACAGCATTCCTATATAATTGTTGGACACTATTCCATTAAATCCAATGCAAAGAACTATAGTCCATGGGAATCCATTTTTTTACTTTGTGGGTATGAGTGTGTGAAAAATAAAAACACAATGTATTTTCCATCATATTGATTATAGCAAAAAAAAAAATGCAGAAGCTGTTTCAGATTTTTCACACATGCCTAACTTGAATTCCTATGCTGTGCATTCAGTAGTGGAGATACCCAATGGTAAAAAAAAATGCAGAAACACCTCAAATTGAGCTTGGAAGCAATTTAGCAACCAGTGAACTTGGCATAAGATTAATGTAGTATGCATTTCCTAGCTTGTTGTCTTCCAGGTGCATTAGATTTCAACATCTATAATGTCCTGGAAAACATTTGGTTGGGGAAGAGTAGTACAATATATATTCTGTGATTCAAATATTTTTTAAAACTCATTATTAATATCCTTGAGTTGCTTTTTCCCTTTTAATTTTTTATAACTTGCTTTGTGTTAAACTAAGTTTTTAACTGCAAGGTCCCTTGAGTTTTCTTTAGAAAGGCCGAGAATATATTTTCCTTAATAACAGTGCTAACAATATTCATTTAAGGCCTTGATGTATAGCTGGGGCTTGGACAGCAAAGAAATGGGAACACTTTTCCTTAACTCCATACATGGAGGACAATTCCACACAAAGTATCTGAAATACATGAGCTTGTTGAATACATTTCTAGCAAGTAGTAAATCTAATTCCATAACATATGATCCCAAGAGTGATTCCAGTATCTGGGGTTTTCTTACCCTTTTTAGTTTAGTGCAGATTCCAGTGGAGAAATAAACAAAACAAAACAAACAAACAAAAAAAATAGAGAAAAGTTATCTTGTCCCTCAGGTCTCTCATTTTTACCAATTTTTTTGCACTGGTTCCAAATAGGGAAGCTTCATGCATTCATGACTTAAAATGACCCTTCTTTTTTGCTATGCCCACAAAGCAACTGCATACTGTTTATAATGCATCATCGTGCACCAAACTGTATGTATGAAATCTGAAATGCTTTGCTGCAGGCATCACATCTGAAATTGGTGATGGCAATAATAACTCTACTTTACAGGACTGTTAAAGGCAGCTGAGATAACAGATGCTGAAGTTTTGTTCATACCTAGAACAAGATACAAATGTTGTATGATTATTGCATTACACTTTAATTGCTCAACAGTTTATTTTCATCCCTCATGAAATTAGCAACTATGCTGTTCTAGGCAAGATCTAGTACTGCCAGGGGCAAACCCAACCAATTTCCTTTTGTCCAGGACTGACAAAAGAAGGCATATATAATACAGGGGTATCCACATGTCAAAAAAATTAAGATCATGGTTGATTTTACAGTTGAAGCCCCATTCCTTGCAAATATACAATGACATACTGTATGTAAAAAATGGGCAGAACTTTGCCATCTTGCCATGTTCTGGTATATATGTCCCATTTTTACAGTGCTTTTACAGTGACTGGACAAGCCACTGTTCTTGTACAGGACATATGGGGAGACAAGCTATTTCCACATTCATCAGTTATCAGATGGGGAACCAACATCTTTCCTTCCTGATAACATGTCTTCAGAAAGAGTAGCCCACAGTTGCTTCATTTTTTGCAAAGAACAAATGTTTAGTAATTTTGGAATCCAACACTCAAGAAAAGATGAAGGAGAGCAAAACCTCTGAGCAAAACCCTCAAAGGATTTCCACCACTCTGCTTTATTTATTTATTTATTTATTTATTTATTTATTTATTTATGAGACTTATATACCGCTTTAAGTGCAAGCACTTTCTAAGCGGTGTACACCAGTAAGCAATGTATATGTATATTTTTAAAAAGCCTTGCCTTAAAACGAGAGAGAGAGAGATTAGGGAAGATTGTAGAGCCATGACTAGACAATGTTATGATCATATTGCGGGAGAATCCAGAGAAAGAAATATTTTGGGAAATATTAATATATTAATATATTTATCCAAAGGAATAATGGAGAAGATCTTAAAGGCAGAAAAGCAAGCCCAGTTTTCTTAATAACCCCAAGCAGAAACAAGATAGAGGCCAGCTTTTAGAAATGCAAATTCAATAATCCATTCAGGAAGGTTGGGGCCAGGAAGCTAGAAGCTATGAGATTAGGAAGACAAAGACCTCTAAAATCTATATACCCCTCCCAACCTCTAAAAGACATGACCTTTGGGGACACAATAGGATTAACCCACCAATATCAGAAAGGCACACTCAGACTCAGGTCAAAGTTTATGCCACAGGAACAACTCCAAACAAAAGCTCAAGCAGGTATAAAAACCCATCACTCCCTACTACATGTGGTCAGCTTTCCCAGAGCCATTTTCTGTCTGGCTCTGCTCTTCAATAAAGTACAACCTTCTTTCTAAAGCAGTCATCATTTTGTTTATTTCTAGCTTGGACTGGACCCTGATGAAGATTTTTCCTTCAACAATATGGAGGCTAGAAAACTTCCCCATGGTAGTGGTTTCCAGGGGAAACAGAAGAAGGCAAAGCTTGCAAAGAGAGAGCAGAATTTTGGATCAATGAAAAAATATGTTCTGGAACTATGGTGAAAAGTGAAGCTAATTTCTTAGGTGAGAGAAGTATCAGATTAGAACCTGAAGCCTACAAGGAGTCAATAGAGAAAGGCAAAGCTCAGAATAAGAGAGGAAAATCTCTAGTTCTATGGAGAACTAAAACTGACTGAATCCTTAGTAAGAACGGGAAGCTATTTCTCTGGAGTATGAAGCTATGGGAAGGATTCCTGAAGCAGAACTCAGAAGTTCCCAGGAAAACAAGGGAGGAAGGTAAAACTGCTCCAAAGCCTCTAACTGGAAACTGCAAAACTACAAAACTGCAAGAAGCAAAGTATCCAGTCATCACTAAATCATAGAATAAAGAGAATTAGTAAGCTAAGAGGCATTATAAGGAGTTTATACCTTATTTTCTATTATTTCTATTTTCTAAGGTCTAGAAAATGATTCTAAGATATGGCTTCTAGTAACAGTAACTTTTACATTTAAAGCTTAATATACAGTACATGGTAGAAGCAAATTCAATCCTTGTATTTTTAACACAATAATAGAATAACAGAGTTGGAAGGGACCTTGGAGGTTTTCTAGTCCAACCCCCTGCTCAGACAGGAAACCCTATACTATTTCAGACAAGTGTTATCCACATCCTTTCCATTTCTTCTCAGGTTTGGGTGAATTCCATGAATTTGCTATATAATGTGGAAATAATGAGAGTTTACGTTCAAAGAAGTCTAGAGGATACCAGGATCAGGAAAGTTTGTCCTAAAGTGGCTCTTAACCAGCAACATTGTTGTTGTTGTTAATTGCGAAGTCGTGTCTGACCCATCACGACCCCATAGTACTTACAATTGTCCAATGGTTGTCTAATCTCTTCTTAAAAACTTCCAGTGTTGGAGCATTCACAACTTCTGGAGGCAAGTTGTTCCACTGATTAATTGTTTTGTCAGGAAATTTCTTCTTAGTTCTAGATTGCTTCTCTGATTGATTAGTTTCCATCCATTGCTTCATGTCCTGCTTCAAGTCCTGTTGGCTTTTTTGGCAACTGCAGCATACTGCTGGCACATATTTAAGTGATTGTCCACTAGGACTCCGAGATCCCTCTCACAGTTACTACTATTGAGCGAGGTACCATCTATACTGTACCTGTGCATTTGGTTTTTCTTGCCTAAATGTAAAACCTTACTTTTTTCACCATTGAATTTCATTTTGTTAGATAGCGCTCAATGTTCAACTCTGTCAAGATCCTTCTGTGTCTTAAGCCTGTCTTCTGGAGTGTTGGCTATTCCTGCCAGCTTGGTGTCATCTGCAAATTTGATGCGTTCCCCATCTATCCCCTCATCCAAATCATTGATGAAGATGTTGAAGAGCACTGGTCCTAAAACAAACCTTGGGGTACTCCACTGCATACTTCCCTCCATGTAGATGCAATTCCATTGAGGACTACACATTGAGTACAGTTGGTCAGTTAACAAATTAATTTTCTTCTATTTTAAGCTTGAGTCCAGAAATGCCTACCAGTCAAGATGCTGGCCATAAACATGTAATCAAAGCCTTTCTCATATATATTGCATCACCCATAAAGTGCTTTGACTGCACTGTTTTCCTATCCACATGCTTTCAGTAGTGTGGTTGTGATGCTGACAAATTCAATTTTTCTTTTTCCACTACCACCAGGATAGCAATGATTCCCGATTTATTGGCAAGAACATGTTCAGGGTGTGAGATTCCCACCTGTCTCACAAAATGGTGTTAAAGTTAACCATGCCAGGTAAACTTTTTTGCTCCTTCTTCCATTAAGTTTGACGAGTGAGTCAATAAAACTACCAAAAAGCTGCATCAACTCACAAAGGTGGGACAGTTTCTAAAAGGGAGAGGGGAGTTGAGTGCCCCCTGCCGTCACTTCATAGAAAAGTAAGTTGAGCCTCTGTAGCCTCAAAGACTTGTTAAAAGCTGGCAGCTTCTAGGCCAGCGGTTCTCAACCTATGGGTTGCGACCCCATTTGGGGTCGAATGACCATTTTACAACGCGATCCGCCATTTTCCCCCCTCAGGGGGTGCCGCCGCGCATGCGCGCCGTGCATGGGGGTGCCGCCACGCACGGGGGCACCGCCGCGCATGCGCACCGCATGTGGGGGTGCCGCCGCGCATGTGTGCAGTGCATGGGGGCGGCACCGCGCATGCGCGGCGCGTCCGTGTGACGGGGGTCGACGTCACACAAACGTTGAGAAACGCTGTTCTAGGCATTATTTTCAGAGTACAATTGTTGAGAATGGGGTAGGAGGAGCAAGTGTAGTTAAAACCAGAACTTGAGATGAGAAGCTATTTGAATATCCAGGTGTTTGGTTTGTATACAGCTGGCAAAATGATTGGCTAATCTTATTCAAGTGCTTTTGACTGTCTTGGAACATGAAATGGGAATTCTATACAAAATACCCAGCAAAGTCAATTATGTCTTCTCAAACTGCAGAACTATTATATTACTATTTAGTAATGTCCTGGCAATTGGTTCTTCATGAAACCTTATTGCTTGATATTATATTCCATTTGTTTTTTATATGTTGCTCTCCCATGTGTTCTACTACCACATACAACACTTAAATATTTTATCTACTCCCTCCTCCATTTTCATGGACATTTACTTCTGAGGTATATTAGCAGATTTCAATAGTTTTAGATTTTGTTTGAAGCAAGAATATTAATATATTAATTATATTAATAATTATTAATATAATATTAATAATAAGTGTATTTCAGAGCTCAGCATGCATACATCTCAGAGAGTTTGATTCTTCTTGGGCTACAGAATGAACAAGTCTCAGACACTGGCTTAGTATGTGGGGGCATGCATGCTTCTCTAGGATTCCAAGATTGTGTAATTTTTCAGAGTTATAGGCTGAGTAGTACCAGTTCAAAACCTCTTTAGTATTGTTTTTTGAAATGTCTCTGTGAATGGCCAGACTGTGCGATTTACAATTTTCATTCATCAGGAGGGTTGTGGGCTGGAGAGAGCTGATTTAGAAAGTTCCCTTAGTCACCTTTCTTTCAGTCTCCAAAAATTCCTCTGCCAACATTATGAACCGTGTGATATATGATCAGGTGTAGAGATGTACACTTTCTAGAAATCTAAGAGATACAGAAAAGGCATACAAAATGTTTGGGGAGAAATGAAATATATGCAATGCTAACTTTTTTTAAAGCATACTTTATTCAGCAATAGTTTTTGAGCATTTAGAAATGAATGCACTTTTTGATTGGAGCCTGCAAGAACTTATGAAGAATAACCACGGCAATAAGCAGCTGGATGGAAAAAAAATGAGGATAGGTGGGAAGTGTTAAGTATGTGCGGTGTGGTAAAGAGAAGAGTGCAGGGAGACATGATAGTAGTGTTCACATTTCCAAATAGCTTTAGATATGTAGAAGATGGATAGGGATTGTTCCTAGCTGTTCCGGAAAATGAAATAAGAAACAATGGATTTATAATTTAAGGAAATAGATTTCAGGTAGGGGGAAAATTATTTATTTATTTATAGGAGCTGATTGACAGTGGAACTTTGTAGATGGCAGGCTCTCCTTTGCTGGTAGTATTTAAACAGAGGCTGGATGAACATCTGTCAAGATGCTGAATTAATGGATCTGCACAAGGCAAACACTACACTAGATGGGCTTTAAAATACTTTCCAACTATTACATTCTGTGATTCTATGAAAAAAAAAGCCATTAGGGGCCAAAGGGAGGATAGTTTTCTCAGAATTGTTCTATTACCCTCCTCTTTCCATGTATTCACATCTTTAATCTGTACCTAATGGGTTAGATATCCAAGGGTGTTTCTGCCCAGCTATCAGAAGAAAGAAATAGAAATAGGTGTGTATAAAACTAGTACCTGTGACCAGAAGGCAATATTAGACTTCTGATTAAGTGCTAGCAAATTGGATCATATTGCCTTGATCATGTAAGAACTAGACTGATTATCAACATGGTTTGGGCTATAAATTAAAGTAAGTACAACAGTTCTGAAGCCTTTCATGACTTAGTTTCAATATATCTTCTTAGACTAGGGCTGGGAGTGGGGAAACCTACAGACTCTATATCATCCATAACAACCTCGTCTGAGTCCCCCCTTCACCAATCTGAAAAAGATATACATTTGAACTAACTTAGAAAACTAGTGAGATTCAATGTTCTCAACAGACAGTAATAATATGGAATTTCTGTTTTGGGTACAGGAAGACTATTCTTAAAAGGGTGACTTATAATAACTGAATGACAGTGATAAGTCTGCAAAGTTTGGCTTTTTTGTGAGGTTAAAGATAAATAAATGTGCTAGAGGCCTTAGAGGAAGCCAAATGGACTTCTTTTAAAAACGTGCAAGGGTAGGTAGCCAGTGAAAATCCTTAATTTGCCTTCTAATCTTAACAGAAGCCTGAAAACATAAGGTTGGGGAATTGCACAGCAACCAAAGTGGTTGCCTATTTCTGCCTTAAGGGTTCTTCCACCCAGTATGTTTTCTCACAACTTAATATTTGACTCCTTCCCTATTATTTCCCAACTTTGATGAGGTCTAATTGATGAGGCCAACTGCTACGGCATTGTAGTGGTGGCACCAACTTTCCCTATTTTTTTAAGGGGTCTGGATTGGGCACCTGTGTTGGTGAAGATATTTGTAGGAACACATGTGTTCCATAATGAATGCAAATCTCACACAAAGTTTAGTTTTTTTAAAAAAACATCTTACCTGATTTTTTTTTTTTTTTATTATCTAAGCCCTTCTTTTTATCTACCTACCTACATTTCTGTCCTGGCCAGCTTTTCTGACCATGCATTGCTTCATATACAGGTTCTTGCCGTTCTTTTTAAGGATCTCATCAATTGCATCCAATGATTAATTTTTCATTTTCCCCTTCCCCTTGACTCATTCACTTTGAATATATTTGTTTTGCAATTCAATCCCTATTTATTTTCTCTGTATGATCAAACCACCTGAATGTATTTCTCTGCTGCTGACCACATGTGTCTGAGTTCAATCCCCATTAATTCAGCACCCATTCATTTTGCTTAATTTCAAGCAATGCCCGTCTCCTCTTTCTTTACATTAACATTTAATTTATCCTAGATAGTAATCTATCTTCTACTTCATTTTTATACAGGACTTACTTTCTCTTTTTGCAGTTCTCCTATTTTCTCTCTCATTTCTTTTGTTTCTTCCCTTCCATGTCCATTCTCCACTAATGTATTTCTGAAACTACTAACATACATCCTGAGTGTGTATTACTTTATGACATACATCTCATACATGGTAGGAAGCTGGTAATGATGCAACTTGCAAGATAGTTTTTAAATTAGTGCACTAGAATAACATGAATGTAATTGGGATACATAGGGGCTTTGGTGAGCATGCTGCCCAAAATGCTTTATTGGGTGGTTAGTTGAAGTGGGTCCTTACACTAACATTGTCAGACCCATGCATGTGGCATTGGCTGATAAGCTAATTACACCTTCTTTATATTATTCAAAAGTGCTGTATGCAATTCTTCCCTCTTTTTTATAATTGCAGTATGGCTTGTCCTGGTTTTCATTATTTTTAGCTAACTTAGAATTAAGTAAATACTGAAAGGGCATGATATGCTAAGAGCCAGAATTTCTTCCCATATCTTTCAGTAAAATTGTACCTTTTGCTTGATGCTCAACATTCTGCTAGTGAAACAGATGGATTTTTTTTGGGGGGGGGGCTATTTGATTTTAATTTGAGGACCTCCTAAGATTTTTTTTTTACAATTCTGCATAGCACTTAGCAAAGCTTGAATACTGTATGAATTAACACGACTGTTTCTGGAGCATCCTTTCCATTTTGAGTAAATTAGAGTAAAATGAGACGTTTATTTGTTGGTCAGATCTCAAGTATATACTGTCCCATCCATAACCCAGGCATGGCAGAGGAGTTTAACATTTATAAGCCATTGGGCTCATATATCTATCAGTGTGCTCAAAAGGTTTTGGCCATGGTTACTACTCAGCTGGGACTGAACTGGTTGTGCCTGAAATACATGCCAGTTCCAAATGTTGAAATAATCAGGATCCAAGGGACTAAAAATATCAAGTATACCAGATTAATTTCTGAAGAAATGCAAAATGCATTAACAAGCAATAGATTTTGGTCCAAAAGTTTGCCTGTGTTTTTCTAGATCAGGTTAGACATGGCCTCAGATTTCTATCATCCTTATTATGTGTGAATTCCCTGTGGACAGAAAAGTAAAGATCATCAGTGTCATTAAAATGTTAATGTACAGTAATGACAAAACATTCATTTGGAAAACAAATGCCCCACATCTCCTATGATTGATAGTGAGATGCTTAGGTATAATAAATAATGATTTCAAGAAGTTCTTTCTTATTGAAGAAAAGTGCCCAAACTAATTACGGAAAAGCTTCTGAAGGATTTTATTCTTCTTATTAGCTTTTGTGTTTCTGAGATTAATTTGTGCAAAGACATCGGAGCCTAATGGCTGGCTTGTCATCATTTTTGTTGCCTGGGAGATGATCCTGCTTTTCCAATCCATCCTTTGATTCTCCAATGGGAAACAGGGCTGATTGTAAAAGCTTTAAGATTGTTATTCTGTTTTTAGTATAAATATTAAAAGTTAGGCTAACTGTTGGAGATTCACAATATACAGAATCTAAATACAGTTAGGCGATGCTGCTTTGCAGCTGTTTAAACCGACAAGCACTGCACATTCAAAGAATCACTGTGTAAACTAGTGGACCACATTTCAGAAGCTGCACTTATTTTGGAAGCTCTAAGGGCTGTCATACATAAAATAATGATGCACAGTGAGTTGGAGGGCTCATGCACATGAACAGAACTGGGTTTTCTCTTTCCATTGATTTTTATGGGGATACATTATCTTTTTGTGTAATACTTGTATCACCATTTTTACTTTTTTACTGAATAACAATGTTTTTTTTTTAAATTGGGGATCATAGGTTGCCATTGCTGGAATAAACCATGGGAGTTGAATAATTCAAATAAACCCTAATTCTTTCTTAACAATTGTGTTATATGAGGTAAGATTTGTTCTGTTTATTTTATTTATTATTTATTATTGTATACCTTGTCATAAACAGACCAACCAGAGTTAAAACACAAAATGTCCTTCATAAAAGTCCTGTGCACAGGACAAACTAAGTGTATTTAAGTTCTGTTGAGAGGCATCTAACATCTATTGGCATAGCATGGAATTTGTCTTCCTGCTGGAAAATCTGCTTAAATAGGAAGCACACATAGCTACCAAGGAAACCAGTCCTGATAATTTATGATTGTGGAGTCCTACGTGCTCTCTGAGCTTGGGTGTTTGCTTGCAGATGCTTCATTACCCAACTAGCTAATGTTGAGGGATGATGATGTTACCTAGTGCCAACAATGTTAACTAGTTGGATAGTGAAAATGTCTGCAAGCAAACAACCAAGCTCAGAGGGTTTATGATTCCCAGTCATCCAGATCATGGTTGTCTCAAAGGTGCTTTTTAAGAGGCAACTGGACTTTCTTTATTTTTCCTTGAAGACATTTCACCTCAGAAGCTTCTTGGATGAGAACAAAATGTCTTCAAGGAAAAATAAAGAAAGCCCAGTTGCCTCTTGAAAAAGCATCTTTGGGACAACCAAGGTCAGGCAATGCCAAGGACTCCAACCTTGAGCTACAGATATTCTTTTCTATTGGAATGTATGATTATGGGAATGATCTCTAACTCTAAGGAAAATAGATAGGGCACTCCAGGAATACACAACAGTCTCAATTTTGATATCTAAAAGTATTCATAAGCATTTCCTCAAGGTCAGAATATTTAAGCATGCCAGTTGAACCTTATGGGAGGACCCATATTTGGGGGTGTTAAAAGGTGGATGCATGAGCTCCATACATTAGTGTTATGAAGTATTAAATTACTTCAAGAGTTATCTTGAGGTAAGATGGGTTGCCTATAAAATTTATCAATAAACACCTCCATTCTGTTGTACATCAGGATCTAAAACTTTTTGCTTGACCTTGCTCTGAGGAAGAATTCAATCCTGTTTTTTTTCACACATATCTAACAGACCTTTCCAGACCAGTGCCTTGAAAACAAAACCACAAAATTAATTTTGGATTTCGATTCTTAATTTTCTGATTCTATCTGAAATTTGGAGTGCTTAAAGTTGACTGTGTTGTTTCTAGATAATGCAAAGTAAAAACTTGCCTTTCAAATTCTGATTAAAAAGCCCACAAAAGATGCTTCTCTTTTCCTACCATATTTTCAGGCTGCTTGAAAATTTCTCTCCCCCCCCCCCCCCGTGGTGCTTCTTAGCTAACTTTATTACTACAGATGGAAAAAGCTGTGGGTCTGTTACTATCATCTTTCTATAACACATTTTTCCATCACATTGAAAATATGAAAAGGCCTTCTGGATGACTCCCCTTGGGATTTTACAGAAGCTTGCAAAACCAGGAAGGCTGTGAACTGCTTAACAGACAACTGTCCAGGGAAAGGCAGAATATTCGCACACAGACATTTGGCACCTTGTAAACTAAAAACAATGCAGAAACATCACAATTGATCCATCAGAATTTAATCATATATTTGCCTTTGAAATAAATTTGAAAGGCATTTTTTCTTTTATCAAGTGGAATTAAAAATGCAGCTTCTGACAGGTGCCCATAAAATGATTAAATGATTAAGTTTCTAATCATGAGAGATATTGGACAGTGTGATAGATCCTACAAAGAGGCTGTGGGCATTCTTTGCTAGAGGAATTTGAGAACTGGCAGAACTGGCAAGATGCTGTCATTGATCATATACCAAGCAGTCGTAGAATGAGGTCTTCTCCAAGCTTTAAAACTGTTACTAAGGTTCAAGATTTAAGGTTCCCATTTTGGAATAATAGTTGAAGGGGATGATGCTGGGGGATATTTTTTTTTCAAAGATAATTTTTATTAAATTTTTAAAATTTTACAAAAACAAAACAAAACAATCTTCCCCCCACCTCCCCAACCCTCCCATTCCCACCCCCGATCTTCCCAGAGCTGAATATAGGCTTAATTAAAATTTGACCAAAAAAAATCTTAAGAAAAAAAATATAAACCATAAATGAGTCTAGCATTAATTAAAAATCTAAATACATTAATTAGAAAAATTATAAAATAATTAACAATAGTATATATATAAAAAAACAAAAAAGGGAAAAAGAAGAACAGAAAGAAGAAAAAAAAGAGAAAAAAGAAGCAAAATATTCCATTTTAAATATAAATTATTAAAAAACTAAATAATATTTTTTTATATCCAACTTATGTTGTATAAAATCTATCCATTTTTTCCATACCGCAACGTACTTCTCTTGCGATTGATCCTTCAGGAAAGCCGAAATCTTTGCCATTTCCGCCAAGTAAGAAACTTTGAGAAACCACTCTTGCAAAGTAGGCAAAGATTCCTTCTTCCAACATTGCCCTACTAACAACCTTGCGGCAGTAATTAAATTTAACATCAATGTAATCTCCTTGGTATCACAATCAATAACAATACCTAACAAAAACAATTGTGGGGTAAATTTTACCCTCCTTCTAAAAATTCTTTGGATATTCCACCATATCTTAATCCAAAAGGCTTTTATATTTTTACATGACCACCAGATATGATAATAAGTAGCATCCAGACATCCACATCTCCAACATTTAGGCTGTAAGTCAGGATACATACGAGACATTTTTTGTGGATCAAGGTGCCATCTATAAAACATTTTGTAAAAATTCTCCCTTAAATTCTGAGCTTGTGTAAATTTAACATTTCTCACCCAAATAGTTTCCCAAGTATCTAATAAAACTGGTTCACCAAAATTTTGTGCCCATTTAATCATACATTCTTTAACTAATTCTGCTTCTGAGTCCAATTCTACTAACACCCCATAAATTCTCTTAATGTGAGTTCGTCTTTGATCTTTTACTTGTTTAAAAAAATTCTCATCTTCTCTAAGCAAACCCACATTACAATCTACCTTCCATCTATCCACAATTTGTCTGTACTGAAACCATGAATATATAATATTTTCTTGTGCTAAATCTTCCAAAGATTTTAACTGCCAATTTTTACCATCCCATCTAAGTAATTGTGCATAAGAAACACTATCCATCTTAACTCCTCTCCTTATCCCCTCTATCGCATGCCATGGTATGGCCCATAATGGAATTTTAGAATCAGTTCTATAATATTTCCTCCAGACCCGAAGTAAGGAAATCCTTATAATATGAGATTTAAAAACCCTGTCAACCTTTTTATTAAAAATTAAATAGGCATGCCATCCAAAAAGTAGATCCCACCCCTCCAAGAGGAGTATTTCTACATTTGTTGAGTTAATTCAATCACTAATTAATGTTAAAACCACAGCATCATAATACAATTTCAAGTTCGGTACCTTGAGTCCACCTCTCTCACGAGTATCTTGCATAATTTTAAGTTTTACTCTTGGTTGAGGCTGGGAGATATTGATCTGCCTGGGAAATGGAGACTTCAGGGAACATTTTTGTTTCAGTGGATTCTTTCACCATTGTAATGCTGTCTAAGTGGTGTCTGTGGAGTGGCTGGAATGACAAATGCAATGTGCTGATGTGATGTGTGCTCTACCCTTTTTCTTTGCACATTGTATATAGGAAAATATATAAACCAAGTACAATAGAATAGGTATTCTTTGGGTTATGACCACACATTTGGTGATTATTCAAAGTTATGAAGGTGCTGAATGAGGAAATGTCTATGGAGATTCTCAATCATCCAGGTCACGGTTTTCCAAAGATGTTTTTCCAAAAGGTAACTGGACTTTTTTGGGTTTTTTTCTTGAAAATGTTTTGTTTCTCATCCACGAAGCTTCTTCAGTTCTGCTGAATGAGGGGATCTTATGACTGGTCTATGAAGTTGAGACTGTTGTAGACTCTCCATGCTCATATGATCATGGAAGAAAAAGCCACAGAAGTGCAAGCAACTTACATGAGTATCTTTCAACCTTCCCAGGAAGTTCCCCCATAGATTTTGCTTTTGGAAGCCAGCAGGGAAGATTGTAAATCAAGTGAATCTGCAATCATTATAAGGGCAAGCCAGTTGCCAAGCACTTGGATTGCAATCACATGACTACAGGACTGCAGAGATGGCCAGAAGTTTGAGGACTGGTTGTAAGTGCAACTGGTCACTGATTGTCAAACACAAGTATATTAAAATAGCTTTGTTTTGGATTGGACATTATTTCTGATTCAGAGCAAACTGTTTTTTTTTTTTAAATCTGGCCCAGGTTCAGGAGCTGGTGGATTTTCTCATACCAAACTCTGGTGAACCATTGAGATTGGGGAGCTAACAAGTTAGAGTTGATGGTATCTGATTAGAAATAGGATGTTACATCATGCATATTGTGTTGAGATTTCTGTTAGTAACAGCCTTCAGGTTTTTTTTAGCATCGGTGTTTTGTAGAAAAATTGGCTCTATTTTCTTCCTTTGAAACCTGGATCAAAGACTGCCCATTCAAAGAGCTCATTCATCATGGAATCAGAAAGTATTGAGAAATATGGGCTTGACTGCTAGTATCTCTGCTCTGATATTCTCTTTGTTTTCTACTAGCTCTGCTTGTTGTTGCAGTGGATTCCGAAATGTGCTGAGAAATGACTAGAGTTTTGCAAAACTGTTGTGCTTAAAATAGGCCTGAAGTAACCTACTCAGAGGGATTCCATTTTAACTGAGATGATGTCCAAGTGTTATATGCCTTCTGTTCAAGAATAAATATATTCTCTATATCTTTCCATAACAATTAATGTTCCATATTTAATCTGGAGTTGTTTAATTTAATCTGGAAATTGTGAATATTCCTTCACTGAAGGTTTTCAAGAAGAGGTTGGGCAACAGTTAGTCCGGAATGGTATAGGATCTCCTGCTTGAGCAGGGGGTTGGACTAGAAGACCTTCCAGGTCTCTTCCAACCCTGTTATTCTATGTTCTATGTCTTTTGGGGGACTATTTATAATTTCTCTTCACATAAGAAGAAGACTTATGACTTCCCTACTCTTCAAATCTTATGAAGACTACAAGTTTTCTATTTGATATTATTCAGTGCTTTTTTTGTAAAAAAAAAAAAGTGCTGGAACTCACACACGTCATATAACCCGCCTTGCCTACCCTACAAAGTTCCACCCCAAAAAGGTGCCAGAACTCTGTTCTGGGCGTTCTATGACAAAAAAGCCCTGATATTATTCATTTTGGGGTTCTTCTTCATGATCATATTAATATGCATTGCTTCAGGCCTTGACCTGACAGCCAAATACGTTTCCATAATTTATCCTCCCCTGATGGTTGAGCAATAATCTCCCTCAGTAATAAGGCTAATGAGACATCCTGTCTTTAAGCTTTACTATGGGACAATTTAAGGGCAACAGTTCATAGATTCTCCTACCTTTGTTTCTCTTCTTGCACAGCATCACTAGCTATTAGGAGAAGCTACATCTGGTCATTCTTCTGAAAGTGTGGCAGGGTAGATATGGGCAAGTGTCGATGAATGCTTTGAATGGGGGCTTTGCTACTTCTCCAGCTGTCTAAGTGACAGTCTCTGATGTGGAGATGCTCTAAACCAGTGACTTAATATCTCAGTTATTTCTGGACGTGTCCAAAATAAGCCCAACTGAATGATGAAGGAGAAGTATGGGATGAAATGAGAAGGAGTTCATATGGCACCCTAACCCTAACCCCCCCCCCCATTTCCTAATTTTCAGAGTATATGTCCATGGAGATTCTCAGTCAACCAGGTCATGGTTGTCCCAAAGGTGCTTTTTCAAAAGGCAACTGGAGGTGTTTCATTTCAAAGAAAATGTCCCGAATGTGGAAGCAAAGGACCACTGGTTTGAAAGAGGGGCCAAAGAGGCTATCACAGAGGGGCAGGGACAACACCTATCTCCTGTTTACAACATAGTCCTTTCAGCAGTTCCAAGAAGGTTCCACACCCTATGACCCTGAGGGCACAGATAAACCTCCAAGTAGCCTTAGTGATTCTCAGAGAAAGTGCTAATGACCAGATGACTGCAAGGAATATAAATCCATTCTCCACCATTCAGTCAGAACTGAAGGAGCTTCTTAGATGAAAAGCAAAATGTTTTCAGGGAAAAAAAGAAAGTCCAGTTGCCTTTTGAAAAAGAACCTTTGGGACTTGGAGTATATACATAGTTGATGTAGATAGTAGACTAGTTCAGTTTGGCAAGATTTGTCAAGCTCCCAAAACCAAGCAACACACAGAGTGATACTTCCAAGCAGATTTATTTATTGTTCCACAAGTATAAGCACTAAAGCACACTACTACCGGAGTGTATCACATACACTCTGAGAACTGTTAGGGAGGGATTGTCTTCATCCTCTTTCTCTCAGACAAACTATCTGAATGGAGTTGCCTCTTAGTTCCTCTGGAATGCATCCATCTCTCCTGAGGAATCCTGTCCACAACATTCCCTCAGATGTCATTAGTTAAGAAGACAATGTCACGATTTCCTCAAAATTCCTCCCCTGACTTTGATGCAAATCTCAATTGTCCTTCCATTACTAAATGAGATCCTTGTTGAATCCTATCTCAATACATCCTTTTTCAACAGCCATAGAAAGGTATAAATCATCCTTAAGCTCCATTGAAACTTCTGTCTTTAAAATGCATCTCCTAATTGGGGGACAGGGGAAGGGGAATTAATTAATGTTTCTCCACAACATATCTGTTTATTAAGAAATTATGTACTAGGAAATGAGGTGACTTGCAGCGAAATGCATTTCTTAATGGTTGGGCTGACATTTTAAGTGATCAATAAATCACATAAATATTAAGACCTTTCTGAAGGAAGATAATAAAGTAAGGCATCTGGAAACAAGAGTTGCTGCTGCTACTTGCAATTACCAACCAAACAAAAGTGTTTTATTGTAAGTGTAATTTTAATCACTGCATAGAAAAGATAGACAATCAAACATTGGAGATGGGTGGTGAAAGATGCTTAAAGGATTTATTAGTTGAAAAGGAGGGAGGGAAGGGTATTGCTAATAGTTGATAATTGCTTGGGATTTTTTTGTTTTGTTTTTTACAAAAGAGAAAAAGAAGAGTACAATTTGCTATCTCTTAATATTCTTGGGAGCAGTAAGCGTGACTTAATTCCATGGAATCTCTCATGGACTGAAGTAGCAGAGCCTCAATTGGTTCCCCTGATGGCAGTAAACTAGCTTTCCATACTAAGCTTGGAAGTGATTTATGATGATCATTTTGAAATATTTCAAAAAGCAGTTTGCAAACTTTCTACACCTACGTATATCAAATACACATCAAACATGGGAGAGCTACATTTTTCACTTTGCCAGGTGAAGGCCCTATAATGAAGGTAACAAGTCAAGTGTAGAGATCTAGAAGTAGATCTCATATAAGTGTGTATTGTGGAGTGTGATGAAACATTAGACTCCTTTGGTTTATTATACCAAAAATAAACATGGAAACTTTATTATTGTGGTATATATTAATAATCCTATGCTAGATATTTACAGTAAAGTTTATTACATTTATACCAAAATGATATTGCATGTTTTGTGGTTCAGCAGATTAAAGGAACTCAACGATAGTTTTATCACATTGTGTGAACCAGGCCATCATGTTCAGCCATAATCTGGTTTGTTTCTTTGGAAATAGCATGTTTTATGAATACATGATATTTTTAAACTTGGATTTAGGCTTAAGTATGTTGTACCACTTCAGCCCATCTGTGTGAACAGTGAATTTGAGTGCCCAGTCTATATTGCTGTTATTGAGTGGGTATTTGCATTTTTACGGCAAAAAAGATGGGTCAAGCTTTTTCAGTTTTAGGGATGATTGGAGTGGGGATTTTATTTCTATTTTTAAATAGTTCTAAAATCTATTTAGGGATTATATTATATTATATTATATCATATTTTGTATGTATTTTCTACTGAAAGCACTGGGAAACCTGGTGCTGTTTTTTTGGTGTTTTTGTTACTGAATTTTGAACAGGAATCTAGACCACCACAAAGGGTTGATTTCTTCTATGTGAAAGGGCTTAATGCTCTTTGGTTTTGGCAAGAGACAATTATTTGTGGATGATTGGGTGATGAATTTGATGATACTGTATGAGCAAGGTGGAGACAGAAACATATTTTATCCAACTAGGATAAAAGACAGATCATGATCTCCAGTGCATTTGAAATATCATTCTTCATGTGACATGTTCATATGGTTTAGATAAGGAAGGATTAAATGATTTATCTGGTATTGCAAATTTTAATATTACATATCTCTAAACTACCAGTAAGTGACCAGGAAAAAGATCTTGGGTTATGATGAAAATATCAGCACAGGAAGTAGCTGCTGTGAAAAATGGCCGGATCATCTTGGGAATCATTAAGAAATGAATTAAAAACTTAACATAAGGTCAAAATGCCTTGAAGTTAGTCTCTAATCCTGGTGACTACATGAATGTATTTATTCAGTTTTCTTCACAACAGTTCAGCCATATTTGTTCAGAATGTTATTTTGTTTTCCTGAATTCCCAGTCCAGATTACAGCTCTGATTTTCCCAGGCAGTCTTCCAGCCAAATAAAACCAAGCCCTGCTTTTGAGCCCAAACGAGTCTAGCTGGATGATGCTAACTACTGAAATATTTGGGAAATCTAAGCTATCAATATAATACTGTTTCTGTAAAATCTGCTCTGTAACCATTAAACATATCTACATGGGAAGATTGAAATGTTTCAGGTGGTTGGGGACTGTGCAATTGAAGCCTTCTCCCTTCTTTATATGTATCCTACATCAGGGGTCCTCAATCCCTGGGCCATAGGCCACTACTAGGACTTGAGTTGATCAGTACCAGGCCATGGAAGTGGCAAATATGTGTGTGTGTGTGCATGTGCATATCCCCTCTTATGCAAACAGTGGGCAAGCGCATGCATGCTCACTCCATTTGTGTAAGTGACAGGCAAGTGGACACGCTTGCTTGCCTGCCACTAGCACAGAACCATTCCCTCCCCTCAGCATAATTTGGAAAAGTTGGGGAACTCTGTTCTACCTGAATCCCCTTGCCACTAAGCAGCAGGGGTTCAGTTGCTTGGTTCTGGCTGCCATTTTGACTTTTCTGATACCACCCTGTCTGAGGTATAGAGCTCCAGAAAAGAGATAAGCCCTCAGAAGGAGCATCCAAGAATTGATGGGAATGCTGGCAGGCTAGATCTGATCCATGAGCCAGAACTATCTTGTTCCTGATCCAGAATATTGGTTTTCCTGAATTGTCTCCTATGCCATTGCTACCTGCCTCATTCTTCAGTACTTTAGCTCTTTAGATGCTTTTCTCTGCAGAATGGTGGACAAAAGAAGATGCTCCTTTGACATCAATAATTTTATTTATTTATTTATTTGTAATTTTATTTGTAAAATGTATTAGCTGCCCATTTTACTACATGTTTATCCTTTGGAAATAACAATAGGGAAAAATTGGACAAAGCTAGATTCTTGATCTGTTAAAGTACTTAATCTGATACCTTGAGGGCTACTGTGCCATAATATCATGATCAAGATAGGTAGACTGAAGCCAAATATTCCTCTTTGCAGTATTTCTGGAACTTTTCTTCTCCAATCTAATGATTATTGCATAAACACTTCATTTTGTTATTGTGTGTGTTAGCAAAAGAACAATTGATCAATCCACACAGAAAATAATATTGAAAGGAGGGGTTGTAGAATGCCAGCATATGAAGAATGGAATAAGAAAAAGAGATTTATTGACTGATTGAATGAATTGATACCCCTCTTTCTAGGTATGAAATAATGCAAGGCGTGCATTCAGAATTGAAATGTAAGAAGGGTTTGATGAGGAAAAGCAGATGTGACAAAAATAAGTTAAATAGCCCTGGAAAGTTTTCCTCCATATCTTATATCCCATATCCTGCTTGGGGATAAGAAATAAATATTCCATTTTAAAGTTAATTTACCTGATCTGTATACCTTGAACCTATAAATAATGCTCTTTTTAAATATTCATTTTTCCTGTTAAAATATGCAGCAATATTCATATGTTAGACAAAAAAGTACACCAAATTGAATATGTTAGGAAATAATATTAAAATCAAGAGCATTGAGGAAATTGATAACAAATATGCATATATTTGGTTAACACGGCATTTAAAAATGCATGGATTAGGAGAAATGTATGCAAAAATGCATTCCTTGTCAGCTTTTTTAACATGTGGAAATGGGATTTAAAGCTGGAAAAATAAGAAACTGAGTAAAACTGAAACTGATGGATCGCCATGGCTAAGATCCATCTTCCTCTAATTTGGAACTTTTAGTGGCATCCTAAATTTGCCTCTATTTTATCTCACAAGATGTCTCCTTTACTCTGCTTATGAATTTCTACTGTACTTGGATTTTTACCAGTCCGTTTCAAAGTTCTTGCTGTCAGAATGCCAAGTCTTAGTATCTCTCTCATCTCACATTCTGTCTGCGGCCTGCAGGACAGAAATTAAAAAAAAAGAAAAAAAAGAATTGACCTGAGATGCTAATGAAGGAACATTTCAGACCAAGATGGTAACTTATGTTAATTAGCACTGAGTGCTTGTCAGACATTGGGCTAATAACTCCCCCTAAAAGGTCAGAGAGTTGCTTTCCTCTGCTGATGGATCCAAATTAAACAATACTATCATAGATCTCTCTCCAGCAGAGAACAGGTGACAGCAGTTCATAGCAATGGGAACTTGGAGAAGGAATTGTTTCTCACTGTAACAGCTAATTTATGGGTAAAATGGTTGACCTTTTGAACCTTTTACCCAGCATTATTTCATTCTCTCTTCCCTTCTCCCCAGCTTGAAACTTCTGAATAATCCTAAATATTGTTAGGAGAAATTAAACAATTCATCCACTGTTCAGCTAAATAAATCAAGCATTAGGGGTTTCTGAGTATGTTGATGAATATGGAGGCAGTGACATTGCCACATCAGTTCAGCTGCCCCTTGCTAGGAGTTGTAATGCAGTTGGCTTTCAGGAATAAGCACTGAATTTGGAACATTAAGTACAACCTTTATATGATAAGAATGTATAAAATTGTTTTGAACCAAATCAAACTCTTGGTTCATCTACCAAGGGTTTTAGCAGAAGAAGACTTTCTACAACATTGCCTCCTAATCCTAGACCTTTTTTTAAAACAATAATCTGAGAACTGACTTGTATCTGCAGTGTAAACGTTTTGCCATTAAGTAATAGACCTTCAGTAATGCAGTAATATTTCCTGTTCTTCTAAACCAGGGGTCTTCAGACTTGGCCCTTTTATGACTTGTGGACTTCAACTCACAGAATTCCTCAGCCAGCGTGCCTGGCACACTGGTTGAGGAATTCTGAGAGTTGAAGTCCACAAGTCATAAAAGGGCCAAGTTTGAAGATCCCTGTTCTAGACCCTCCAGCCTCAGCTACTTGGTTTAGGGAATGGAAAGATAATATTATTTGAGGAATACTTTTGTTAGCCAATCTTATAAATATCATCTGTTCTTTTCCCTTCTCCATATCTTCTTCCATGTTTTTCTTCTACATCATACACAGCAATTTATTTTTATGAAAAAGCAAAACAATATTTGGAAAGCAACCCAGGGAAAGAAAACAATGCAATCTCTAAAATGGAAATTATGTCCTCAAGAAGCTGTCCTTGGACTCAGCAATTCTACACAACTTTCACCCTATCTCTAACATCTCCTTATCTGATAAGATCTTAGAGAACTTGATGGTGGTTCAACTTCAAAGAATTTTGGAAGAAACAGATTGTCTAGCTCCCTTCCAGTTAGATTTTATGCCTCATCATGGGATAGAAATTGTATTGCTCACTTTGATAGAGTTTTGTCAAGACCTGGATGATAATGCACCTATGCTGATCTTCTTAGACCTCTGAGTAACATTTGGTACCATTAACCATGACATTCTTCTGGATGAGCACACTGTTTTGGGGTGATTTTGTTATTATTTTAATGAATAGATCCAGTTGGTGAACCTATAAAAAGGCCCTGTTTATATTCTTTCCACTATGCACTACATCCACATGAACAGAAGTAAGCAGTGGGGTAACACGAGATTCCATCTTAGGCCCAGTACTCTTCAACATCTTCATAAATCTTAGATGAGGGAATGGAAGGGGAACTCATCAAATTTGCAGATGATGCCAAACTGACAGGAGTAGCCAACACCCCAGAAGACAAACTCGGGATCCAAAAAGACCTAGACAAACTTGAAAACTGGGCCCTATCCAACAAAATGAGTTTCAATGTGGAAAAAAGCAAGGAAAAGAGATGGAACAAATTGATTATGTTTAGCCTTGAGAAAAGGTGATTGAGGTGAAATAAAATACCTGCTTCTCAAGTTTGTTTATAAAGTTGTCACAGAAATGGAAGCCACATCTTGTTCTTTAATACTGTATATGTGGTGGTAGTATGTGGAATAATGGTCTAATGGTATAGGAAGGTAGAACCCAATTGAATGTTAGCAAAAACCTCAGAGGAAAAGAGTTTCCCTGTGAAACCGATTACCTAAAATTGATTACTTCAACGAAGGCTCAGCATTAAAAAAAATATTTATAGATGCCCCCTGACTCTGGGGTTTACTGTTAAAATTAAGAAAAAAGTCAGTACACCAATCAAAAAGTACCAAGCAGATCTGGAAAATATAAAACTATAACAATATAATGGTTTGGTCCTGGTTACTGCACTAAGTAGGAGTTGAATTTGATGGCTTAAATGACATCTTCTGACTCTGTGGGAACAATGGGATGAAAATTCTAAATTCCCATTTGAGAAGCAACAGATTGGGAAAGGCTGTCATAAATGAAAATGAGAATGTTTTCATCTTGTTTTCTATGACATTTTTTCTTTTCTTGTTTTTTTGCACCATGTAATCTATTTGCAACCTAAGCCATACAGCGCAAAAGAAAAGAAATGATACTAATGCTAGCTAAAGGATGAGTCCCAGTTGGAAGATTCTCTGGGACAATCAGACACATAAAAAAGCTTGGAATGGCATGATTGTGGCAGCTTAAAATAAATGATTGATTGATTGATTAAATGAATGAATGACTGCTGAGCAGATATTTGCCATGTGCAGCACATGAAATACAAACCTTGAAAGAAGTCTCATATAAGTGTCTAGGGAAAATTAGGAACAAGACAAAGACTACTGTTGATGTATATCTCTATAACTCATTGGCTGGGTTCATATAACATTTTCCCATGAGCCTGTATAATAAATTGAACCATAAACTAAACGAACAAGCAGGATTCACAGAACATGATAAATCACAAGAAAAACTTACTTAAACTAAACAATTTTAGTATGTTGGAAATACAATCAATAGACCCTTCCTTGACTTGATTAAGCCTGTTGACCAAACACAACACCAATATTTGACTACGATTGCTTAGTGCCAACATTCTTAGGACTGACAGCTAATTTTAACAGGTTAACATGCAGAAACCCCCTCAATTTTGCTTCCAAGATTGCTTCTTTTCTCCATTTCTGCTGTCAGGAGAGTTCCTTCCTTCCTTCCTTCCTTCCTTCCTTCCTTCCTTCCTTCCTTCCTTCCTTTCCTTCCTTCCTTCCTTCCTTCCTTCCTTCCTTCCTTCCTTCCTTCCTTCTTTCCTTCCTTCCTTCCTTCCCTCCCTCCCTCCCTCCCTCCCTCCCTTCTACATAAAATGGATAATGAAAATACAGATTTAGAGGATTCAAGCCTTAAAGTTATAGTTGGTGATGACCATACATCCAGATAGTTTGAAAAAATAAGATTTTTGAAAAACTAACTGATGAGAACTATATCCATAGATAATTTTCATTGATACTGCAGTTAAGTTGAAATTCCATGTATCTCCAAAATATGGCAGTAGCCATTTTCTTCATACCCTTCTCCCCCATGCCCCAAATATAATTTTCAAGGTATTCTGGGAAAAAAATAAATGATTTCCAGGGATAGGCACAGAGATGAGTTTGTTGTTGGTGTCACTGCTTTAGATTGTGTGTGTGTGTGTGTGTAAGGGCTGGGAAAGCAAGTTGTGAAATATGTAATACAAAAAATAATAAAATAAAAAATATTGTGAATAAATAAATAGCAAAGTGAATATAAATTGAACAAATGGATAATGGTTTAGAAAATATTCCAAACAAAGAGATAAAATAGGAGAATAAATGAATGAAATTAATTCAATCCTTACTGGAACAAAAAACATTGAAAAATCTTAAATATTTTTCTCCTTTGCACATACTTACAAACTGGATTCTGTATCATTGATTTAGGCCCCAAGTATCATTGTCATTTGGTGAGAAGGCAGGTTCTTGGAGGAAAAAAATTTTTTTTTTTATTTCTTCTTATCAGCTTGCAAATGTCATCTCCACCGAAAGACATCAAGAATGAACTTCTTCCATGGGGCATTTTCAGACCAGGAAGCGTGAGTAGAAAGAGAAACTTTGGAACAATGAAAGATATGCCTCAGAAAACCTGAACCATTTCCAATAATAAGCTTCAAAACTACCAAGTAAAGTTTGAAACTAATCCTCAACCCCTTGAGAAAAGTAGAAGGAAGCTTCTTTCACAAACCAAGAAAATATTTGAGAAATTGTAAGGCAGCACAGCCTAATGTGAAGGATTCTAGGATATTTGGGAAAATTGAAATCTCAGTCTTAACCACATATTTCTATCATTGACACCAATGGGACATAACTTTTGTTTATATTTCTGCTTCAAACAGATGGTGTGAAGCTAGTCCAGATGTTGGGGTGGGGTTTTTTTGGAAGGAAAGGGATTTATTTAAGCTAACATTCACTACATCTGTCAGGATAGAAAGAATTTCAGGGATTGTTTTATATAATTCTTCTGTCTATGCTCTTGAAGAAAATTAGTGAGAAGGGCAGACATAACAACTCTCTGGATTATATCTTCCCAATCTGATATCCTCCAGAAGGATGAGGGCTATATATGGCATGTGAATAGAAGACAGGAATGGTTCTATTCCCCAAAGTAGGCTGGATCAGGAAAAAGAATTTGATTGAATTGAACTGAAATGAATTCAATAACCTTGGATTAAATTGAATCACAATTTATGATATGATAATGTTGCATGTGTTTAATAATGTTATACTTTGTTCACCTTAAGCAATTGCAACTGACAATTTTGGAGATCTTTTGGTGGTAGAAGTGGGTGAATACATTTATTTATTTAGCATATACATAATTCGTAGCACATAATACTGTGGTACCCATATGATGGAAATAGGTGGTCAATTTTGTAAAGTATGAGGAATTCAAGAAGTTATATGTAAGTTATAGGTTATGTTTTGAAATATGTTGGTTCATGAGAATGGAATAAGTGTTCTATAAATTAATATCTAGGCCATTTATCCAATTAAATGCAATGCTTATTAGTTGGAGAAAACCTGCTTTTCCTCCTGTATAAGCTCTCCATTGGCAGATATATGATCCAGTGTTTGACAAGGAGCACCACAGTAACTTTCAGGAGAGGATATTCTGCCCCATTTAAACAGAGTCTTGACAGATGTCATGCAAAGTGCAAATCTCTATTCAGAGATTTCCAGCACTGGCCGGTGGCATTGAAACCTGCTAATTTTTGTGTTGAGTCAGGTATTTTTTTTTCTGGAATCTGGATGTTTGATAATACTTTCCACTGGGATTTTACATCAAAGTTAGTGTTATGCAGCTGCTGTGCAAGTATCAGTGTAGGGTTCCTGAATTTAAGCCTTCCAATGGATAGGTAGGGCCTATTGGAGTGCACTGGTTCCTGGAGAATACAATACTAGGCCCAAAGGTTGTATCCCCTGTTGAACTGCTCTTGCCAGATTTATTTTAGTAGATCTTCCAAATTTGTGGTAAATTTCAGCTGAAGCACTTGGGATCCTGCAAAACTGGTACAGTTCTAAATAAGTCCTTTGTGAATGAATGAATGCATGATTAATATTATCATAGCCAGCCACCTCCTTTCATTCTCCGGTTAAAATAATTTGAGGTAAATTTCAATCAGGTTCTACTAGAATGTTGCTACTTTGTTATCAGTAAGGCTTGTTACTCGGATAGATTAGAGGGTAAATTATGTTTTATGTGACATGTTTGTCTTCTGATTCATGGACTGGAGCAAGGATGTTATTGCTGTCATGAGGACTCTGCTCTGACCAGACCCACCATAGTTTCAGTGGGAAAGATGTCTATATCTTAGAAGGCAAGGCAGGAAATGTAGGTGTAGGGATTTTTAAAAAAAATCTGCACTGTATTTTCAATACCGTTAGTGTCTTGAGATTGTGCCATCAAAATTCAGAGTCAAAATGGCTTTTTTTTTGGGAAAAGGAAAAGTGTGGAAATTAAAGAAAAAGTCTTTGGAGAATGAACTAAATCCATCCTTATCTTTAACCTCCTTCAAAATCACCACCGAAATGCCCCATCAAAATTTAGTTATCCATTTATTGAATTTATATAGCTACCTATCTCATTTGTATGTGTCTTTAGGAGATGGACACAATTAAAACAAAAACTCAGCAATCAAAAATTCACCCAATTAAAAACAGTTTTAAAATTATAATAACAAAAAGGCATTGAACAATGCAGTCTAAACTTATAGCAGCAATTTGACAGTCTCCATGTTTCCTTGGGACCCTTGGCCTGTTGGCCAAACCAAGTTTTGAGGGACCTTTGGAAGGCCAACATTGTTGGGGGTAATCTCATCTTGGGGAGGGAATGATGTTTCAAAGAGTGGGTGCCAAGGGAGTAAAGGCTCTCTTTCTGGGTCCTGAAATGGGTAGATGTAATTGAAGTGAAGTGCTTCTTCAAATAACCCAGTTCCATCCCATGGGGGGCTTTAGAGGTCATCACCAGCACCTTGAGTAAGATCTGGAAGCCAGTGCATCTTGAGGAGCAGAGTGTAACATGACATTCTTGTGGGCTAGTGAGATAGACATAACTGCCTGCACCGCTGTGTTTTGCATCAGCCAAAGCTTCCAGATACTCCTTAAGGGCAGTCCCTGCAAAGTGCATCATAGTAGTCCATTTTGGGAAGTGACTAGGGTATGAGGGACTTAGAGGTTCCTGATCCAAGAATAGGTGCAACTGGTGCACAACATGAAGCTATGCAAAGGCCCTTTTGGCCACTCCTGCCACCTGCTTTTTGAGCAGGAGTCCTAAGTCTATCAGGGCTTCTAGATTGTCCCGGATTCAGCAATGTGTTGTTCACTGTTACCAAATCATAAGAGGTAATGGTGGGGCGAGGTACGGAGGAACCATCAATGCCGAAATTCTCAGGAAGTTAAGTCTTACCCCTTTCCATGCTGTAATCAATTAGCAAATGGTCTTTTGCTAATTGGCAGCTTATATGGCAGAGCTGTAGCTTATGACCCAGTATAAATTTTTCATCCCTGTTTAAGGAAATAGATTTTTTTAAAAATGTGGGCTGAATATTTGAAGGAGGCAGCAGGAACCACAGTGGAAAGTTGAGTGACATATATGAAGTGATCCAGACTTCCTCATGTACTTCTGCAATAGCAAGAGTTTTTCCAGCTTCCCTGTGTGGGGCAGGTTGAGGTAATGTTATCTGAACAGATATCTGACTAGGGAAAGAGAACCCACCGTTTAGGATATTTGGTGAAATAAATGGCTGATCCTTTATTTGCAATAATGAGGGTTGTGGATTCAGATTCCAAATGAAAATGGGATGGCTATATTTAAAAATTGCTCTAATTTTGTTCCTTATAAACACGTTACAAAAAAGATGTTAGGACTTAAGAAAGAGTGCAGAGAAGAGCAACAAAGATGATGACATGGGAAGCTAAAGCATACGAGGAACAGTTGCAGCAACTGGGAATGTCTAGTCTAACAAAGAGAAGGACTAGGCTTGACATGATAGTCTTCCAATATTTGAGGGGCTGCCACAGAGAAGATTATCCAAAGCACCTGAAGGCAAGACAAGAAGCAATGGATGGAAACTTATCAAAGAGAGATCCAACCTTGAACTAAGGAGAAATTTCCTGACAGTGAGAACAATTAATCAGTGGAATAGTTTACCTCTAGAAGTTGAGGGTGCTCCAACACTGGATGTTTTGAAGAAGAGATTGAACAGCCATTTGTCCAAAATGGAATAGGGTCTCCTGCTTGCAGGAGGTTGAACTAGGTCCCTTCCAACTATGTTATTCTGTTACACAAAGTTTCTCTCTCTCTTTTTCTTTAAATAGGCCTGCAACCATAGAAAAAGATTTGTCTAAAAAAAAAGTGGAAATACTTCAGAGAGGAACATTTTTTCTAAAAAACTTGAGAAAGGGAATGTAATAGATGGTTCCATTTGAAGCTAATGTTATTTCGGGATGTCTTTTATAATGTGTTATTTACTGCATAGTTTAGAACTGACAGAAAATAAACAGCATTTGCAATGTAATGTCTTTAGAGCCAGTGAGCCGTTGCTCATCCTGTTTGGCTGTCAAGAGCTAACTCCAACCAGCATCAGTCAATGTCTCCAGTGATGGAATCTCTTTTTATAATTATCTACTATGTTCTCTTTTAAAAAACAACTTGAAATTAAAAACGGTTTCACGGCTAAACAGTGACGGTGGAGTTGTGTTTAGTGTGTTCAGAATTAAGTAAATATATTTCTGGGAAGAGAGGGAGAGATGAATAGTAGATTGTTTCACATGTCACATAAGCTGTGATTTCCTTACCTTACCTTAACTCAGTGTGTAAACTGCAGCTTATGATCACAATGATTAGTTTGTACAGGCAATCTTTGACTTACAACTGATTGCTTAGCAATCATCTGAAGTTATGACAGACCCCCCTCCCGAAAGGTATTGACAAATTGATTCCAAATTCTGGTGATTGCCTCAGCTCAGTGACATGACTGCGTTTTGGGTGCTTGGCAACTGACCCACATTAATAGCCATTTGTATCATTCTGCAATAATGTGACCACAATTTATGATTGGCAAAACTAGTAGTTCCTTCTGATTTTTGGCAAAAACACCCCATAGCAAACAATGGGCTCACTTAATGACCATGGCATTCACTTAACCACTGAGGATTTGTTAATGGCCCACTGCAAAGTAGCTCATAAAATCTTACTTTAGATGACCTCATGATTTAAAATAGTGACTTACGAACATATTGGGAAGGCTCTATTATAGTCATAGGCTGTGGACTACCTATAATCCACAATGAAAGTTTAGTACATTCTAAGCCAAAATCAGATGAACCATATTGCAAATCTTCCAGATTTGCCTACGATTCCCATCTCAGTACTTTTCACCATAGTATAAAATATGATTAAAATATATGCAATTTTTACTATTTACTCATCATCTTGGATGCTGATGCTATGAAAATGGCCATATCATATCTACAATTAAATCTTACAGAGAATCCACTAACCAACCAGATCTTTTTGCTACGTCCTTGGTGTTGACCATGGGCAGATAACATGAAGCCTTTCATATCTTTGTCTCAGTTTTCAAACTAACCAATAATGGAGTGTCTCACCCCACCTGCTTAAGTTCTATTGAATCCACAACTAAATATACTTTCACAAAAATAAATCAACATGAATTGCTAATATTTCCTCCCTTGTGGTATGTGTGTGTATCATTATGTGTGTGTGTATTTTATAAAAAAAAATCCAAGGGAGTTATCTGAGGGAAGATCAATGGTTAAAAATTACAAAGAAGTGCTAAAAATCCTCAAATGCTTTCCAGTCATCATGGCAGAAAACATTTTTATTATCCTTTTTATTAGTTTATAATATAAAATATAAAAATACAAAAGCAAATAACAGGAAAAATAGGGGAGGAAAAAGGGAAGAGTGAAATGTAGAAAAGAAGAGAAAAAGAAAGAAAAGGCTTTAACTTACGATTCCATTTGGTGCAGTAGAATAAGATAGTAACATCAAACTTCAACTTTTTACTTTTACATAATACTATAAACTAGCCATTTCTATAACAACAAATCTATGTAATCAGTAAAACCCAAAATCAAAGTTTCATTTTTTCCACCTCAAGCACAAAGTCCAGAAGCCATTTCCAAGTAGAAACAAAAGTAATTTTGTTTTTTTCTTTTATCAAAGCAGTCAATTTAGCCATCTCTACTAACTCCATCAAATTTTGCAACCATTAATGGTGGAAAGCTTTCAGTGCGTTATAAATCCCATACTAGCTTGGCTGCATTCAATTGATACATATGTGAAGTGCCGAGCAAACTTTTGATCTTTGTAAGATAAGATAAGATAAGATAAGATAAGATAAGATAAGATAACCTTTATTGTCATTTTTATACTGTGGGCACAATGGTATATATCAAAAATGAAATTTAGTTGCCCACTCTCAAAGTGAAACACATACATGACACACACCTAAACATACTATGAACAACATATGTATAGACCCACATCTCTACATATACGTAGCAAATAAATATTAAATATTGTCCATCTTGAATATATAATGGAAGGAGGAAGCTTGAGAGTTTGCAAGGTTAATGCTGTATGGAATGAAACCCTGGCTGAATCTGGATGTTCTGCTTCGGATACCACGAAGCCTCCTCCCAGAAGGTAACAAGGAAAACAGGTCATGAAGAGGATGTGTAGTATCCCAGATAATCTTACGGACCCTGCTCAAGCAGCGCTTCTGCGCTATGTCCTGGATGGGAGGGAGGGAACTGCCAATGATCTTTTTGGCCATTCTCACCACTCTCTGCACCGCCTTCCTGCCTGAAGCAGTGATGCCTCCAAACCAGACTGTGATGCTGTATGACAAGATGTTCTCGATTGTCCCCCTGTAGAAAGTGGTCAGGGCAGGGGAAGGAAGGTGTGCTTTTCTCATGCGGCACAGAAAATGCAGGCGCTGCTGTGCCCGCTTCACCAGTTTCACACTGTTGAGCGACCAAGTCAGCCTACTCGTTAGCTGCACACCCAGAAATTTGATGCTGGTAACCATCTCCACAGGTGAATCATTTATGCACAGAGAAGTGTGACTGTGCCTGCCTTTTCTGAAATCAACAATGATCTCTTTGGTTTTTCTGGTATTTAAAACTAGGCTGTTTTCCTTACACCAGTTCACCAACCCCTCAACCTCCTTGCGGTAAGCTTCCACCTTGTCATCCTGAATAAGGCCCACTACTGTTGTATCATCTGCAGACTTCACAATATGGTTGGTGGCAAACCTAGCACAACAATCATGGATCAACAGGGTGAACAGCAGCAGACTTAAGACACAGCCCTGAAGAGAACCTGTGCTCAAGAAAATGGTATTAGAAGTATTTGTTGCAACTCACACATATTGGGGCCTGTTGGTAAGAAAATCAAAAATCCAGTTGCACAGGATTTTTCCAGAGGAAAAAGATGTTCATTGCCAATGATGTTGCATAATGACAAGGAACTGAGAAGCATAAAGTAAATACTGGTATTCCTTCCAATAGGTGTTGGAATTATAAATCTAATGGCACTGATTCTTTAGCTTTTCATGACCTACTGAGGAGTAGTAAGCTGTAAATCAAGGTTATCCAACTTTGGCAATTCTAAGACTTGTGGACTTCAACTTTCAGAATTCCCCAGCCAGTCATTCGTCTGGTGTAGATAGCGAACTAAGGATTTACTCTACTTTCCTCTTTGCCTATCATTGTATCTATTTTTTTTCCTAGAAGATGACAAATTTGGAGTCACTTCCTTCTGCCTTTCTTCCTGGGCACATACTCACATAGCACATGGTCTTGGCCTCTGAGCAGAATGTGGTTAACTAGATGTTCTCTACCGTTATAATGTATTTCTGGCAAATAAATCTTTTTGTTCTTGGTATAAAAATGTTTTACTCATCCTTGCTCATTTCATATTCTCACTCTCATGGCCATTCACACACAACACTATATCCTCCAAGAACAGAAACATGGTGTCATGGTTCCGATAGATGAGACCAATAGAAATAAGAAATCCGAGGCAATTGCTTTCCTCAAAGAACACATTTAATGGCTACATAGTATTGGCATGAACAAAGGTGAAACCAAGACTGAAAGTTCCCCCCAAAGTTACGAAGTAACAAGTTAAACTTCCCACCCTTGCAGTGTGTCATAAATCACAATCCCCAATTAACTACTTTGGTGGGCTTTCTAACGGTAGCTTTAGCCCACCAAAACTTAGGTAACTTGACCTTGGTTCCCACAGAACAATTTATTGTTATGTCTAAACAAGAGAATACATCTCCCCCTCCCATTACTGTGGCAACTGAAAATGAAGTGAAGATGGCTGCAGCCAAATTCGGTTGAAGGTTGACACATGGACCATCAATTGGAGCACAAGCTAACAATATATTTCTGGAGTGATGTTTTTTATATTATAATGGAATTTCTTTGTAGCTACAGGGTCATTTGCACAGAGATGCTGAAGGTTCAGCTTCAAGTTCTAGGTTACAATGCCATGTTGGAAGGGGAGAGGCTGAACCTTTGTTTGGAAGATCTTTGTGGCTTAGTGTGATGAGTGAACACAAATCTTTTCTCAAGGAACCCCTACACATTATTTACTGAGATGCCTCTGTCACTCCATCAATATTCTTCAGTGCCAGCCTTTCCTAGTGATTACAGAGCAAAACAAGAAAGAGAGAAAGAAAAAACAGATATTCTATCATCTTTACTAAGAAATACCAGTTTAATCCTACCTCTTATGATAAGAACTTTTATTTTATGAAGTGGAACCTGGATTTGTTTTCTGCTCCTTCCTGTTCATTTTTGTTGTATGCCTTGATGGTTTCATGCATGTTTCAGAGTAACGTATGGTGATTTCTGTTTTATATATTATATTGGAGCAAGAATCATGGATTAACCTCTTCATTTGAACAGCTTTAGCCTAGATTCTAATTTTTTCATCATGTTAGAAATGATACACAAATAAACTCATTGACTGCAAATTGTGATTTGCTATTGTACTTGACTAAGCACTTGCTTTTTCCCTTCTTAGCAGAAGTGAACAAGGTGTAGCTGAATTATGATTTTTAGGGGGTTTCATCAGCAGTTATTTAGAAACTTCTACTAGCTTTATGGCTTGCATGGTTTTGTCTTAGTATATTGTAAGCTTAGTATGTTGTAAGCTCAGATTTATTTAGCAAACCCTGGTTAAGCAAATCTATATTTCTATAATTGTCCTCCCCCATTCCTCCTTTAGTGATGGGAACTTGCCAAACCATGACAATATCACTTTGAATAGAATTACCCTTCTACAATATAAGTGAAGACATTCTTGACTTAATAATAATAATAATAATCTGGAATTTTTCTTACTTCACCACAGCAAAAAAGCTCATCCTTATTGCCTTTCTCTGGAATTGCTCCTCTTTGTATGAATCTTTAAACTATAGTACCCAGAACTAAGATCTAAGATCATATTCTACCAGTATTGAATTACACAGAAATTTTTTTCCCCTGTGGTTTGGAAACTCTTCTCTTGATGCAGCCTAAAAGAGCTGTGAACCATCTCTACCTGTTTTTCTTGCACTAAAGATGAAGAACCAGCGATCCTTCTAATTTGCTAAACCATGAGCTTCAACCAGGTGGCCAATGTTGTGAGAGGCCAAGAACTGTAATTTAGCAATCTATATTATGCAAATACATTTTCTTTTCTGTTATCTTCTGTAGAGGGACTTAATCTCCTCTATTTGTTCCTAAAAAAAAATCTGCATCAGAGAATATCACAAAGAAGAGTGAAGTCAGCTTAAAGAAACAAGTCAGCCTATACCAAAATTTAGTGTGTAATAGTCTTCTGATTTTTCTTGCCTTTATTTTGGGTTAGCAACACATACAGAAGAAAAGCAGATCAGTCTATATAGCTAGTTCCTCAAAAATACAAATTTGTTAAGTGGTATGCTTGAATACATCTTCAAACCATATTTGTCAGTATTGCTATTCTAGGTCAAGGTGGACCACAGGTTGTGAAATGAGTACTTCTGTGGTTGCAGACAGCAGCCTTAAATATTTCTGACCATGCTTCATTCTGATGAATTAGTGTAGCTGTAGACAGTACCTCAGCTATCTTTTATTGGATAACGGTCCACTCTACTATTTTGAAAAAAAAAATCTTCTGCTCAGCCAATATCTTACCACTGTGAAGGGGAAGGTCACTGTCTATCTTTTACATTTATAAAATATGAGCATAGGCAAAGTGACAGCTGGAAAGAATGAAACCTACATCCTGTGCTGTGGCTGGTGAAATCTATTGAGAGTACTATAAGGCTTGTCCTGTTAAGAACAGACTACTCATAAATCATTCCTTTTCCTTTGTGAACCTGGCTTCCTGCATTGTAAAGTGAAGCACTGCACTTTTGTCTTCTGTGTGTTACTGGAAAAGTTGCCATACTGCCTTCCTGAATAAATGCTTAAGACAAAGGTTTTAGGAGAAGTGGGAGAGTTTAGAATTTTTACACTGTACTAAGACAACTTATTTTGTTGAACTCTTACTTTGGACAAGTTTCAAACAAACAAGAGAGAGCAAAATCAAAGAAATTACATTATGGCTTCTTTGATGTGAGAATCAAATCACAGCGAGGACAGCCATCCTTTCAAATGTGAAAAAAATAGACAATCCACGTTATGTCAGATGAAAGAATCATCCAGTCAAGCATTGATATAGGGTTCCCTGCCTGAGCAGGGGGTTGGACTAGATGACCTCCAAGGTCCCTTCCAACTTTATCATTATCATTACTATTATTATTATTATTATTTTGCTTCCAGATGTTTATAGAAATGCTACATTTAACCCTGGAGGTATTCATCATGGGTGACTATGGAAGGTAGTGGAAGGGAAGGTAGGATGAATGTTGTCACCCCTCATAACATCATGACATACATAATGTTATTTTCTTATGTCTTCTGACAAAAACCTCTGATAGTGGTGATATTATAGAGCCTATGTGACTAGTGGACATTGAGAGTCTTATCCCCCATGAAGTTGTCCAAGCTCCTTTAAAAATCATCAAAAAGATGACCACCACAACAGGAATATTGCAAGTAAACTATGCTCTGCGCAACAATCTCTTGAAAGCAGAAAGCTACTGTAGATGTTTATGAAAAACTGAAGAAAAAAGATTCCCTATTGGTATTTATCATATAAACATAAGCATTTCATGCACACCATGCATAATGATGTGCATTTAAAACATGTCCCCTCTCATTCACCTCCTTTCTAGACTAAAACCCCCCAAATCTAGAATCTAGAATAGAATAGAGCTGGAAGGGACTTTGGAGGTCTTCTAGTCCAGCTCAATCTCACAGCCTTTTCTAACAGAGAAGCTGCTCCAGCCCTTTGATCATCTAAGTTGCCATACTCTGAACCCTCTGAAACTCCACAATATTTTGTTGAGGTGCAGCAGCCAGAACTGCACACAATATTCTGAAAGCATTTGCACCATAGATTTATATCTGAGCATTATGATATTGGCATCTCAATTTTCAGGACCGTTTCTTATTATCCCTAACATGCTATATAAGTGTCAGACCCCCAAACTCCTCATCTGCTCTCTCCTTTCTTCTATTCTCTTGGGGCCTGCCATTCCTGTTGGGGGAGGGGGTGCATGGGGGATTCATGGTGGTAACTTTTGCTTTCTCCTGCCTTTGTCTGGCCTCCTCCTTTTGAATATGGAATGCATCTCCTTATCTAGGAGACAGTTACAAGGAAACGAAAGCTGGAGAAGACTTTGAGATGCACCTATTGTACCAGTCAGCTGCCCATCAAGCCACCTGTGGATTGGCTGGATTTCAAATGGACATTATGACTTTGGTGGGAGGGAGCATATTGCTTGCTTTAATTATATCATTCACGCAGTCTTTTCTTCAGATCTCGTCTTACATTCCCTGCTGTCACTAGTCCCTAATAAAAGTTTCCTTTTGAGACAATGCTTGTTTCAAGAGTTCTGCTTTCTTGGGTGATTAGTTGAAGTGGGTCCTGACAATAAATCTATGGTGCAACTGCTACCAGGGGTCTATGACAACTTGCCATGGCCAGTTCATTGCAGGACAACTTGCCATGGCCAGTTCATTGCAGGACAACTTGCCATGGCCAACTCGTCATGGGACAACTCGCTGTGGGACAAGAGTTACACTAATATTGAAGAAATAGTGGAACAGAATAATTAAAGAAAGGATGTCAAAGGAGGGATAGAATGAAATGTGAATGACAAAAAATAAAACAATGTTTTAATTATTTTAAATAATTAAATTGAATTGTTGAATTGTCCTATCGCCAGTTGTCCCATGGCAAGTTGGCCATGGCAAATTGTCCTGCAGTGAGTTGGCTATGGTGAGTTGGCCGCAGCGAGTTGGCTGTGGTGAGTTGTTCCATTCCGAGTGTAGTAATACCTGTACATCCATCTGCCTCATTAAAGCATTTACTTCCCATAATAAAGCACATGAGATGAGCAATAGATCTGAGAGATGAAGGAAGCAGTTCCACACCCCACAACACTGAGTATTGGAACAACAGGGATGTCTGAACTCTCAGTCATCCCAGGGAAGAGAAGTCCAGTTGAAGATGCAGTTGAAGACTTCTGCTAGTCATCACAGCTGCAGAGGCAACTCTGTAAATTTTGTGGAGATATATCCTTCTGAATTATAAATAGTTTCACTGAACTTGATTTTCGTTCAGTGAAGATTCTTCCCTGCAAACTTCCAACATTTAAGTTCATTCTTATCTTACTTAACTTCTATGAATTGGTCATGATGCTCTTGTCAAAATAGATGACACCCTTGTAGGTGCATCTCAAGATCCGAGAACAGATGTTCAGGATGCTGAATCTGGCCTGCACTTGGTTTTTTTTCTAGGTAAAAAGAACCATGTAAAGAGGAAGAAATAGGAGTCTTAGTTCCATTCATATAAGATAATATCCCAAAGATACTTTTCCATGAGGTAACTGGACTTTCTTGTTTTTCTTTGAAGAATGTTTCACTTCTCATCCAAGAAGCTTCTTCAGCTCTGACTGGATGATGGGGAATAGAAAGATTTATACTCCTGCAGACAGCTGTTCATTTGCATTCTTTTAGCAAATCGTTAAAGCTACCTGGAGGCTTATCTGTGTGTTCAGGGTCACCTGAGTAGTGCAAGTGAGTGTGGAGCCTTCATGGAACTGCTGAAAGGACTATGTCGTAGACAGGAAATAGGTGATATCATATCCCTCCTCATCTGTTGAGAGAGGGCTGTTCAATTTTGGCATAGATGGCCTCTTTCACCCCTCTTTCAAACCAGCGGTCCTCTCTGTCCAAAAGGTAGTCTTTGCTGTCTTTGAAAGAGTGGCCTTTGTATTTTAAATGCAGATGGACTGCTGACTCTTGTCCTGATGGGTTTGTTCTTCTATGTTGTGCCATACATTTATGAAGTTTCCCCAATGTACAGATCTGTACATGGCTCAGTGCATTATACTGCATATACCACATTGCTCAGTTTGTGTCTGGGTGTTTTATCCTTGTGGTGGACAAGCTTTTGCCTTAGTGTACTCTTAGGTTTGAAATGTGCACCTATGTTGTGTTGGTTGAAGATTCTCCTGAGCTTTTCCAATATTCCTACAACGTATGGAATGACTATGTTGCTTCATTTATTGTTTTCTTCGTCTGTTATGGAGGAGCTCCTGTTAAGTCTTTTTTTGAGATTTGATGAAGGCCCACTTGGAATAGCCACATGTTCTGAGGGCTTCCTTGATGTATTTTATTTCTTTTTCTTTTCTTTTCTTCTTTCTTTGCAAAGAAGGAAAAACTATGACCTGGATGACTGAGAATCTCCATATATATATAAAAGAATACCTCATACAGGAAAAAAAGCACCGCAGCCCTCTCAATTTTTGGCGATATAGTGGGGATCATGGGATTCCTACAGCTTGATACTTGTAGTCTTTGGCTTATTTCATAAGCCAAAAGAAGGAAAGATAAACAATCCTGCACATTGCAAACTTTTATCTCTATATCCTCTGTCCATATTTAGCTCCAGCTCTATCCCCTATTGGTTCTAGGGCAACATTTAGCCTTTGGTAGATCACTCAGAAGAAACTGACTCTTAACTGAAGGAAAAGAAAAACCCTTTTCCCAATTCAGTCTACCCCCAAAGATAATTTGAGTTGGTCCCTAGTGCTGATCCAAGCTCTATAATTAACATTTATGAGAAGACTCTAATCTCTATAGCTTCCTATTTTCAGATTTTTTAGGTCATAAAAGAAAATGAACTGTTGGAAAGAACAGATGTTTTGCTAAATGATCAACCCAAGAGTATTTTTCCTGGTTCCTTGAAACCTCTTGGTATTCCATTTGTGAGTTACAGAGGATTGTGTTGCATGTCTCCATATACTTTACAATGAAAACTAGCATGGGAAATGTGCATAATGCATAATAGTGCACCCATGCTGTTCCATAAACATCTAGAAGAGAAGCTCAAGAAATACATTTAAGATATAACATTATGGCCAGCAGCATTTAAATCCATCTTTTATCATGATGACCTGCTTTATGATCATTGCACCTTATGTCCATAATAGGTAAGCTCCATTATGCTTGTAAGTAGAAGGCTACCTATACATGTTTTTTGGGAAAAAGGAGTGATAAGGTACAGAGGAAAAGAAAATCTGCACATCTATTCTGCTAGGACAATAATAGACCTTATTTCCACATTTTCCATGGGATAGTCATACTCTCTCCATTAGCAATATGGTGGCCTAGTGGTAAAAACACTTACCTCCCATTTGAAAGGTTCAGATTTAAATCCAAGGTAGTGATAGATGTTTTTCTCTCAGGGAGCAAAGAGAAAATATCTGCTGTGAACTCCATGTAGGTGTCAGGAAGAGCATCCGGCTAGTAAATGCTCAGCTCCATTTAGTCACTCTGACTCTACCCTGAATGAAGGGATTACAGTTGTAAAAGAAAAAAAACATAGTCTCTCCATTAGCAAGTAAATGGGTATTTATACTATATGGGATTACAGTTATGACCAGATGGTCATAAGCGTGAAAAATATGTCATAAGTGTGAAAAAAAGTTGTAAGTCACTTTTTTTCAGTGCCATTGTAACTTTGAAGAATCACTAAATGAACTGTTATAAGTCAGGGATTACCTGCAATCTTATTCTCTTATTCTTTGTACCACTTACTACTCCTAAGTCTTTCAAATGCACATAACAGTTAGTTGTTACATTATTTGGGCCCCAACCATCTTCTCTCCTTGTTTAATCAAGCGGTACTAAAGGCATATAATAGAAAATCAGTTTGCATTTATATCATCTGTTGTCATCAGTAAAACTCTGGCACATCACACTGTGTTTTGATTTAATCGAATCAGCATTCCTAAGCCCAACATCCCCTGCCTCTCTCATACAGACACACAAACACACACCCCACAGACACACTTTTGTCAATAACATTAGTAGTTCAGGATAAGCTCTTGCTTTGCTCAGGAAAAAAAAGAGGGAAATAAATCAGACTCTGGCATGACAGCCAAACAGATGGCTTGTGAACAACAACATGAAAATATTGAGTGGAAGAATTCATTAATTGCAAAGGAACCTGTGCTCATCCATTGCAGCTGTTGTGGTAGATCTAAAGGACTCTTTAATGGCTTCCTTCTTTGCATTTAGCTGCATTTGCTAAAGAAAACTCCAGCAAGGTGCTCCTTAAATCCTTCTATAGAGAAGCGGTGATCACAACTGCTAATATCTAGTAGCATCCACTGCTGTAGTTCACTGAAGCTATTTTTAATGGCTTCTCTAGGCAGAGAAAGAGGGAAAAATGTATTGAAAATCAGGATTTGATTGTGGCAGCCTTCTTTTAATATAAATATAAAAAAAGAGCCTGTTAGGTCTAGTGATCGAGGCATCAGGTCAGAACTCAGGAGACTGAGTTATGGTCTGATCTTAGGCACGGAAGTCTGCTCAATGGCTTTGGGATAGTCATTCTCTCTCAGCCCAACTTATCTCACAGGGTTCTTGTGGTGGGGAAAATGGGAGGAGGAAGAAGTATTAGGCATGTTCCCTGCCTTGAACTACTTATAAAGTAATAAAAGTGGGACATAAATAAATAAATAAAGTGTAGGGGGGGTCAGCAATAGGGTTGTCCTTTGTATAGAGGAGGGTTGAGGAGATTTGTTGTAACTGGCAATAGTCACTGGGAATTGTTGAAATTTCAGTCTGAAGCAAATAAGAAATGGTTTGATTTGACTAATTGTAATTTATATTAAGTAAGTATTCAGATTTTTCCTCTACAAGCATCAAACATTTTGATGACTTAAGAAACAATTAAAGATGTCTCATACCCTAGAGTAATTGGCATCTTGGCACCATAGGCACTAATAGTGTCCATGACTCTGGCAGGTGGCTCCCCAGAACCTCCAAATCTTAAAGAAAAAAGTAAAAATAATAATAGCATCTTATCAGAAAGTTGATACCTGCAAGATCTCATAAGATTTTGGCCAGCTCACTGTCAAAAAATTACTGTCTTTTTTTGCACATGCAACATCTCTGGAAATATTTCAATTTCTTTTAACCAAGTTATCACCTGAAAAAATGCACATCCTTCTCTAAAAGGAAAAAAAAAGCTCATCATATCATGACATAGTTCTAGTCTGGGTGTGTCTCTCAGAGATACCTGCTCTTTTACTTGCCACCTTTCTGGTACCCTCCATAGAAGTTTGGCATTATAACTTCCTGATTTTTTAATCAGTCTGGGAATGGTTGAAAATGTTGAGCATTATAGTCCCAGGACATCTGTGTAATAAAGCAAGGCAGCCTTCTCTAAATGTGAGTGCTCTTCAGAAACATGGGCATTGACTTCTAGACTTTTCTTGTCAATACAAGTAGTCCTTGTTTAATAACAGTAATTGGGACCAGAATTTCCATAGTTAAGCAATGTCATCATAAAACAGGACATCATATGACCATCAAACAGTCCCTGGTTACTATGGTTAAGAGATGAGGATGTGATTAAGTGAAGATTGTGCTGGTCTTTAGTGACCTCATATGAAATCTGACTTCCTGCTGGCTTCCCCATTAACTTTGTTTATGGAATGCTGGCAGGGAAGATCACAAATCATAATCATATGACTGGCAGGGTACTGTGATGGCCAGGACTTCAAGGACCAGTCATAATTACCACTTGTTTAGCATCATTGTAAGTTTGAACAGTCATTGAACCAGAGATCATTAAACAACTGTAACTATTGCTGGGAGATATAGCCCATGCATCTTTAGGGAGTACAAACTGGGGAAGATTGTAGCAGAAGAAGAGAAGAACAGAATAAAAATATGCCTCTTATTAAGTACTTAAGTTAAGCTTTGTTTCAACAGGAGATGGAAACTATAGGGTTCCTATAAACTTTTCAGAGAAGGCAAAATTTGAGGAAGGATTGAAAAAGTAATGGCAAATGCAAATGAAATCATTTTATGTAGATGGCCATGACCAGTGCTTCAAATGAGATTTATTTATATTAAGCAGCCTAGTCCTAGTTGAAAAGGGTGGAAATTCAGAGTTGTATTAATGCATGTGGTAGTACATGATAAATTCTGACTTTCTTTTGGAGTGTAGCTTTTTCCACCCACCACAGCGAACATCTTAAGCCATAGACAATCCCATTAGTATTTCTTCACTCATTCAGGACTCAGGAAAAGCTAAGATGTTTTAAACTATCTTGGCATTTTTGCTGTTTGCAGCAGAATATATTATTGCTAGATTTTGAGGAAGGAGCTGCTATGCTAACATAAAGTCTCTGAAAAAAGTTTGGGAAACTTATGATAATGAAAAAGCTTTCATATCAAATCAAAGTTGCCAAAGGACAGAGGAAGTTTTGTTAACATTACACTATTTGTAAAACTTTAGAGCAAGAAGAATACAGACATAAGCAAAATGCAAGCTTTTTTTCTCTCACTAAAAGCAAATTGTATTAATCATGGAGCTCATAGGGAATTCTGATAATGTGTTAAATTTATTGTTCTGGTATTTAAGAGAGACAAAAATACAGTTTGATTCTTTGTTTTTTAGAGTTCTTTTAAAAGTAATAGTTCTGTGAGACTTCAGTTTTCATTTCATATACATTCCATACTTTATTTCATTGAAGCTGTTGTAAAAAGGAGACTTAAACTTCTTTTTGTGCTTATAGAAGCAAAATATCAAAAGAACCACTGTGGTACACATGTATCATTGAGAATTCTGCTAGAAATTTGTATTACTAATTGGAAATATTGTCCATGTTCTCTGTTATTCTCTAAGTGTCATCAGGTACAAGTAGCCCTCAACTTAGCAAGATAGTTGAATTTTGCCTCATTTTTTGCCACAGTGGTTGAGTGAATCACTGCAGTTGTTAAATTAGCAACATGGCTTCCCCACTGATCACATGATCCCCAGGACACTGCAACCATCATAAATCCATGCCAGTTGCCAGTTGTCGAAATATTGATCATGTGACCATGAGGATGCCACAACAGTTGTAAGTGTGAAAAATGGTCATAAGTCACTTTTTAAAGTGTTGTGGTAACTTCAAAAGGTCACTAAATGAATGGTTGTAGGTCAAGGACTACCTGTATCACCCTTTAGGAGAGCGTGCTGTCATTTTCTAATAGTGCTTTTTTATATACTGTATCTATATGTATCCACTTGTTCCAGCAGGCTTGCTATGGACTCTTTCTGTCAAGGAATTTTGGCTGGTGGAGTCCAGGAGAAGAGTCTTTCCTTCTGTGGCCCCTGCTCTTTGCAATATCCTGCTGCTAAAGGTGAGAGCTGCCCCCGCCCTTTTGGCTGCCTAGAAGAGACTTACAACCTGACTCTGCTGGCTGACCTGAAGCTATAATCGAGTTGCTCTATGCTGGAGGCAAATGGTAGGGTAGAGGGAAGATCCTACCCCTGTGCTGCCTATTCTCTTGGTTTTTAGTATCTATTTAATCCTTGTTAATTTTAATTTTAATTTTTTTTGCATTTATCGTTGTATCATTTTGTAAGCCGCCTGGAGTCATTCAATAGTGAGATACGCTATTGATAAAAATTTAATAAATAAAATAATCCCATAATCCCCATAACTATTATGAACTCTCATCACTTGATGAACACAATATCAACGTATGAGCTCTAATGTGGAATTGGTTATCATTGTAGATCATATTGCAGAAAGATCTTCCATTCCTTCTCATATCTGGTTAGTCAGCCTGGACTTGTTATTCTGTAACAGCAAAGAATACAGACATTTAACTGGGCAAATGCTAATCACTACAGACAAAATGCCCTCATCTCTTCCCCTCAAAATACATTAGTATTCAGTGAAATTACTGTGTGTTTAACTGCCAGTCATTAAGTGTACAGGATTCAGATAAGGAAAACAAATGTTTTATGGGCATCTGTAAACCAGGCTTGTGTGTAACTAGGTGACTCAAGATGGCTCAAACCATCTTCACTAGAAAGCATTTGGAGAATTTTGTCTATAGATTTGTACATGTGATGACCCTTTTATCTACGCTTAACCACAACTGATTTCTTCCATGATCGAGTATGTATAAATGAATCTTTTTTATAAATCTTGAAAACTGAAAGCAGGTGAAAATTTAAATGGAATATTTAAGGTTTTGATATAAATCAAAAGAGGAAGACATCACATTTAGTCAATATCATGCCTATTGAAATGAAAATTAGTACACATTTATCCTATGGGGCCAACATTTCTTTAGACCTGAAATGGTCAAAGATCTAAGGCTTAACCTATGATCTCTAAACATTTCCTTACACCTATAACATTGTCAAAATTGTTGAATTATAACTGGGATAGCCAAAGCTAAACCACGACATTACTATATGCTGACATCTGATCTACCATTACATTTTCTCCTTGCCTGATACCACATTAGCCAAACTTGCCTTTTAGAACAAATGAGAATTAAATCAGTTCAATGTCAATCCTGATTTCAAGACCAAATTTGTCATAGTCAGTATTATGTTTTTCGATAGATATTTTTGTCCGCTTCTTGGGTTCTTTTTCTACTAAACCAGACTCTGCAGATTAGGTTGGTTGTGTCTCTATCCAATCTGATTTAAGAGCCAGTGCAAATAACGGGGGAGACCTGTTTTTGAATGTATGACTTGGAGCTCTTCCCTATTGCTTAGTTGAATTGCCAACCCATCTTGAGTGAGCAGAACATATCAGCATGAATCGCTGCCCCTTTCCTAATTCCTCCACCTAGCCTAGAGGGTCCATCAGCATCCGGATCCCTAGAGCTGGGAGGAAAAAACAGCTCTTCACTGCTTTCCTGAAGGCCAACAGGGTTTGGGGCCATGTGTATCACCTGGGGAAGGCTGTTCTATAAGGCAATTGCCATGAAAGGGAAGACTACTTCCAAGGTCCCTCCAGGACAGACTGTTTAGTTTCATCAACAAATGCAATCAGCGATGTCTCCTAGTCTGAAATCTGACTGTACTGAGTTCAGATAATCTGCTTCTTTCATAATCCTTTGAAAGTTAGGCCTACCACCACCTTCTTAACAACCTTCCCTAGAAAGGAAAGGTTGGAGACTGCATGAAAATTAAAAATTCACAAATCTGATCATAATTTGGAAGTGATATTCTAACTCATTCAGTTTATCAAATTCTAAAATGTAAAACATATTTCTAGGCATGCCTACTCAAAAACAAATCCTACTGGCTTCATTGGGATTACTCCTAAATAAACAAGTATAAATACATAGCCAACGTTCTGTGATTGTGTCTCCTTGTTTGTTATTGAAGTTTGCACTTGTATATTTTTACTACTATGTCTTATATTTAATAGTGAACTTAACAGAAAGCATATTTAATGATGCTGCTTTTAGAGGATTGTCTGCAGAAACTGACAGGTGCTTCTACTTTTACCAATTGTGGAAAAGATGGAACATCAATAGAAGTGAAAGTCCTCCTTTTTAAAAAGAGCCCCGATCTTTTAAAAAATGGGAGGTTGTGAGTTCAAGTCCTGCCTTAGCCATGAATGTTGACTGGGTGTCTTTGGGCCAGTCACTCTCTCTTAACTAACTCACCTCACAGGTGGTTCTTGTGGGGAAAGTAAGAGGAATGTATTGGATACATTCACCACTTTCAGTTGTTTGTAAAAATAATAAAGATGGGATATAAATAAATAAATAAAATAAACAATGTTAGCTATTTCACAGTTTATTAAGCCACAATATGGCTTCTTTCTTTTGGCATAGCATGTTGTATGAATTGTGGTTATTGGCTCACGATTAGGATTTAGGGGTAAATCTTTAACAACGATCTGAGTTTCCATAAAAACCTTAATGTATTTGGGATTAGGCTTAGCAGAAGTGAACCTAGTCATTGTGGCTTATAAGCCATGATTTATAGCTTAGTGTGTTATATACATCCACCTCACTGTAGTTTACTTAAATGTGGGGCAAGCAAACCAGGGCTTAACATGAGAAGAGGATCCAATTTTTGTTTAAAAAGTAAAGAATCTGAAAAAAAAAGTTATTCCTCTATGATTCCCCCCCCCCCCAAGATTTTCTGATTTGGGATGCTGCAGCTTCTTAAAGGTATAGATCTAATGATTCTCCTTTTAATCTTGTTTTTGCAAGGCTTGAACCCAGGTATTATCCAGAAGTAGAATACTGGCCTAAAACTGAATAATAAGAGAAATTCTCAGTAAGTATAAGCAACCTGGGATGCTCCAAAGATTTTGGAATATTACTCTTATAATCTCTTGCCATGGGATATGGTGGCTGGATCTAATGAGAGTTCATCCAAAAGAAATAGAGGACACCTAGCTATTTATGCTGCTTATGAGATAAGCTGGATTATTTTGCTGAAAGATAAACAAGGATCTATCATTCTATATGTCTCGAGAGAATGTGATTACCATTTATAAGAGAAGGAATATTGTTTCTCAGTTTCAGCTGAGTCAAAAGGCATTCTGCATACATTTAGAGGGATTTTTCTTTAAAATGTAAGACAACCACAGCTCTTTACATATAAAGAAAGGATGGGACCAAGAAACGGTGGGATAATTTATAATTTACTTGGACTTCAATAAGGCATTTGATAAAATAGATCACAACCTACTACTTGATAAGATAGAAAAATGTGGGGTAGATAGCATCACCACCAGATGGATTCGTAGCTGGCTGACCGGCTGTACTCAGTGTGTGGTCCTCAATGGAACCGCATCTACATGGAGGGAAGTGTGTAGTGGGGTGCCCCAGGGCTCTGTGCTGGGCCCAGTGTTCTTCAACAGCTTCATCAATGATTTGGACGAGGGGATAGATGGGGAACTCATCAAATTTGCAGACGACTCCAAGCTGGCAGGAATAGCCAACACTCCAGAAGACAGGCTTAAGATACAGGAGGATCTGGACAGACTTGAATACTGGGCACTATCTAACAAAATGAAATTCAATGGGGAAAAAAATAAGATTCTACATTTAGGCAAGAAAAACCAAATGTACAGGTATAGTATAGGGGTACCTTGCTTAATAGTAGTAACTTTGAGAGGGATCTCAGAGTCCTAGTGGACAATCACTTAAATATGAGCCAGCAGTATGCTGCAGCTGCCAAAAAAGCCGACACAGTGCTAGGCTGCATTAATAGAGGGATAGAATCAAGATCACATGAAGTATTAATACCACTTTACAATGCCTTGGTAAGGCCACACTTGGAATAGTGCATCCAGTTTTGGTCACCACAATGTAAAACAGATGTTGAGACTCTAGAAAGAGTACAGAGAAGAGCAACAAAGATGATTAGGGGACTGGAGGCTAAAACGTATAAGGAACAGTTGCTGGAATTGGGTATGTCTAGTTTAATGAAGAGAAGGACGAGGAGTGACATGATAGCAGTGTTCCAATATCTCAGGGGCTGCCACAAAGAAGAGGGACTCAAGCTATTTTCCAAGGTGCCTGAAGGCAGGACAAGAAGCAACGGGTGGAAACTAAGCAAAGAGAGAAGCAACCTAGAACTAAGGAGAAACTTCCTGACAGTTAGAACAATTAACCAGTGGAACAACCTGCCTCCAGAAGCGGTAAATGCTCCAACACTGGAAGTTTTTAAGAAGAGACTGGACAGACATTTGTTCGAAATGGTATAGGATTTCCTGCCTGAGCAGGGGGTTGGACTAGATGTCCTCCAAAGTCCCTTCCAACTTTACTATTATTATTATTATTATTATTATTATTAATAATAATAATAATATTCTGACATGAACTCTAATGATTTGTGGTGAGGATAAGCTTCCTGGGATACACAACCACAGCATCTTTTTTCATTTATTACTTTGAGCCTATAGGAGAAGCACTCTAATATTTTGGTGACAATAGTATCTCTGAATTTTTCAAAAGACAAATAAAAGTATTATGACCTCTGCCTGCTTTTAGGAGTCCCCTTTGGCTTGCTTTTCCAAATCTGCATATTTCCTTCAGATCTTTCTTTAGATAAAAAGGAATAGAATAGGGCTAGGCAACAATAATATGTTTAATAATTCCTAAATTAATATTTTGATGGAGGTTGAATTCATAAGTGTTAATACATTTTGAAGAAAACCACTCTTCGTAGAATTGCCATTTTTGCTTCTTTTTGCTGTTTAAATTGTAAGTTTTAAAGGTGGTGAACTTAACAAGTAATACAGATATTTGGATAAGAGATCTTGCAATATAAAAATTGGAAAACAGTCTTTAACTTATTTTATTGTGAAGCTGATTTATATGTGAAAGAACTATTGGAACTATATGTAAGCTAGGTTACACGTTGGGCTGTATAAAATTTTTCTTTTGAGTTAAAGTGATTTCTGATAATTACTTGGCATAATCATATAGTTTACTTGGGATAATGTAGAAGTAATCTGACACATCTGGCATCTATTTAAGGAGTCAAAAAAGTCAAGATGGCAACAGGGGCTTCATGATTCCACCCCTCCTTAACTTTTTTTTATACCCACCACAAATGGCTCTATCGATCACTATTGTATTTTGGAATATTTTTTTGAGGGGGGACTTCCCAGTTTAGACCACAGGCCTGAGAGTTTTGGGAAGTGTTTCATCAAAGCATTAATCAAAATAAATCTTGATTAATCTTTTTAAAAGATATGTATGGAATAACTGCTCAATTATTTTCATGGGGCTTGTTTCAAAGTGTGTAGGCTGAGCTTGCAAACCATATTAAATACTCAGAACAGTTGGACTTCAGTTGCTTGATAATATAAGTCATTTTGAGAGGGATTTAAAATGGCTTGTGATATAAGGAAAGTTAAAAGAAGGGAAGTAAGCTAGCATTTTCTTCTGGGTTAAGCTACTTGTTTTTTTTTTATTTCATTCACTTGACAGGACAAAAAGAATCCCTCAATTATACCCCTGAAGTGCTGGCTGAGGATGTATTATCTGAGTCCACAATACCCATGTACATGCAGACTCCATGTCTAATTTTAGTCTATTTTTAATAGTTTTTTTAAATTAAAACAAATGGGAAACTTTTTATAAAGTTATTATCTTGAGACATAATCTTTATTTCTCAGAATGCTTCTGAGCTCTGCATCTACCCTGGAGGTCTTATTTTGAAAAATGAAATTAATAAGAGAGTGTAGCTTAGTGTGAGCATCCTCTGAGATGGAGCATTGTTTGATCTTCAAATGTGTTTGATTTACAAATATACCACAATATGGTTTAGGCAACATGTGAATCTACGCTGCTTTATCAAAATCCATTTGGAAACCCATGGCCTAAGTTATATTTTGGTTGCAACCTAGAACTAAGGAGAAATTTCCTCACAATGAGAACAATAAACTAGTAGCACGGCTTGCCTTCAGAAGTTGTATGTGCTCCATTACTGGAGGTTTTCAAGAAGAGAGTGGGCAGCCATTTGTCCAGAATGGTATAAGGTCTCCTGTCTGAGCAGAGGTTTGGATTAGAAGACATTTAAGGTCCCTTCCAACTGTGTTATTCTGTTTGATTTGGTTCGATTTCAGTTTGGCATGCTGCATATGAATGGAGCCATTGTTGTTTAGAAAACAATGTAGTTTATGGTGCGACTATAGCTAATTGTGTGATTTATTCTGCAAACTTTGCCTTCATGTGAACCAGTTTTCTACCTGTTCCATATGGACACCCCTAAAAAGCTGAGCTCATATTGTGCTAACATGTTTCTTTATTTAATAAGCAATAATGGTCTGATTTATGTAACTCAGGTTTGACAACCATTTGGTAGCTAATGGTCATATGGAACATTGGAAGGATTGAGAGCCACAAGGTAGGAATGACCTTGTCATATGTCTGGATAAGGCAGGATCTGGGATGGAATTGGTGCTGGTTTCCTTTAAATGTGTTATCCCTATTTTAAAATTTGCATTAATAGTTCTCACATGTTTCCTTCTTCAAGATAGCAGAAAACCAAGCTGTTAATTTTTAGGAATCACAATAATGAGGAAGAAGAACTGAGAACCATGAAAAAGGTGACCCAGGAGCTGTGGATTGTGCTTTCTCTCTCTCTCTCTCTCTTCAACTACATGTGCACATTGTGAGTCTTAAAAGTACTTGTAGGACTTGAGGATTTTCTCTTTAAGAGAAAAGGTGGGTAAAATGATTGTTATATTTCTAGACTGCCTTTCTTTCAGAAACTTAGAACAGTGTACATAGCACTATTCACTCCATACTTGTTTTTCCTCCATACAACTACAAATCTCTGTTGTGCAAACCCCATCCTATTTGATTATCTTATCATTCAATATACTGTGTAAACTCAGAAAGACGGTTAGTTCAGTAACCTTGCTGAAGTTAATCACTGAATTAACCCATTTTGGTATCAGAGTTTATGCAATATATTGAATGGTAAGCTAACCAAATGGAAGGGATTTTTACAACTAAGTCTCAGCTCTTAGGTAATCCACCTTAAATAAACTTAGCATGCTATGAGAATTCAGCCCTTAGATCATTAACTGAACTGATTAGGAATGAATTGAACTGATTAAGAATGAATTGTTGTTCCTGTTTGAATTGATACTGCAAACTGAGATACACAAGCCAACTCTTGGGCATCTTATGGGAGTGATTCAGTGATTCAACAGCGACTCAGGGATCTTTCTCTGAAACTCGCTACCTATTGTGAAATCTTAAATATTTTTGGGTTCTGTCATCTTGTTATAGGGATATTGTATGCAGATATTGTATCAACTGGTTGATCATTAACCTTCCAAACCAAGTTTGGAAACAGGGGCAAAGTCTCTGCCATAGTTTATTGACTTTAGTGAAAGTAGCACAGTAGCGCACAAATGTGATTGGGATGTGTAGATTGTCACTCTTGTAAAATCAGCCCTGGACAGTAGGAATGGAGGAATTGTTTACTGGAAAATGAAAGAAGGTCCTTCTTGATTGCTGTAGTGCTCTTGAACAAGACAACAATGAAAGTTCCTCAGAGAGTAAGTCAAAATATACCTGCAACTAGCTGGGCCACCAAAATTGTGGACAAAGACATTGTTGCATGAATGATTGCTCACAGTTTGATGGTGGTTTGCCAGCCTGAAATTAATCATCTTTCACATTCTGCTTTGATTGATGTTGGAGGTGGATAAAAGGGGAAGAACATATCTTCCTCTACCTTGTATTGTTTAAGTCAAGAATCTTCCATCTTGGCTGAAAAGCGAAGCCCTCAAAAGGAATATCTTGTTGCAAAGGATTTTTTATATTGGAGCATATTTCAAGTCACCAGAGAGGGCTGCTAAGAATATGAGAAGAATCTCGTGAACTAGTTCACAAGACTGTGAAGCAGAGATTTCTAAGCTAGTCACTGGTCCGAAAAGGAAACCTTAGGTAACTATACTTTCCAATTATTTCAGGTAAGAATTGACTTCATAGAAGTATGATGGTCTCTATGATGATAGGAATACCAAAAAAGAATAATTTCATTGTCTCAATTTCTTTCTCCCTAATAGAATTCAAAATAAGAGCTACAAATTAAAAAAAGTAGAGGTCAACAATGTTTCAGGAGACCAGATTGTGTGGCATAAAGCTGGAGAACACCAACAAGATTTATTTCAGTCTATGTTTATTTACAGCAAACCAGTGGAAAGAAAAGGTGAGGAGAGACTTGAATGACCAACTTCCAAAATGACTGAATGGTTCAGAACAAGGCTATCAGCCTGCAGCGTGAATCTGCTTTACTCAACAAATCTAAGCTTCTTCATTAAACTGCTGGCCCTCCTCCTGTTATATAAACATGGTAAGAGATTTGCTGTCTAAGTTATTTTGGGAGGTTAGTTCTAAATTAAGGTCTTTCCAATACTGCTGAATTAAAGTCTGTCCCTGAAAACTTCACTCAGCAAAAACCATATTAGCTTGACATTTGTTGTTCTTATTGACTTCCTATTGAGACTCTATTGTCTCTGTCCCTGGATAACCTTTATTTGAATCAAGCAGAACACCCATGAAAAATGAGCAGGGCTGGATTTTTTCTTTGTTTTTTGCAGGTGAGGGGGTAGGATACAGTTTGAAGCTACAGTTTTCATGCATTTTTGTCTCAAAATATTGAGTGATTGTGCCATCAATTCTCTGCTATAATAGTCAAAGGAAATTCTGGGTACTTCAAGAATAAATCTTGTTTTTGGTTTTGTCTGAAGCACTTATGTCTATGAGTGCCTTGCCCTGTTTTCTATAAGAGCCTGTTTCCATTTCTATTTCTGATCTTCTGGATATTTGTTATAAAAATATTATTCAGAAGAGGACTATGCTGATACATTAAAGGTCCATTATATTCCTGTCCCTTAAGTCTTCTTAATTGGATGGCAGTACCTATAACTCCCCAGTCAGTTTGGCTATAGTGACTGGAGATTTATGGGAGTTGGAGTCATTATATCTGAAGAGAACCAACTTAGAGAAAACCTCTCATATGTAGAAATGCTTTTATCTTTAGCTTTCTTGCTAAAGAAAGGGAAAAAAACCTCCTGAGATCTCCAGCAGAGTTAGCCAGGGATGGATGTGGGGAAGCACAGCAAAGCCCCTGCAGTTCCAGAAAAATAGACAGCAATGAAGAGTGAAGATAGGGTGAATTACCTCTTTCTGACTTGAGGAATTTATGCAGGAGGCATTTTCTGTTCTATTCAGAACTCAAGTTATCTAGATCTTTATTATTTATTTAAATTTGTTTAAATTCCAGCGGACATTTAAAAAGATTTAGAGACTTTGGGGCCAGATGGCCAGGTTTTACTCATGAAATTGCTAAGTGATGAGTCAAGTAGTATGGAGGAGATTCTTGCAGTTTTGCAAAGGATGTTGAAGAATGAATCTTCAGTCTTATATCTAATAGTTTTCTTTGATTTCCCTTTGTATAGTTGAATCCCAATGCAAGATTTCACGCTGTAATTCTGAATTTATAGATGCCACAGCAAGCATGCATAATTTTAAAAGGAACACTGCCTACTGTAATGCTTTGAGCGCTTACTCCAGCTGCACTCGGAGGACAGCCCGCACTTGTCGTGGGGACTTGGCATACCATGCAGCTGTTTATGTCATTGAAGACCTCATAATTCAGAACAACTGTTCCAAGGAAGAGCCAACTGCAGTGCCACGACCTCCAGCCCTGGCACCCAACAAACATGATTTCCCATCCATAGACACCTGTGACTATGAGAAGAGTTTTATCCACAAACATAACCAATACCCCACATATCAGTATTGTGCTGTCTTTGGGGATCCTCATGTCCGGACCTTCAGTGATGAGTTCTACACTTGCCAAGTTGAAGGCTCCTGGCCACTTCTGGACAACAATAATTTGTTTGTGCAAGCCACTAGTTATCCTATCATTAAAGGATCAAATGTCACTGGAATTGGCAAGGTAGAATTACTCTTTCCTATTGGGGTTGGGCAACCCACAGGGTGAATGTATTCTCCAGCATCCCATTTGAGAATTCCCAACAGCTTGAGAAAGTGCTGGCAAAATGTCTGATTTTGCTGGTGTGATTTGATTTTTTTTTGGGAGAATGGTAAAGGGGAAATTGTAGAATTGGATTATATAACATGCTGTCAAAATCAAACAAACAACATCATAGTTTAATGTAATACAGATAATCCTTGACTTATAACAGTTCATTTTGTGACTGTTCGAAATTACAATGGAACTGAAAAAACTAACTTATGATCATTTTTCACACTTACAACCATTGCAGCATTCCTGTGATCACATGATCAAAGTTCAGAGGCTTGGCAACTGACTCATATTTATGACAGTTGCAGTTCTGAAGTCGTATGATAAACTGTTGTGACCTTCTAACAAGCAAAATCAATAGGGAAGCCAGATTCATTTAAGAACCCTGTTAGTTTGCAATGGTGGTGAATATCTGTAGCTCAGGTATAGGATGAGGGTGAAGGCTTGTTCTCCGAGCTTGTGGGTTGGTTTCTGGATGTTTTGTTACCAGGCTAGGTAGCATCTTCAGTGGAGTTTAGGAGATGACAGTGTTGGTATTCTTCTGTTTATAAGGGCTTCGTGTGTAGGTGTGTCAAGTGAGGGTCTTGTGATGGGTCTTGTGTGAGTAATCAGTGAGAATCTTGTGATGAGTCTTGTGAACAATGGGTAATGAGATGTTCGGAAACCAACCCACAAGCTTGGAGAACAAACCTTCACCCTCAACTCTGTTAGTAACTTAACAACTGTGGTAATTCATTTTACGATGGCAAGAAAGGTTGTAAAATGGGGCAAAATTCACTTAACTGTCTTGCTTAACAACAGAGGTTTTGCACTCAGTTGTGGTAGTAGGTCAAGGACTACCTGTATCTGATCCAAGCCAATATCTTATCAAAGTTTTCCTTGGTTTCCTCTGATAATTTAAGAATGTGTGTGAGCCTTTTCTCACAGGTGCCTTCCTAATAGATTGGAAAACATTCTTTGCCCTCTCCAATCAGGAAATTAAATCTATGTAGTGGGTTTATAACTGAGGGGAATGTTGTTGGCATACTAGTTCCAATATCTGCTCTTATCACTCATGTAGGATTTCTGATACAATTCCCAGGATTTGCAGGGATTTAACATTATTGTAGCTTCCAGTGGTCTGACTGGAATTTGTCATTGTTCCTAAGATAGTTCAGTCACCTTTAGTTAAAAAGAATGAATGGCAAGGACTATTCCATCTCTGGTTGAAAGCTTGGAGATTCCCCAGGTCAAACAATGCTTCCTGATATGTGAACCAACTTGCTCTGAAGAGCCAATGTACTTTACTATAGTTGGTGAAGAAACATGCCTGGAAGCAGCTTAGTATCAACCCATAATGGAAGAAGCAGTTTATCTTTTATGCTCCATTGTTTTTCCAGAAATCCCACAAGAGGTTTATGCTTTCTGCTTTTTTTCAGCTCTGAATTACTGTATGTTCTGCCATAGGTAAACCAGACCCTTTTTTTATTTAGGGGAGGGTGCTGCTGTTGCTGGAGACCCCTAATTTGTCTCTCTTCTGTAGTATAGAATCCAGCACTGTGATTCCATGGTTGTGGTTTTGGATAGAGGATGGTAGTTAAGTTTAGCAGGTCTCCTGATAAGAGGTGATGTGTGTTTGTGTTACCCCCTTTTCTTCAGTTACATAAGAAAAAGTATCTTAGTTAATTTTAGACTTCAGTCATATCTGATGAATAGTGTTAAACTAGAGTAAAAGATTTTAACTTGATGTGTGTTCTCTTTTGATGGTAATATATGAATCGGTCATTGAATGGCTCTTAGAGAAGTTAGTTATTTGAACTATCCCATGTATTTTAAAGCTATTATTCCTTTACAGCTCACCATTATATTTAAAAACATGAAAGAGTGCATTGAAGAGAAAGTCTACCAGGCAGAAATGGACAACCTGCCAGTAGCATTCGCAGATGGTTCAGTGAATGGTGGTGAGAAGCCTGGAGGAAATAGCTTAACCATTCATGAACATATACCTGGGCAGTACATAACAATCCAAGCAACATACATTGGTACCACCATTGCTGTGCGCCAGGTAGGAAAGCACCTGTCCTTCTCCATCCGGACAGCTAAGGAGATAGCATTCTCCTTCACAGATGAACAGGATCTCCAGCTGTGTATGTCAGGATGCTTTCTCAGCCAGCGCATCTCTATACATAACTGCTGTCACCCAAAAGGTAGCCTGACCAGAAAGAAAGCTCATCTGCTATGTAAGGAGAAGCTACCAGTTGAAGACATCTACTTCCAGTCATGTATCTTTGATGTGATGACTTCAGGAGATGTTAACTTTACTCAAGCAGCACAGAAAGCATTGGAAGATGCCAGAGCACTCCATCCAGATTCCAAGAAAATCCACATTTTCCACAGTGATAGGACTTCTCATCCTTGCAGTTCACCCTTCCTTCTCTTAATCACAGTACTACAACTGTGTATACAACTGTATATGTGAACATTTTAGTGGTGACTAAAAAGTCCAGGGGATCAGCAAATATGGCTTATTTCCCCAAATGGCTTTCTAAGTGCTGATAGGTGAGCTACCCCAGCCTGTTTTAAAACTAGAGTTAGGTGTCCCTTCCAAGTTTTTCTGTGGAAATCTCATTCTTAAGACCTGGAACATTCCAGGAAGTTAGGAATATTTCTCTATCCTGTGGTGATTGGGATTTGTATTCCTAATGCTTCTTAGTGCAATTAATCAAGAGGACCTTGCACTATATTTCCCACATAGCCTAGTGACAGTTATGAACTGGAACTCTTTCCCAGAATTTGACAACATCCTTAGTTAAGGTCCTTAAATATTAATGACAAAATCAGACAAAGGAAATGCTTTGGCATTAATATGGGCATTCAGTTGCTTTAAGGTTTTTTTGTTTTGTTTTTGTTTTTAAAGATTTAATGAAAACCTGAGAAGAAAACTAATAGTAAATGTTCTTTGGCACCTTAAAATATCTGGACAGTACACTGAATGTAATAAACCATTTTTTCTTCTCAGCATTCTGGTTTGTTTAATCTCTTCTGAAAACTGGAAATTCACAGCTATCTACAGAAATAACACTGAAACTACATTGCCTCTTTCATTAAGTTTTAGTTTGCAAAGTCAGTGTTTCTAGAAAACAACTTTGCTCTAAATGTCTATAATGATTTGTTTATAATAGAAAGAAAAATGGGTACTCCTCAAAAAATGTAGGGGCTACTCAGATGCAATCACTATAAATGCCTGAACTATAAATGCAGTCAGAAGAACACATTATCTCTTTTACTCAGTACTTGTTTTCCTTTTCCCTGACAAACTTTTCCCATTGATAGCTCAGAATGTAGATTCTATGGAGTGAGATTTGAACAGCAGTTCCCAACATATTCTTGAATTAAGTTGGTTCCATTATTAAAGTCAGAGACAAGATAGCACTTTAAGAGTATTGGATGTGGATTGAAATGGGGTTTGCAGTGGCAGTGCAGGTTTGTACAATGTCACAACTCCTTTGCACTAGCATTCACACATGCCCATACACACAGACGCTAAAGTAAAGGCAATGTATGTAAGATTTGTACTGGTTTCCATTTCACTGTTCTGGTGCCCTTATCTGAAGAACATAAATCAAGAATGTATTTTAAAGATGATAATTTGTGGATGCAATTAAGTTATATGTTTTATTCTTCATATCCCATGAGCTTCAATATAATTTTATGTGGGTTGAATATCTGTCAAAATGTGTCTTAAATACACAGAAGGTTTATTCCAAATCAGTCCTCAGAATGTTGGTGAGATGTTTATACAGATGTGTGATGACCCAAAGTAACATATTGCAATTGGAAAAATGATTCAAAAGTATAAATATGAAAACAGTTTAATAAAGTTAAACATGTTTTTAGTTATGTTGCTTAGCAGTTATTCTTTTCCATAATGGGAAAACTATACATCTATTGCACAGAATTCATTAGGGCTTGCTAGGGCTTAGTACTGGTAATCAGAAAATGATTGTTTTCCAGCAGAAATTTAATAGAGCTAGCTACCCTCTTATTGAATTGGGAGAAACTTGCAATATCGGGATATTATTTGATTTTCATACTACTGCACTCACGTAACTATCAGTGGTTTACAATAAATAAATAAATCCACGCTACGATATAATATTAATATATGTTTTCCATTTGTATGCCACCCGTTTCTGAAGGCTCTTGGTCACTAATCTTCATTCATACAGCTATAAGGAGAATATTCATAATTATCTGGCACATATAATTCCAAAGGTGATATCTGAGCTAATTAAAAAGAGCTGTAGTTCAACCTAAATAATAATAATAATAATAATAATAATAATAATAATAATAATAATGATGATGATGATGATGATGATGATGATGATGATGATAAAGTTGGAAGGGACCTTGGAGGTCATCTAGTCCAACCCCCTGCTCAGGCAGGAAACCCTATACCATTTCGGACAAATGGCTGTCCAGTTTCTTCTTAAAAACTTCCAGTGTTGGAGCAGTCACAGCTTCTGGAGGCAGGTTGTTCCACTGGTTAATTGTTCTAACTGTCAGGAAGTTTCTCCTTAGTTCTAGGTTGCTCCTCTCTTTGGTTAGTTTCCACCCGTTACTTCTTGTCCTGCCTTCAGGTGCTTTGGAAAATAGTTTGACTCCCTCTTCTTTGTGGCAGCCCCTGAGATATTGGAACACTGCCATCATGTCCCCTACTACTGGAATGTCCAATGTTAAACTATTTCACCAGGGCAACAATGGAAAGCATTTCCTCCTAGTGTTGGTTAGGCATTTGTACCTTGAGTGACAAATCTGGGTTGGTTTGTTCTATGATCCATTGTTCATTTTCTTGTCTTTGTATGATACTGGCAGGTGTCTTCCCAACATCATCGTTCAAAAGTATAAATACTTTCTCCATCCGGCTTCTTTAAAGTCCAACTTTCACTTCCATAGACTGTCATAGAGGAAACCATTCCTTGCATGATTCTCATCTTTGTAGGTATATACACATTACAGCATCTGAGTATCCTTTCCAAGACTTTTATTGCTCTCCTACCAAGTGCTAGTCTACATTGGATATTTACAGTCAATCTTAAAGGCAGAAGTTATCAACCATTTAAATAGCTTCACTCTGTTTTAAAGCTGGTTGCTGTATCCGTTATTTTTATGTTCTTTTTATATTTAATCTTAGCCTCTATTTTTTTTACTGTGATACTTGATTTTCATTACTAGAGCTTTCAAATAATTTGCATTGTCAACCATCAGAGTAGCATCATCAATAGTGAAGGTTATTGATGTTTTTCTTCCATTTTAAAAACATGCTCATCATCTTCCAATTTAACTTCTCTCAATATAGGTTCAGCATATAGTCTGAATGAATAAGGAGACAGTACATAGCCTTGTTTCACACTTTTGCCAGCCTGGAACCCATTGGTTTTCCCTTATTCTGTCAAGACTGTGGCTTCCTATTCTCTGTATAGGTGAGGATGAAGGTTTGATCTCTGAGCTTGTGAGTTGGCTTCTGAACATTTGATTACCAGGCTAGGTACTGTAACATCTTCAGCAGAGTTAGGGGATGTCATTATTCTTCTGTTTATAAAGGCTTTATGTGTGGGTATGTCAAGTGAGGGTCTGTGATGGGTCTTGTGATGGGTCAGGTGTGAGTCATCTGAGTCTTTTGATGGGTCTTGTGATGGGGCGGTCATTGGGAGGTGAACTGCTGGTGGAAGGGGGAACTTCCATGGGTTGGTTGAGGGTTGGTGCTGTCTCTGGTTGGCTTTGTGCTTGATATGGATTCTGAAGGAGGTTCATAGGCTGGTTGTAGGTCAATGTGTTTGTTAATGGAATTGCTTGTGGAGTGCTAGGGTTCGATGAACTCACGAGCGTGGTGGGTAGTAGCGTGACTGTGTTGTTCTGTATAGATACCAACCATTCAGGGTTGACCAGATCAGGGAACAGACCCCAGAAGAAGACTACAACTATACGTTATCATAATAGATTCTTGCAAGCCTGTCATCATTTTCCTTACCATTTTTCTTATATCCCAGGGAGTTAAAGAGGAGCCAGACTGGGTCTCTTCCTAATATTTTCCCTGTTTCTTGGGCTTAAAACATGTTTTCAGACCTATTGATGTAGTAATAATTTCTGAATATTTTTTCTAAGGTCATCTCCATCTCTCCCTACAAAAGGTTTCTTCAAGAAGGCAATGAGATGTTCTGGGATTCCCATTTCTTAAAGAGATTCCACAGCTAGACATTTGTTGTTGAATCCTTCCTAAGATTTTTGTTAATCACTTTACCTTGTCTAGTCATGTGTATTGTGTATTCAGAAGACCTTTCATAATGTTCCTCATTACAAACTGCAAACCCACAGCAGTAATGGGATAAAGGAGAGATCAACTTTTGAACTAGCAACAATTTAAATAGATGTTTTGTTTTGCTAGTGATGTTGGGGTAAACACAGCTGTTCACTGAAATGTTCATTCACACATTTGGTTTGAAATACAGATTATTTAGGTGGTAAAAATGGAAGTGAGAAGATCTTTCCAAGCAAAAGAAATTAAAATTAGACCAAACAGGGTTAAAAACAGATCCAAATTGGGAACAATTGTAAATGCCTCCCACCCATGTCTGTAATACTATTGTAGCTGCTCTCTCTCTCTCTCTCCTTCTCTCTCTCTCCCTACCTCCCTCTCTATCTATCTATCTATCTATCTATCTATCTATCTATCTATCTATCTATCTATCTATCTATCTTTATATATGCATGCTTATATATATGCACTATGTACTGTATATACTGTAAGTCTCTTCAGCCTACATTCCTGATGTGAGCCATTTTCTCTACATTCTTCTGTGCAAATTAGATTGAACTGGTCTTTTTGATATTCAAATGCTAGAGAATAGCATTTGAATATCCAACAATGCTTAAAAGCTTCTAGAAAGAAAATAGGACTCCCATTTTTGGGTTGAACACAGGTATAGGAGAAATAAAAAGAGGCTGTAACTGATTTCACTCAAGTCATCAAGTGAAGTATTTTCAGTCAGGCTGAGTAGTACACCAGGTTAAACAACAACAACAACAGGAGATCCATCATGCCTCTTGAGCAAAGATATGCAAAGCCAGGAGAGATGTCAAAAAAGAAGGAAAGCTGAGGAGATATTTTAACCTGATTCTTTGCTACTATAAATGGCAATTCCTAGCACCTCTGGAGGGCACCATGTTAAGGAAAGCTGTGCTAGAAGAATTACATATGGATGCCAAACAGCATAGCAGCTTCGGTAGTTAGGAAATATGGAGATACACAGCCTGACATTAATCATTAAGACATTCACCATGCAAAGTGGAGACATATATATGGTAGTTGACTTCTGGGCTTCATATTCTGATCTGCTGACACAGCTGTTAGAGCATCTGTTTTGACTATGCTCTTGCTGAGAAGTGCTTCACAATTCATGGAAGCTGGGGATTTATAGCAGCCGCTTGGAGGTGGAAACATTAGAAACAGAAGTTAGTGTTGACATGATGGACTCCAGAGTCACACAACATGAAGGGAGAAGGAATGCCATAAGCGCAGTGGCAGAATTCGTGCCACTTTACTTGTAGAAGGATCCCAGGGGCATTCATAGGAAATAAAAAGGATGGGTAACCATCAGCTTTGGACTTTGTCAACCTGTTCAGAAGGAAAGGAAAAAGAAGTAGCTGCGTGGGGGGGGGGGCTAGTAGGGACCAACTTCATTTGTTTGCCTTCTGATAAATGTAGATTTTGAGAGTATTCATGTGATTAATATTTATATGTTACTTATATGTAAGGGTGTAGGTCTATACATATCTTGTATATAGTATGTTTAAATGTGTGTTATGTACTATATGTGTACACTTTGAGAGCAAGCAACTACATTTCATTTTTAAAGTGTGCCATTGTGCCCACAATAAAAATTGTCAATAAAGGTTATCATCATTATCCATACCCTCCATAAAAAGCCATAAGGGGGGAACAACTTGTTTGTTTTCAAAATTTTAAATACAACCATTGGCTCTCAAAAATCTTTGATAAAGTTGTGATCAGTACTTGGCTTCATCTAGTCTAACGTCCTTTAGATTTGGAGACTAGAAAAATCTAGAGAGATTTCTTTATTTTAGAAAGTTGGCCACCCATCTCAAATATCACTCACCACTTTGGGTTACATACAAAAGGTTAAAACCAAGCAACAATAAACTGATCAACCAACCCACATAACCAAGCTCAAGAAAATTCATTCCCATTCTACTACAAAAGAATGTCAGTCAATCAATCAATTAGCAGAGCTTGTTAACATCCAGATATGAATAGATGTAGAAACTGCCAGGTTTTAAATACCTTCTGGAAGTCTAATAAGTGGGGCTGCCTGAATCTCAGGGAGAGATGCTGTTCAATAGGGCAGGAACTTCAACAGGCTAGCTAGGGATAAGAATCATAATTCATTAAATGGGGCAAATGCTTCTTTTGGGAAAGAATGAGAGGAGATAAGAAAAAAAAGGAACAATTTCTCTCCAGGAAGCTTTGAATATACTATTAAAATTTACATAAAAATAGAGAGCTATGTTGACCATAAAAAGTTATATTACCTGAAGAGCTCCAAAACAGAGACTCCTGCTCATTGTAAAACTAATATAATACTCTATAACACATGTCTTAAAATATAAAACTTTATTAGAATAATAATAGATATACCGCATTTTAGAAAATATGAAACTTAACATTTAATAAGATTGTATACAATATTTCTAAGCTACTTAAAAGAGTATTCTAAGTTGGTCATACAAGTTCTACTGAAATAAAGATTTGTATTAGTCAAATGTTCTCACTGATTTCAGTGATGCTATTCATGAGTCATGCATCTGAAAATGGGCTTTTCCGAAGATAGACAGGTGAAATTAAAATTGCTGTTTGCACATAAGGGGCATTTCCCAGAGGCATTAAACAATATTCTTTATTAACCTGAAAATGAATGCTAAATTTTAATCCTAAATAAGGAGCAATTTTTGAAATAAAGAATTGATGGCAAACTGAAACATAAGCAAAACAAAACTTTAAACTCAAATTAGAATACTATATGTATCAAGTCAATTGAAGATTTAGGAAACAGACACCAAATGCACAAATATAGAATGAGGAACTACTTGATAATACAATGTGTGAAAATTATCTTAGAATAGTTGAGGATTGCAAACTGAACTGAATTAGCTGTGTGACATGGCTGCTAAAAAAGCAAATGGCCACAGCAATACAAATATACTTTCCAAATTTATTCAAATTTATTTTAATTTATTACCTGTTGACCCATTGGTCGGTTCTGGGCACATCATTTTAAGAAAAATTCAGACAAAATTGCAAAGATGCAAAGAAGGGTAATGAGGGTGATCAGGGAACTTGGATCCTAAATCTTACAAGGGCAGGCTGAGGGAACCCTGGATTTGTTTAGCTATGATGAAAGATGACCAAAGAGGGTTTGGCAGTATTTCAGGTATGTTTGATAAGTATTTCAGGTACTTGAAGAAGCAAGAGCTGTTTCCATTATTTCAAGGCAAGATATGGAATAAAGTTACAGGAAGTCATGTCCCAATTGAAAGTTAGAAGGGCACTTTTACAAAGGAATATGGAAGCTATTGATTTAACCAGCATCATAACTAAACGTGATCAATAAGCAGAATGAGTGCTTGCAAGTGACTCCCACATTTCATTTTCAATCTGTAACTAAATGCAGAATCTATGACTCAAATAACAGTCAGCTCCGCTTTTTAAATCATTTTCCTGATCTGAATTATTATGAGATTCAAGGCTTACACAAATTTACTTATGCATTATCCCTGCCTTCGGTTTAGTGAATATTTAACTCCATTGTCTACTCTCACACTCTATGTCAAGATGAAGAGGAATTATTGTTCCTCTCTATTCCCTGACCTGATCTCTCCTAGAATATTACTTCCCATTTTGGGTGCCACTGTTTATGAACTGCCTGAACAAATTGGAGCATGTCCAAAGGACAGTAACCAAAATAATAAGGAGCTAGGATAGAAAAACTTATGAGGAATGATTGGAGCTGTATGGTGTATTTAGCTTGAAGAACAGAAGACAGACAGGAGACATCATAGCTACCTCCAAGTATCTGAGCAGCTATTATGGAAGGATGCATGGCAGCTGAAATGCCATGTCCCCCTTTCTCTCTCACATTTCAGTCACTCTTGCAGATTGGGCAAGCTATGCCCATTACAAAACTGTGTGCCATGGTGTGATCAGGAAACACAAGAGAGCAAGAAGATGGAACTTGTTCAGAAAACTCAAATGGCTGAGAAGACAGGGTGGCAGAGCAGCAACAAGAATGGGGTGGCATTAGCAATAAAAAGTGTCAACACTGGAGTTTCCCTGAAGTTGACAAAGTTCTTCTGAGAAGCCCAGGTGGGTTCCTCAGATGCTGGCATGTTTGAATGGCTGAGGTGTAAGCATCTAAAGGTGGCCTCGATTGCTAGGCACAAATCGTTGATAGCCAAATCTGGCCCTAGGTTCTGCCTCAGTTTACCTTCCCAATAAGCAACCAAGCAGTTTATTAGGGTACCCTGATAAAGTGGGATTTCCCTATGAAAAGGGAGACTATCTTACATTCCTTTTTATAGTTAATACAACAAAGAAAATGCAAGATGACAGGTGATTGGACAGGATAAAAATAACCTTCCCTTTGCATAGGAAATCAATTATATGTAGTCAAACATATTACATATTTGCACCTCACCGTTCATTGAAATGAGGTCTGACTGTCAGAAGAGGCGTAAATTGTAAGGAAAAAGGTTGTTTAGAGTTCACAAAAGAGATAAACCAGACCCCAATTTGTATTAACAAGCATTTTCTTATCTGGAGATAGTCTACAGCCAGTTTATCTTTTCAGTTTAGGAATAATAAAAGCTATTGCTACATTCCAGTCTGTAATGAGCCTGAACATTATTTTAAAAGAGAGAAAATAAGTCAAATTAAAATACAAAGTAACAGTTAGTTAACAAGTTACAAAATCCATGTCATGTGCCACTCACCATCACCATCACTGGTAGCTTCAGGAAGCAGAGTCAGGTCTGTAGCTGACCCAGGGAGTATTAAAGAGATCACAAAAACTCCCACTGTATAATCCAACAGTTGGTATAAGCAGATTGAACATTCTCCCCAGTGAATGACTTTGGGGGGAAACTAGAATAGCACAAAAAATTGTACCTACAGTACTACAGAAATGTAGAATAGAGAACAGAATATGGTAACTAGTTAAGAAGTCGTAGTTTGTTTATGTATGTATATTTCATACTTCTTAACTATCCATCTCCTTCAGAGGAAAACGGAAGACATTAAAGTACTATTAAATAAATTTAAAAGTACTATAGAAATCTGTCTAACACATATGGCTTGAACCTTAGAGTTAAGTGTGAAACTTTTATTTGGAAATTGTTTTGTAATGTAATAATCTGTCACTTCATTCCTGAGCCTGTCATCATCTCCAAATTGAATGTATGACAGCTGTCACATAGGGCAGAATTGTTAGGACCTATTCTAGAAGACAGGTTGATGAATATTTAGGTTGTACACCAGGTTTTTTTTCCTAATGGCAGTGATTTTTCAGCAATAAAACAAACTGCCTTGGGAAGTAGTGGACTCCCTTTTGCTAGAGATATTTAAATAGAGGCTTGATGGCCATCTGTCAGGGCATCCTTCACAAAGATTGAATTAGATGGTCAACATAATGACTTCTAATCTTTCCATTCTACGATTCTCTATTAATAAGCTAGTCCAACTCAATGGCAGGTTTAATTTTTGATTTTGTTAAATCTAACATGAGCTGTCCTCCATGCTGTGTGATCTTGCTGAGCAAATATAATATCGTGAGAAGCCCTGTTCAAATATGCTACTTTAATATGATCAAACCTTTATGAAATTACAGATTCAGCACTTCTGTTGTTCCTGTATGAAATTCTGTGTACAATCTGAGAAAAATATGCTGCCTTGGAGACTCATTATGAAAAACATTACTAAAAATCTATATTTTTCATCCCCTCATTATACATCATTGGTATATATATATATGGTGTGTGTGGTATATACACACACACATCATAATTTTTGGATGTAAAATACATTTGTTTGGCTAGTGCTTTGGGATCACTGATAGTTGCCTTTGGTGGTATTCCTATGGATTTATAAATAATATTGCAGTTAACAAAGTATATCTAAATCAAATCCTGCAGCATATATTCTGATTGAGAAAATGGACTGTAAATCAAATGACCGCCTGTTATAAAGGTTATCTTTAATTCCTATAGATCACAGTCCTGACCTTATAAAGCTCCATTAGTCTATATTCTATATTGATACTTTTATCCAAGTTCTTTCCATGAAGAATTAGATGTTTATTATTGCTCCTATGATATAATATCTCTCCCAAGGAGATTTGACAATCCTGTTCTTTGAATCTAATAAGTGGAACTGATACTGCCTCTGTGTGTAAAAAAAGTTCCATTTAATTGGGGTGATTAGAGGAAAAATGTAGCCTCTGAGATTTGCATAACCCATTTAAAGCATGGGTAGAAAACTTGTGGCTCTCAAGAGACTGTTGGCCTAATTACACCAGGATGTCACCAACATCTTTAAAGCTGTTTACAAACAATTCTGAGTACTTGTAAGAACAAGGAGAGAGGCGATATAAGAGGTAGAAAATAATAGTATCAGAAAGAGAATGACTCTTTTTGCTCTGGCCTCCCTTTCTGCTTGTCTCAACCCAACTCATCATTGTTTTTTTTTTTTTTTGCTTGTTCTATCATAGTCATGTGACCTTCAAAGCAGAAAAGTATGGATGTTTATTGTTCTACATGCTTACTTGTCCATACCTGGACATTTGTGGTTTCTGAATATCTCTTTCTTTGCTTGTCTGTTTAATGTAACAGTTGATGTAAACATCCACAATAGCCTTAATTGCTAACTCTTGTGCTTCATATATCAATTTTCTCCTAACTGCTCCTAGTTTTCCTCCAGATGCAATTCAAGGTACTGGTTATTATCTTTAAAGACTTACATATCCCGAGACTAGGTTACTTGCAGGACTACCTCTCTTTGAGGGTATCTGCTTGTTCTGCCAAGTTGGATGGCATGGACCTCCAATTGTAATGAGCCATCCAAAGTTGTGGTTTTGTTATGAGCCATTCAAAGTTGTGGTTTTAAGTCGTACAAGTAATTTGAAATAATAAATATATATGCCATGACTATTCTGCCATGACATCTATCCTCTAACACAGTGGTTCTCAACCTTTTTAATGCCGCGCCCCCCAACCGGTCGTAAGTCGAGGACTACTCAACTGGTTGTAAGTCGAGGACTACTCAACTGGTGCAACACCGTTTGCAGAATGGGACTTTTGGCAGGCTCAGCAGGGCAGAGACAGCCTGGACAATTCCTATTGGCTTTTGAAAGCCAATAGAATTGGACTCTATTCAAGAGAGTCTATTCTACAGGCTTTCAAAAGCCAATAGAATAAAAGGGAGTAGCACAGCTAAGGAAAAGGGAAAAAAAATGGCGGACTGCATTGTTTGGCGACCCCCGTGAAATGGTCGTTCGACCCCAAATGGGGTCCCAACCCACAAGTTGAGAACCACTGCTCTAACAGTTGTAATCTTTGTTACATCTATGAATGGAATTTGATTCACAATTTTTTTGCCTCTAAAAACTGCAACATTTGCAAGAATGGTGATAATGGGTATGCTTACACTTCTCTCTGTTCAAGATGGGATGGCATTTATACTTTTCAAATGTTAAGTATCGTGCATTAAAAAGTATTCTCGTTCCAGATGCAGAGATGCTCAGATTCTTCTTTCTCCCTTTCTATACTGCTTATCAGTTGTAAGGTAATTCTTTTTCAATAGTCAAATGTGTATGTATGCCCACCTTCCATCTCTATAACCTTATATAAGAATTCTGTTGACCAGTCTCTGGTACTCTTTACTGTTTAACTGCAGTGATTTTCTATATTGCAATTTGCTAACATTAATAAAATGATTGTTATATCTGCTTCAATTGTTGATCTGTTCTTAGGTGAATTTTTCCATCACAAAGAATTGGCTGCTGTGCACTGATGTTCTTTACATATTGAATAGTCTTAATTATAATAATTACTCGGTTCCTCTCTTCCAACCCTTTTCGCCAATGATTCTTTAATTAACTAATTTTCTTGACAATAACCCATCTTACCGTGCTTGCATTCCATTGTTAACTGATATTCCTCCTCAATATCTGAAGAATTCTTGTGCCAATAGCCATCACCTGCTCTCATTCTGCTTATTATAAATTTAAACTATCTCCAAAGCCATGTCCCATTTCTGTATTGTGTACACAGTCTGATGCATTTCAGAAGAGATGCTTTATAAAAATGGCACTGAGAAGTGATTTATAAAAGCCCTTGCAAACTTTTCAGAACTGAACTGCAAGACTAGCTTATTATTATATCCTGCCAGCCAGATTTTCCCAGTTATGGGAGGAGGGAAGAAAAAAGTCATTTAATTAAACATATTTCGAAGCCCACAGCTGTATAATTTTTGGGTTGTTATTTAATTGCTTCAAATATACTCCCTTTTGTGCATGTTGGTAATAAGCTATTTGCTTTGAGAAATAAAGCACTCTGGCAGATGGCTGTGAGGAGCTGTTGGCTGAGAAACAGTTCACTTTTTTTAATTAAAAAAAAGAGAGGAAGAGAGAGAGGAAACCCACTTCTCTTCTCAAACTGTCTGTAGGTATCAGAAGAGCAGAGTTTTGCCACATCTGTGGTGTCAATTCCCAGGTGAACCTTTGCTTTGCATTATAGACAGATAAACAGCTTCCGAGATTATTATATGGGAGTTCAGGGGTAAGAAAAAGATAAATAGCATAAATAGGAATCTCTTTGTGTGGAGCAGAGATGGGGAAAAATCTTAAGTAAATATCACTATTAATAGGACTCTGACAAGCTTCCTGTGAATTGAAAAAAATATGTGTTTTTTGATGTTGGCACTTCTGACAAGCTGCTCTTTGTCTTCTGCACTTTTATCCATTCCAGCTTTTGCATTTGCCCAACCAGACTGTGCCTTCAGGAGTATTGTCATTTTAAAAAAACATTTTTTCCTTCGTAAGAAGGAATGGCTTAATTTGCATATATTCTGAACTAGACTAATTTAATCAATCCATTATTGTTCAATTCTGGATTTCCCAAGCTTTTCACCTGTAAGACCAGTGGACTTCAACTCCCAGAATTCCTGAGACAGATGGTCAACCAGATGTTTAGACTGGATTTGGCATTTTTATCTACCTATTGAGTCCTCCCCAAGGACCTAGAATAGGTAGATGTTATTGTTTGTTGGTGCTATATGTATAGTTGCAGAACGTAAGCTGTTCCAAATAAAGCTGCCTTTTGCAACTGGCTAATGGTGATTTTCGAAATCCTGCCTGTGGAATAACAGAACAAAGAATTGGAAGGGACCTTGGAGGTCTTCTAGACCAGGGCTTTTCAACTGGTGGTTCGCATACCACCAGTGGTACTTTAGCACCTGGCAGGTGGTACGCGACCCCTAGCCAAGTGTAGTGGGGGAAGGAACCAGCCAAAGTGGTGCTGCACAGGCCTGGAGGAGATCAGCTGGAGCTATAGGGCTTGATAGAAGTCCCAGGATCTGCGCATGCGGCTATCTGCTGATTGGAGTTTCTGGCGCACCCAGAAGAGAAAAGGAGAGGAGGAGGAGGGCAAAGAGAGAAGAAGCTATAAAAGGAGAAGGTTTTGGCAGGAGACAGAGAGAAAAAGAACACATGGAGAAAGAGGGAGAAGAGGCTTTTGTTAGCGAAGCGGTCAGGAGAGAGTGAGTGAGCGGCCTTTGTCAGCAAAGTGTGAGTGAGTGAAAGAGCGAGTGGGGGCCTTTGCGAGCAAAGTGTTAGTGAATGAGAGAGCAAGAGAGAAGCTTTTGAGAGCAAAGCGTGTGTGAATGAGCGAGCGAGAGGCTTTTATGAGCAAAGTGTGTGTGAATGAGCAAGAGAGAGGCTTTTGTGAGCAAAGTATGAGTGAGAGAGTGGGGGAGAGGATTTTGTGAGCAAAGGGTGAGTGGGGGGGCTTTTGTGAGTGAAGGGTGAGAGAAAAAGGGAAAAGTGAGGGGGAGAATTTTCTGATGGATTTTTTTTCTTGTGACTTTTGATAATTCCATTGAGTTCAAGGAGACGAAAACATTGTTGCCTCTGGCTTGTATGGGACTAAATTATATTAAAATATATTATAATTTATTAAACATTTCCAACTATTTTCTTTACTTCCTATTTGAGCAAGTGCCTTCAAGAATTCCTAAGTAGCAACCAGATGGGGAATTATATCATAGCACAGCATCAGCAGCATTTAGATCACTGAATCCAATCTCCTTCTCAGTGAAGAAATCCAAATCAAAGCATTTCTGACAGTCGATTGTGCTGCCTTAAACACATCTGAAGCACAACATTTTTCAGCATACAAGGGCCCAAATCCCACCAGAGAAAACATCTAGTATATATCCAGTACTGAAGGTCCTCCTAGGTCCCACCTGAGAATTTTTTTTTACCTCAGGTCCTTCTTCCGATGTCCCTCTCCTCCTCCCCAATTCCAGGAAATATTAATTTAGTGTATGGCAATAGTACATTAGCCAAGAAACTACAGTGTTAATGCAGAATAGTTGTTTGGATGCTTAAGACTGCTAGTCTTTTTGGTTCACACTCATGTGCTGTGCAGAAATATATCACTAGTGTCAAACTAGCTCAGGATTCAGAATGGCTAACAACATTTTGCAGTGTCATCTAGAGCTTTTCTCTCCACTGATGTCACCTTGAGTTCGTGTGTCACATTCGGGCAGATCTGATACCAGTTGGGTTTGCATGAAGCACTATTGTTTTTCCCACCACAGGGATACCTATTTTATCTACTTGCATGTAACATGCTTTCAAACTGCCAGGTTGGCAAAAGCCAAGGTAAATGACAGGAGCTCACCCCATCATGCAGTGCTAGGACTTGAACTGCCAAAATAGAGACCACCTCCAGCATCTTTAAGACACTGAACCACCATGCCTTTCTTCCAGGAAATGGCTGAGAAACAAAATTGTTGTGGATTTATCAAATCATACTATCAGAAGAGGCCATTTAGGCTATGGAATCCAACCTTATTCTTAATCTGGGAATATAAATTCAAGCATCCTTGACAAATAACTCTCTACCCTTTGCTTGAACAAAAGAGCCCATCACCTCTCTGAGAAATTGATTAAACCATTGAATTTCTCTTATAGTTAAGAAATTAACTCTCACTGAAATTAATGGGATTTAAAGGAGTGATGTTGACAATTTGTTTCATTGGTTTCTGTGTTGTGTCTGGTGACTAATATAATCAGACTGCAATCCCATAAAACAACATTAATTTTAAATGCAGCATTAAAAGAAAACAGCAGAACTGGATAATAATCAAGTCTTTTTAACATTTTTATTTTGATGGCAGATTAACATTTTGTGTGTGTGTTTATTTGCCATTTCTCCCAAGGCCTTACAAGCAGACCAGGTGCATTCCTTACTAACTTGAAAAAAATAATAATTCTAAATGAAAAACTGTTGCTTGAAATATGAAACAGGTGGAAAACTCACCTGATCCTGAGGTCTCATTATGGATCTCATTTAGATTCAGGGAATTGAGTCTTTTTCCATCCAAGACAATCTTGATTCTCATCCTGCCAGTTATATCACAACATTTGGAAAGGAATGCGAGTTCTCATAAGCCTGACCTATAAAAGTTCAGGTAAGTTAAGCATTTTCATGCACATCTATCCAAATAAAAAATATTTTATTTGAAATTTTGCCTAATATCTTTGCATATTATTTATATAAGTATATCCATTTTGTACAGACTTCTATATTTTAAAAACTACATTAAAAACAGTAAAATACAAATTTTGGTGCTAATCAAATTTACATTTTTGTATTGGCTTGAAAATGCAAAAATAGATAAGTTTGCATTCAAAATACCAATGAAACAACTTTTTTCCTATTACATGAGAATGCTCAGACAAAAATAAATAAATAGATACATAATATAAACATGTAGTAAATACATATACATATATGCCTATATACACCAGGTGATTTTGTCTGATTGTGTGTTTGCATGTGTGTACACACATACAGTACATGCACATAAACACACATATACACACAAACCAGTGAAAAGCTAGAGAAGAGTTGCTTGAAATTTGTTTTTGACATGCTAGTTTTGTCTGCAAACAATGAAATCTCCCTTTGCCAGCCACTCTTCTGTCCCTTTGAAAAACTAAGGAGTAGTTAACATTAATTTGCTAATCATGTAGATCAACTTTGGCATGTCAGAAATGCTGGGGGCAAAAGACATTGTTATTGAAACACATTTTAGTTTGTTTTTACTCATCCCAGTCTGCTGTGAAACTTTAATTACATATTAAAAGTGACTGTTGAATAAAAGAAACAGCAGAATGCAGACTTGCACTTGTTTTCTTTTGTTATTCAAGAGAAAGGCTCAAGTGTTTTTCTTCCAGTCCCACACAACATTTTACTTTCTTTTATTTTAAATTACTCTTAGATGGCTTTGGAGGTTTGTCCACACTGCCCATTCTATTGGCAGAAAGGGGCTAACATTTTTTGGAGGGCAAAAATGGATGATATTCTATAGTCATTGCCTCCCATTACAAATGCAACTTTCAATCTGCAGTGCATTTTTTTTGCCCTAATGTTGGCTGATGCACTTTTCTTCCTTACAGGCTAATCCCAGCAGTTCACTGGTTGCTTTGTGGAGGCAGGCCTGTCCCCGTGACAATTATAATGGCTTCTGATATGTCTCAGAACTATCTTTTGTAGCAATCCTGTGATAGCATGATAGTTACAACCTTTATTTTTGAAACAGAAGGTTGCTGATTCAAAACCAATTTAATTACTACTGTTATTTCCCTTAGCTATTTACTTTTCCTTGTGCTTTTAAATAAGGTGACCAACTTTTTTACAACAAAAAGGAGGACACGAATAAATTTAAGAAAAAAATATCGTAAATAAAAGAAACATTGTATTTATTGCAACAATAATACAGAATACAATATAATATGATAAATGCATAATAAAAAACATTTGTAACAATAACATTTTATATTGTAATTATGCTTACATGCCTATTAATTATTTAAATGAGTACTTTTCCATTGAATGAATATTTTTTGTCAATGTATCATCTTCTAACAATATATTGGAAATATCTGAACAAGAAATATCCTTCATATTGAATTTTACGGCAAGTGCTGCAGCTAGAGTATCAACTTTCAATCTCGATTTCTCACTTGTCCAAAAATCTACACGGCTGGACTGCGCGGGGGTGGGCGGCGGAGGCAGGTGTTGTGAGCCAGGCGCTCCAGGATGGCCATGTAGATGCGCAGGGTGAGGTGGTGGCAGCGCAGGTCAGCACTGCGTAGACCACCAGCTGGCGCAGCCCATGGAAGGTCAACTGCCCGCCGCGCCCCCGCCCACAGCCGCCCCGCCAGCACTGCTGCCCTGCCATGGAGAGCCGGCCCTACAGCTCGCAAAGCACCAGCCGCGCCAGCTCCGGCCCTGCAGCCTCTCCCCAGCACCACCGCCCCCCCTGCCCATCCCCGTAGAGCCGGCCCTGCGGCTTGCAAAGCACCAGCCGCGCCGGCTCTGGCCCTGCAGCCGCCCCCCAGCTGCTGGGGCAGCACCACCATCCACCCTGCGCATCCCGGTAGAGCCGGCCCCACGGCTTGCAAAGCACCAGCCGCGCCGGCTCCGGCCCTGCAGCCGCCCCCCAGCACCACCACCCCCCAGCACCACCGCCCCCCCTGCCCATCCCCGTAGAGCCGGCCCCGTGGCTTGCAAAGCACCAGCTGCGCCAGCTCTGGTCCTGCAGCCACCCCCCCCCAGCCGCCCCCCAGCACCACCGCCTACCCTGTGTATCCCCGCGTAGAACTGAACAGGGAAGATCAAGTGAAACTTACCGCTCCAGTCTCCTCCAGCTATCTTTGGAACTAAGAAGTAGGAGATCGTGTAGTTGGGTAGCAGTGAGGGGTGCAAGTTCCTGCAACTTGCACGTGCAAAGTTTGCCGCCCGGGTGTTTTGGCGCTCAGCAGCAATTCCTATTGGCTTTCGAAAGCCAATAGGGGGAGTAGATGCAAAAGTTGAAAAAAAATTAAAAAAAAGGTCCCGGAACGCCTTCTGAGCGTTCTATGAGGAAACAAAAGCCCTGCAGATTAGTCGTCAAAAAGAGGACATTTAGGAGGACATTTTCGAGAGAGGACAGAACTCACAAAAGGAGGACTGTCCTCCCAAAAGGAGGACGGTATATGGAAAAGGAGGACATTTAGGAGGACACTTTTCAAGGGAGGACAGAACTCAAAAAAGGAGGACTGTCCTTCCAAAAGGAGGACGGTTGGTCACCTTATTTTAAAAATAGGTTCAGTGGTATAAGGTGATTATTTCTCCAGTCACTGGTGCCCCCAGTGATCTAAGGAAAAGGGTACATTCCTCTTTTCCCTCAAATGGCTAGTTACAGAAATGATGATTTTTCTTAAGCAGCTGAAATGTGACAGTTGGCAAAGAGTCGTTGTTAAGTCAAGGAAAGGGCAATGCCAAACTCTGATATGACCCCACTTTTCTTCTCTTCATGCCAGATCTAAGACAGTGCTGCTAAATTCAGATCTTTGAATTCCACTTTTTGTTTTTAAAAAAAGATTAAATCATTTCATTACACTATCTTTGATAATTCATTCTTGCAGCTGTTCCAGTTTATTGGTATCTTTATATGTGGAACACAGAGTTGGATATAATATTCAAGACTAAATTTGATTGATATAAAATAGAATGAAGCTACAATTTAAAATTAATCTTCTATTAATGTTAGGTGGACCAAAATGGTGATAGTTCCCAGCCCTTCATTTTGGTGGTAACACAGTCTGCCATCATGAAGTGAAGTGAAAGTGCATGCTCTGAAACATGATGTAAAATATTAGGTGATATGCTCTGCCTGGTTAACCAATAAGATGGAATTGATCTGTTCAATAAGTGCCATAATCTAAGTAAGTAAAATATTGTGCCATTGTATTGCTTTATTTATTTATTTATGAGACTGATATACCGCTTTAAGTGCAAGCACTTAAGCGGTATACACCAGTAAGCAATGCATATATATATTTACATTGCCCCCAACAATCTGGGTCCGCATTTTACCTACCCCGGAAGGATGGAAGGCTGAGTCAACCTTGAGCTGGTGAGATTTGAACCGCTGACCTGCTGAACACAGTCAGCTAAAGTGGCCTGCAGTACTGCACTCTAACTGCTGCGCCACCTCGGCTCTTTAATGCAATCATTTCTGAGTTTATGCTTTGCACAGTCCCAAGTGATGCATCTCAAAACTCCGTTGCCTTGTTGCAACTATATGGTAGTGGCTATGCACATTCAATTTGTGTTTAGAATTGGAATCCTGTGATTTTTTCCCCCACACACATTATGATTAAGAAATAGAAGTAATAAAAGAAAATACGTTGCTGTCTCTAAGTGCTTATCTTCTGAGAATACAACAGAGGAAAGGAAGAGGCAGCAAAGGATGCATGCAAACTGAAGCCCCTACTTTGGATTCATTTCATCCAGGGATGAGTATTAAAGGGCCTAAGCCAAAATTTTTACTGAACAGATGGGATTTAAGTGGAAGCTGGAAAGGAGAGTAGAAAAGTGGAACCACGTTAATATTTAAAAAGGCTCAAGTAAGTACAAAAGAGGAAAAAGAAAAGAGTACTTATACTAACCCTCCTTCTTACAAGCATAGACATGAGGCATATGAAGGTTGGCTGGAGAGAAAAGCACCCCTGGGATGTGTAAGTGGCTTCTCCTGCTCAACCACATCTGCCTACCCTCCTCTAAAGCATCTGTTAAGACATTTTGAATATAAGTCTAGGTCTTCTTTGAGCCTTCACATCTGATACTCAGCAGACTAAGCTCTAAGCATCTCTGCCAATTGTTTTCACCCATCTGGTAATTTTGGAATAAACATAATCTTCACTTGTCTCTAAACTGCTTTTAGAGCAAATGAACAGGTTGCATAGTGTGTCAAATAAAGGGTGTTGAGGCTTGCAATTATCTGAGAAGATACACATCGTGGGAACAGGAGAGGAGAGGTAAAGGACATGGAAGCTAATTTTTTACAGTAAGCTTATTCTAGGTTTATCTTGCCGAGTTGGCCATTTTGTATGGAAAAAGTGAGGTCTATATTTTTCTGTAAGTTGTGTATCTTTACAGAGGACAGAATCACTGTGGAATGCAGCAGGTAGGCTCTACTGCAGAGAAAGCACTCAATACTTCCTAAAAACATTTAAAATCAATAACAATGTTAGTAAATATCAAATATTTGAAGGGAAGTCTCAGGGAAGTGTTTTGTTCTAATCCATTCAGTGAAGAGCCCTGAAAGTTTTAGTATTCTCTTTCACAGCTATCTGCTTCTCATTAAGATGGAGAAATGGAGCCCATTTGTGTGGAAAGTTTGCAAAAATTATACAGGGTGAACAAGCAGGAGAAGGCATTCATACTAGCTTAGCTAGGTAATTATGAAGAGATTAATCTCTTTAAACTGAGTTCAAGTAATAATGCCAAAAATAATGCTAATAGTAATGGTAAAGATCAGCAATAATGGCTGTAAGGCTGAATTGATTAATTAGCTAGATTAATGTCATTTGGAGACTGGTCCAAAACTTACTTTCCATTAAAATGACATTTATTAAGAAGGTATTCCTACTAATGTAAGAGCACTGTTTTGTATTTTTTTTAATAAAAAAATACAAATATTCATCCAGAGCTGTAAATGACCAGCAGCACCACCTGTAAAACATCAAATCCTCTTTCCTATTATACTTAGTTTAATATAGCAGCTAACCTTTCTGGGTTGAGGAGAATATTGAATTGGGAATTTTACAAAACAGTTGTTCTGGAGCAGACAAACAAAATGGTTATGGAGTCCTTTGAGCTGGGTTGCTTACTTGCTTATGTTTAGACATTTTGCTGATATTTTATTACCAGCTAGGTAATGAGTGCACTGTATATAAATAGGGAGCAAATCCCACACTTACTTATGCTGATGATATTACCTAGTTGGGTAATGAAACATCTGCAAGAAAACAACAAAGCTTGGAGACCACCAAGGATTCCACAGTTCAACCCTGAGCTACAGATATTCTCTTCCACAGGAACAAAATGATTGTCATTTAACAGGTATGTCCAATCAGGAAACTTCTATTTATAAGAAGGCTAAATTTGCTCAATGTCTCTCCCTCTCTTCCTCTCTCTCTCTGTTTTCAAGCACTTCATCACTGTAAGTCATAATAAGATGGAGCTTTGATTTTGAGGGTTCAAACTGTTTATTAATTAACTCAGCAAGGCAAATAATAATTCTATTAACTCCTAAGGCTCCCACCTGAATTCACAGCTCAGCCTACCTTGAGCTCTTAACTTCATTATATGATCAGTTTCAATTTATAGATCTTCATAATATTGTTTTACATTTCATCATAATTAATCTTAATATAGTTAAGATGAGAAAATAAATTGTTTCATGCTGAACACACAATATGTGTATTCACAGGGGGAGTCCTGATTTAGCAATCAACCCTGCTATAAAGAGGTTTGGTGTAATTATAGCTAATAGCAAGCCAATATTCAAATTAGTAGGCCTGAAATAATTCACACCCGTACTGGAGATAACATGTATTGTCAAATTTGGAATCTCTGCTTGCTGCACATAATGGGTTGTTGGGCTATAAAGCAAAAGGAAAAAGTTTGAGTCTAAGATACATTTTTTTCCAAACCTCTTCACTATAGATGAGGAATCTGAAATATTGCTAATATATCTTTCTTGCCTGTTTGTGAGAAATATTTTTTCCTTCAACTCTTTTTCTCTTAAGTGTCATTTGTGCTAATCTGTCTTTGATTTCTGCCAAAGCTATTAATTGCAAATATCCTTTGGTCCTTCTTAAAGAACTGAATATGCATTTGCCAGTAATTCAGCAATTTGGAGACATTTAAACTACATTTGGGCTAATTCTGAGTCTGTTACATTAACATTACTACATCCCCCAATACACTGGGCATGGATCTTCTGAATTGCTTAAATTGTTCAAATAATTATAGAAGGGTCTTTCTCCAGTATCCTTCCCATCAGTAATTTTGCAGCAAAAATCTTAGAAATATAGGAATGGCTCAGTTCTCAATCTTATACAACTTCATTCATCAACAATCTTCTTCAATTTTGTCTCCTTCCTTCTCTTTTCCTCCACAATTCTGAGGCCAAGTATTATCATGACTTGAATCAGAATAGACCCATCCATTTTTATCGGCAACTAAACCTAACCTAACCAGGTTAGATAGGTTTTTGATATGATTCATTAAGCCATGTTTTATATTTTAAGTTCATAAAATGCAGTTGCACAGAATCCCATAAGGAAGAACTTTGTTAGCTTATACCTGATGATTTTAATGTTTTTTAAATTGTTTTTATGCTGTAAGCTGCCCAGAGTTGTTTGACATGAGATGGGAAGCAAATAAATTTCATAATAAATAAATAAAATAAATAAAACTCTTCCATGCTTTCTGTGAATGCAAATCTTTTTACTGCTGTGCTGTTTCCCTGGCATTCCTATATCTAATTATCTTCTATATTACCGTAGTTATTATTTGTTAAATTTATTTGCAACCTATCTCACTGTGGGGCTACTCTAGGCAGCTTACAACAATAAAAAGGAAGAAATGAAAAGAGTGTTAACAAAACAGAACTAAAATAATACAACAATAAAATAAACAATGCAAAAGGATACAATGAGAATACATCAATATGATACCAAAAAGATGGATGGGTTGAGAACAGAGAGCAAGGGACGGAGTAGGTGGAGTCTGCCATCAATCTAGCAGCCACCTCCAATGTGGAATTCCCCTGTGTGGTCTCCTGCCCACCAGCAGAGCCAGGTGTTTAGGATCCTACAGAAGGATAGGAGGGTGGGGGCAGATCTTAACTTATAGGATAGAATGTTCCATGGAGGGGGGAGGGGCACTGCAGCAGAGAAGGATCTTCTTCTGGATCCTGATAGTCAAGAGTTCTTTCACCAATGGGATCAATAGAGGTAGGCCCTCTCTGCCAGCACAGGTATTCATTATGTTAATCAGATGGCTCTCTGCCTTGTAATCTGTTATATCTATTTCTCTAATGGCATCCTAGCCCCTAGATCTAATCTTCCCCAAATATTTTGTATTTCAGCTTTCATAATCCTTGGATGTAAGATGTCCTCAACATTTAACAGAATTTTAACAGTATAACAGAGTTGGAAGGGACCTTGGAGGTCAACCCTCTACTCAGGCAGGAAACCCTATACCATTTGCTCAATAGTAGCAACTGTGAGAGGGATCTTAAATATGAGCCAACAGTGTGCTGCAACTGCCCAAAAAGCCAACACAGTGTTAGGCTGCATTAATACAGGGATAGAATCAAGATCACGTGAAGTATTAATACCACTTTACAATGCCTTGGTAAGACCACACTTGGAATACTGCATCCAGTTTTGGTCACCACAATGTAAAACAGATGTTGAGACTCTAGAAAGAATACAGAGAAGAGCAACAAAGATGATTAGGGCACTGGAGGCTAAAACATATAAGGAATGGTTACTGGAATTGGGTATGTTTAGTTTAATGAAGAGAAGGACAAGGGAGGACATGATAGCAGTGTTCCAATATCTCAGAGGCTGCCACAAAGAAGAGGGAGTCAAGCGATTCTCCAAAGCACCTGAAGGTAGGACAAGAAGCAACGGATGGAAACTAACCAAAGAGAGAAGCAACCTAGAACTAAGGAGAAATTTTTGACAGAACAATTAATCAGTGAAACAACCTGCCTCCAGAAGCTGTGAATGCTCCAACTCTGGAAGTTTTAAAGAAGAGACTGGACAGCCATTTGTCTGAAATGGTATAGGGTTTTCTGCCTGAGCAGGGGGTTGGACTAGATGACCTCCAAGGTCCCTTCCAACTTTACTGTTGTTGTTGTTGTTGTTGTTTCAGACAAATGTTGTCCAATCTTTTCTTAAAAACTTCCAGTATTGGAGCACCCACAACTTCTGAAGGCAAGTCATTCCATTGATTAATTAATGTTTTCCCAGTGCCAGCTGAATTTTCCAGTTATTTTTATTTTTAGGGCTTATTTCTTCCCTTTCTGGTTCATTCCCCTTATTAGGTGGTAGTAGGTGAATTCCTGCTTTCTCTTCTTTATTTTTAATGATGCCATGTGAGGCTAAAGCAGAACTCAAGAACTCCAAAACTAAGTGAAATTTTTCTTTTCCAGCATGCCCAAATGTTTCTATAAGTGATAGAAAGAAATCAAATTTAAACTTTCTAAAAAGGAGCTATTCTAGTACAGATGTGTGTATCTTTAGCCACCAACTCTCACTATATTAACCCCTAAACTTTAATACACTGTGGGGACATAGATTGAATACAATATAAAAAGACCCTGTAATGGTTATTGAACTGTTATTTTGTCCCTATCTCCTTTTCATAGATTTTTTTTCTACTAATAAATGAAGACAGAATGTGTACCAGGACAGCATTAAGAGTTACAAATTAATGACATTTTAAACTGGTCTTAAAGTTTTATTTTGAAGCAATCCTAACTTTTCAGAATAAAAATTGAATTTTTAAAAATAACAGGTAGCTTATTTCCTCACTTTCATCCTTGTATATCATTGTTATTTATTGTACTTGTTTATTTAGTAATCAAATTTAGATACCGACCCATCTTGTGAGAAATTATAATCATCATCATTACTGTTAGCTGCACTGCATTGCATGTGTGCTTGCTCTGAGATGGAGGTAGAGATTGCTGGGGAGTATTCTGGATGCAAATTAATGTAAAATGAAAAATAAATGCCCATAGTAATTTTCAAACATGTAGGGCGTTGCTGTTTCCATAATTGTGCCCCCCAGGTGATATCTATAAATAACTTTTCAAATTGTCTGCAAAATAAAGGTCTCATAATATCATAAAGTTATAAATTTTAGATTTTTGGTAACCTAAAAACCTTTTTCTATATTTTTTGGAACATCATAGGGCCTGGCAATGTGTAACGGTATGAGGGAAAACGACCTTGCAAAATGGAGGGAAGAGGTGCTGCTTAGGAAGCAGTCAGATAAGAGAGGGCATAGCCCACAGCTGCATAATGGGTGGAGAAAAGGTGTCAGAAGGGACCCCCCCCTCCAAGTTCTCACACTGTAAAGGAGATGGTGGGAGATTTATACTTTCAGATTTGCAAGATTCTGTTAATGTAGGCTTATAGTAAAGTAGAATTACCTCATTTGGTTGTATTTCCTGTCTGGTCTACCTGGGAACGCTGACACAATGTGAGCTGCAGAAGCCACAATAATTTTATATGAGTTTAAGGAAGCAAGAATCATGGACATTTTTGATATTTGATATTTTGATATTAAAAAAAACCCCACAGTTGGATAGAGATTAAAAGGCCAAGTAGAGAAGTATATCTGGAAAACGAAATGAGCTTATGGGAAAGACGAAAAGAAGTAATCTCTCACTGTATTTGCTGCTGTTTGATGGAGGTGGGAGAATGAGCAGAAAGAGGCATCAGCATATCACAACTGCATATGAAGATTTTTAGTGTCGTGGTGAGATCACACAGTGATTCAATTATACAAGAACCATGGATCAAAACATATGCATGTTTGCCTTTTGAGCATGATTTGATGTCATTAACTCAGTGCTGTTTATTCTGGTTCTCAGACACAGAACCTTTTGGGCATACAGCATATTATCCCAAATTCTAGGATACTTTTTATAGGGAAGCCCATATAACAGAATAACAGAGTTGGAAAGGACTCTGTTAGTCTAGAATTCCCCAACCTTTCGAAGTTGGTGGCTCAGAACAGGGAAAGGGGGAAAAGAAAGGATGGTTTTGTGGGGGGGGGGGTGTAAATGCAGGTGCATGCGTATGCACACAAACACCGGTTACTCATGCGAGTGCGGCCACAAATGCCCACGATGCTCAGGGTGACGCTTGTGTGAATGGGGCTGTGTGTGCATGCACATATGCATGCACCTGCCAGCTACTTACATGGCCCAGTGGTCAATAGGTTGGGGACCCGTGTTCTAGTCCAACCTCCTGCTCAAGCAGGAAACCCGATGTCATTTCAGACTTGCTTTCTTTTGGCAATCAGTGAAGATAATGATAATGATAATGATAATAATAATAATCCCCCAGTGAGGCACTACCTTGACGTGATTGTGGGGCTTGTGTACTCTGAGGAAGATGAGAGCTATGCCAGAGGTTCAACCATACTGGACAGGTCTCATCAGAGGAGTCAGACAAAGAGTGTCTCTCCCATAAAAAATATGGTGAGATGTAAATTTCAGAATGCCATACCGGCTCGGATGTCACCCGGGTTAACAAGGTCCACGCTAGATATTGGAGTTCCTGGATATCTGGTGAAAAATGGGTTACAGGACTCAGGACTGTTGGCTGAGCAACCAGGGCCAGCAGCTGCAGAACTACTGGAAGAAAAGGTGTTTACCCGTCGCAGATATACAGTGATGGAAAACAAAGAAATAATGATCTGTTACTACAGATCAAGTCCAACAAGAAGAGGATATCTAAAACGAATGCACCAGTTCTGGAAAGAACAACATCCAGAATCAGAAATAACAGAACAGAGACTAGCAGATCAACGCCGATTTATAACACGAAATAAAATATTCACAGAAACAGAATTGGACAAACTGCAAAGGTTTACCCAGGGCAAAGAAATCAAAGCCTTACCAGAAGTAATTCAGAATGTAGAGGCAAACCAGGAGGAGTTGGCAGTGAAGGAACCCAGCAGAGATATAGAACTGTTCTCATTTGGAAACCAGGCACCTCTTCCTCAGGAAGAACAAAACCCTCTAACTAAAGAAATAAAAGAATTGAAACAAAGAATAACCGAGCATCTAGAACAGCACAAAAACAACAGAATAAGGCTGCCTGCATTGAAGCTTGTTCCAAAGAAACAGCACAAGCATTAAAAGATGCAAATACTGCAATATCAAGTATAAGCACCAATTCACTGCAAGAAACAAACCAACTAATGTACAGCACAGCTGCAATTATAACAGAATATCTGGGATGCAAAATCAACAAAAAAGAAAAACAAACAGTGCACCAGAAAAATGGAAGGTTAGACTAGAAAATAAGATCAGCAAGTTAAGATCACATGCAAGCAATCTAGAACAGATGAAAGAAAAGAAGCTGAAGAACAAGAAGACCAAAGAATACCTAATCAAGAAATACCACTTAGAAACAAGGAAGATCAAGGAAGCAATGGAAATAATAAAGCAACAAATAACAGCTATAGCCAGGAAAATCAGTAGATATGAAGCTCGAATTGCAAACTATAGGCAGAACCTCCAATTTCAATCCAATCAGAAACGTTTCTACCAATCCATCAATAAAAGGAATCAGTCAGTACCTGACAAGGAAGAAACAGTGCAATTCTGGAAGCAGATATGGGATAATCCAAAGAAATACAACAAGGATGCGGCTTGGTTAAAAGAGGTGGATGCAAATAAAACAGAAGTTGAAATGAAAGAACTAGTAATAACAACAAAAATGGTAGAAAAAAGAGCAAAGAAAATCAAAAATTGGTCATCACCAGGTGAAGATGAACTGCATGGGTTTTGGTTGAAACATCTAACTGTTATACACCCACTCATTGCCAAGCAATTCAACAATATACTACAAGGAGGAGAAATTGAAAAGTGGCTCACAACTGGGAAAACCTACCTAATAATGAAAAATCCAGCAAAAGGGGCAACACCAGGCAACTACAGGCCAATTACCTGCTTACCAACAATTTTCAAATTACTAACTGGTGTGGTAGCTGATGCAGTACAACAGCATCTAGTTGAAAACAATCTCTTTCCACCTGAGCAAAAAGGAAACCACCCCAATAGCAGAGGAACAAAAGATCAACTCCTAATAGACAAAATGATCTTGGAAAACTGCAAGAGAAGGAAGACCAACCTGAATTTGGCATGGATTGACTACAAAAATGCATTTGACTCTCTGCCACATGATTGGATAATCAAGTGCCTAGAAATAACAGGAGTAAGTAGAAACATCAGAAAATTTGTGCAAAAATCGATGGCACAATGGAAGACACAGTTGCAGATCAATGGTGAAAAGCTGGGAGAGGTTAATATCAAGCGAGGAATATTTCAAGGAGATTCATTATCACCATTACTATTTGTTATTGCACTGTTTCCTCTGTCAGCAATACTGAATAACTCAGGACATGGCTATCAAACATCAAAAACATCTGCCAGACTATCCCACCTCCTTTATATGGATGATCTGAAGCTGTATGGAAAAACATCATCTGAAATATAATCGCTGCTCAACACTGTCCGTATATATAGCCAAGATATTGTAATGGAGTTTGGCTTGGACAAATGTGCCACACTTACTATCAAACAAGGAAAAGTAGTTAAAACTGAAGGAATCAAGATGCCCCACGAAAATAACATTAAGAGTCTGGATGAGGAAGAGTACTACAAATACTTGGGTATCCTTCAAGCTGACAACATCAAGCACACTGAAGTCAAGAAAAAGATTAGAGGTGAATACATCAAGAGAGTGAATAAGATCTTAAAGTCCAAACTCAATGGAGGAAATACCATAAAGGCAATCAACACCTGGGCAATCCCAGTCATTAGGTACACAGCTGGACTAGTGGCCTGGACTCAAGCAGAACTAAAAGCAATGGATAGGCAGACCAGAAAAATAATGACAATGAATCATGCCCTTCATCCACGCAGTGACATTGACAGACTTTATCTACTAAGGCAAATAGGTGGGCGTGGAATGCTACAAGTACATCAGATGGTTGAAGAAGAAAAAGTGGCTTTGGAAGAATATCTGAAGAACAATGATGAAGATGCACTGAAATTAGTATATCAGGAAGGCTTACTGACTACTTGAGAGACCAAACTGGCCTACAAGAAAGACCAAATGAAGAACAGAATAGAGGCATGGGAAGACAAAGCACTACATGGCCAATACATTAAAAAAATAGCTGGGAAAGCAGATAATAATAAAACCTGGCAATGGCTAAGAGCAGGAAAATTGAAGAAAGAGACCGAGGGACTAATTCTGGCTGCACAAGACCAAGCCTTAAGGACAAATGCATATAAAGTCAAAATTGAGAAGACAACAACAGACAGTAAGTGCCGCCTATGCAAAGAAGCTGAAGAAACAGTGGACCACTTGGTAAGCTGTTGCAAGAAGATTGCACAGACTGACTACAAGCAGTGGCATGACAAAGTAGCAACAATGGTGCATTGGAAGATCTGCAAGAAATATCATTTGCCTGTAAGCAAGAACTGGTGGGATCATAAAATAGAGAAAATCATAGAAAATGATAAAATTAAACTGCTCTGGGACTTCAGAATTCAAACAGACAAGCACCTGCAACATAACACCCCAGACTTAACATTTGTCGATAAGAAAGACAAAAAAGTCTGGATAGTGGACGTGGCAGTGCCTGGAGATAGCAGAATAGACGAGAAAGAACTGGAGAAGATAACAAAATACAAAGACCTACAAATAGAAATAGAAAGACTGTGGCAAAAGCAAGCAAGGGTAGTACCAATAGTCATAGGCTCCTTGGTGCAATCCCAAAACAACTGGAGCACCACTTGAACACAATTGGCATTGACAAATTCGCTATTAGTCAATTGCAAAAGGCGGCCTTATTAGGAACTGCTTCCATCCTGCAACGATACCTGTAATACCATCAAACATACACATCTGCCTATCCCAGGTCCTGGGTAAGGACTCGATAGGTAGACAAAATGCCAAATCCAGTCTGAACATCTGGCTGACTGTGCGATGATTGATAATAATAATAATAATAATAAAGTTGGAAGGGACCTTGGAGGTCATCTAGTCCAACCCCCTGCTCAGGCAGGAAACCCTATCCCATTTCAGACAAATGGCTGTCCAGTCTCTTCTTAAAAACCTCCAGTGTTGGAACATTCACCTCTTCTGGAGGCAGGTTGTTCCACTGGTTAATTGTTCTAACTGTCAGGAAGTTTCTCCTTAGTTCTAGGTTGCTTCTCTCCTTGATTAGTTTCTATCCGTTGCTTCTTGTCCTGCCTTCAGGCACCTTGGAGAATAGGTTGACTCCCTCTTCTTTGTGGCAGCCCCTGAGATATTGGAACACTGCTATCATGTCCCCCCTCGTCCTTCTTTTCATTAAACTAGACATACCCAATTCCAGCAGCTTTTCCTTATATGCTTTAGCCTCCAGTCCCCTAATCATCTCACACATATACTCATGCCCAGCCACTGGCTTATTAAGATCTGGTATTTTAAAAAAATTCTGATGGTCTTCATAGTGATATTAGTTTTTATGCATTGGCTGGGTTTATTACTGTGATTTGTACTGTATTTTATTGCGAATATTCTTATGCTGGTTAAGATTTTTAAAGATTTATTGTTGGATTTTTATGCTGTTATGGTTTTGACTGAATTCATTGCACACCCAGGGAACAAATTGAGCAAATATAAATAATAACCAGATATGTATGGATTTATCTGTTTATATGTGGCCTGGAGAGAAAGTTAACAGAGATAGAAACCAATTTGCAATAAATTCAGGTCAAACAAAAGAAAATATTTCTCTATGTCTAATAAAGAAATTCTAAAATATACTGATACAAGGTTTCTGATTAACATAGATTTTTGTAGTTAAATAAATCTTAAAGATAATGGTCTGGAGGAGTGTACAATCAACAATGTTCCATGATAATTCTATAAAAATTCATATATAGACAACATCTATAGGCTAGTTGCTGAGATAGGGAGAACTCTTTTATCTGAGCCTTGCAATACTCAGTTTGCTTCAGCCCATTTTCCATCCAAATGCTTGTCTGCATGTAATGTCTCTTGATTTCTGAATGTAATGTTAAAGAAAACATGTTCTCCAAGCAACTTATTTTTACGTGCTTGTTTCCCCTGTGACATATTGTGAGCTGGATCTTTGTGCAATCCATGTTTACATGTTATGGTGATAGCTGTGATTCTTACTTTGATTTTAGGGAAATGTGTGATCATGGAATTTTTAACACAGTAACTCTTTCAACAGAGTTTCATCCAGTAATTCCAAATATAGAAGAGTGTTGTTCTTCTACTCTAAAATCAATTTTGATCAAACATTTTAGTTTAAATATATATTAGAAAGAGCTGATATATCTTAGAGAAGCAATGCCTTTAACTTACATCCTAATGCATTAATTACATAGTGACTTGATGCAAACTATCATCTTCCATCTGACCAGTCTTAAATGGAAAAAAGGGTTCTACTGGGCCAAAATAATTTCCTAAGAGGACTATTTATGTAAAAAAACATATCTGAGATTGAACAGGTCATATATATTTATCATCAAAGAAGAATCATTCCACCATTCCTTATGATTTGTAGAGTTCTTTTCAAGATGTCCCTTTTAGTCTTGAAATATTGGGAACCACAGAAGCCACAAATTTTCCAAAGCCACCCTATTTTCCAAAGCACCAGAAGGCAACACAAGAAACAATGGATGGAAACTAATCAAGGAGAGAAGCAACCCAGAACTAAGGAAAAGTTTCCTAATGATGAGAACAATTAACCAGTAGAATGCCTTGCCTTCAGAAGTTTTGGGTGCCCCATCGCTGGAGGTTTTTAAGAAGAGACTGGGCAGCCATTTGCCTGAAATGGTATAGGGTGCTTGACCAGGGGGTTGAACTAGAAGACTTCCAAGGTCCCTGCCAACTCTGTTATTCAATGTTCTCTGGCACCAACTGTAGTTTCCCTTTGGGGGCAGTTAGCAATTTTCTGGAGTGATTGCTATCATGTTGGGGAAAAGAAATCCCCTTGTTATTCTATACATTAAATGGACTAAGGCTTTTAAACTCGACTATTAATTAAGATAAACTGCCAACTGGCCAAATTTTCAGATTTCCCAAGCAATTCTAGATCTTCCCCTTTCCTCCCCTTTTCCTCCTTTCTCTTTTTTTCCGACCTGCCTTTTCTATAACTGTATGTATAAAACCCTCTCTTTTTCTGGACTGTTAAAGTTTATTTAGAAAAGTAGCTGCTGGGCTTTGAGAGGTATAGGTCAATTGTTTTGTTGGGTTGCATAAAACTGACTGAGACAATACTGTTGCTTTATGATAATTAACATTTAAGCAATTCTGCCTAGGATGAGAATAAAGTCCACTTGAAATCCTAGGGAGTGTAAAATTGTGTATTTTGTTCTCAGGATTTTGGGAGGGATAATCACCACATTTTCTCAGTTCCTAATAGGAGTGTGGTGGGGTTCAATCTACAATATAAAATGAACAGATAGCTGAGTGGCTCTTTATTCCTTTTTCTATTATCACTCAAAATTCCTGGAATGTTTATAAAAGTGTCAGGTGAACTCTTGAACAGGACATTTTGCTTCCAAAATTGTCAGTTTATGCATAAGAGTTAACAATGTTTTTAAGGGGACTAGGTACTTGAGTGGTAACAGAGAAAATAATATGTATTTTGTTTTTTCGTTCAATAAACTCTGTTAACACAATAGGGTAAATCCCAAACTCAAGCTAACACAATGGAGTCACTGTATTCATATTACATAACATGCCTTGAAAAACAAAGCACATTTTAGTTAAATACTCTATAACGGCTTTATTCATACAACATGATAAGACAATGGTGAGATTTCTGCAACTTATTGAACTAAGACATTCCCATTTTAGCTCGATGATGTGCCATCAAGTTGATGTGACTCCTAGTGACAACATAGATTTTTCTCTAAGATGATCTGTCCCAGAATCATAGCCACATGTTTGCTTTTATAACTAAACTCTTCTACATATTTGTACCAAATAATATAGTCAATTGATTTCATTGTACACCATCTGGTATCATCCATATCTATAGTCATTGTTTTGGTTGTTTGAGATTATTAGAAATGAAGAAACCATTGAATTCCAACTAAATTTTCCTCCTTGATGCTTCCAACATTGATCTTCAAGTCTTCAACTGCAAATAGTACAACTTGTTTGCATGTTTGGTCAATTTCAAATTGACCTTGTCCATAAAGCTTGTTATCTTTCTCTTCTTCTACATCAGTGGTTGGAGTATAAGATTGGATAATCATCATATTAATGGATTGTGCATGAAATCTAATTGATAGTATCGGTCACTGACTGTATTATACCCAAGTACTGTCCTTGCTATGTTCTTTCTGACTATGAAAGCAGTCACCTTTCTTCTTCCTTCCATTTTTGTGTCCTGGATGGTAAACAATAAGATCTTCTTTCTGAAAGGGTTCACATGCAGACCTTTTCAGTTTACCAATGTCAATGTACACTTGATTTATTTCGTTTTTGATTGTGTTGAGGTTTAATTTGTTCATACTTCTCTGTTCCATGTTCCAACTATAATTCTGTTTTTGCAGCTTTAGGTTTTCTGTTTTGCATTACAACATCAGCAAGCAGTTATCTTAGAGGCTTTAACCAAGACATATAATAATAATAGTAAAGTAAAGTTGGAAGGGACCTTGGAGGTCATCTAATCCAACCCCCTGCTCAGGCAGGAAACCCTATACCATTTCGGACAAATGGCTGTCCAGTCTCTTCTTAAAAACTTCCAGTGTTGGAGCATGTTAGAGAATTTTAATTTCTCTATTGGTGAAAAATAAATCAGAAGCTCTCACAGTTGACTGCATTTAGCTGATTCAAATAACTTTATATTTATATAAAAATATTTACAGTACCATTCTTCTTTACAGCAACATAACTCAATGAAGTCTTCTTACAGAGACAGACCAGAGACAAAACCTTGAGACTGGAAATCCAGCTCCTAACTCAATACTCTTTTGCACAGACTCAGTAGCACTTTCTTCCCATTGGCTGACTGAGTTACCACATGACTCTCCCTGTTCATGAATATTCCAACACTCCTCCCTTCATGACAGGAAGAGACATCAGGCCTATTGATTTAATACATTCTCCATAGTGAACATTACCCAATGGTTTAGTCATCATGTCTGCCAAATTATCCACAGAACAATGATGTAAACTAATCAATTTTCCTTTTACAGCTTCCCTGACATTACAATACTTAATGTCTACATGTTTACTTCTGTTCTTCACCCTGTCACCAGTTGCCATTTTTATACAGGCAGCATTGTCTTCAAATACCTTTACAGATTCTTTTACATTAATATTTAAATCTTGCAACAACTGTACATACCATGTAACTTCAGAACACAATTCAGATAAGGCAATAAACTCTGCTTCCGCTGTTGAAATAGCAACAGTTGTTTGTTTTCTGGACTTCCATCCAATCAGAGTCCCCCCAAACAATATTATAATCCCAGAATTTGATTTCCTTGTGTTTATGTCATTTGCATAGTCACTATCGCCATAACACTTTAATTTCAATTCCTCAGTAATCTGTATTTGAAGACCCAAATTTATAGTTCCCTTTAAATATCTGAGAACCCTTTTTTACACTCATCCAATGTAACTTTGTAGGTGCAGCAGTAAAACGACTCAAAATGCTTACTGCGCAAGCTATGTCTGGTCTGGACCACTGTGATAACAAACTCCCTATTGCTGAGTGATATATCTCTTGATCACAGGTTTCACCTTTGTCCACACTTAAACTATTATAAAAATCTGCACTCATGGGTGTGGGAGCAGTATTGCAATCTTTCATATTATATTTCTCCAATAACTGCTCAATTTTTCTCCTTTGACTGAGAATATAACCACCTTTTTCATTTTTCTGTATCTCTACACCAAGATAATTTTTTATTTCTCCCAAATCCTTTAATTCAAATTTCTTTCCTAATTTATCAGCAAATTCTTTGATTGTGATGCATCCTTTGCGATGAAGCAAAGATCATCCACAAATGATAACAGTAGACAATTCCCTCCTTGTAACTGTCCAGTATATATAGTTATCAGCTTTGCAACTTTTAAATCCAAGATCCTTTAAAGCAGTATCTAAACAGATATTCCAGTTTCTGGCTGACTGCTTCAGCCCATAAATAGCCTTGTTTAATTTATATACGATGTTAGGTTTTGCAATTTCATATCCTGGTGCTTGGATCATATAAATTTCTTCCTCTAACTCAGCATTGAGGAATGCAGTTGTGATATCAAAGTGCCAGATTTTATGCTTATATGCAGCTGCCAATGCCAGTGCTAATCTTATACTCTCACTTTTCACAGTTGGCGCAAATACTTCATCATAGTGCACATTCTTTAATTGTGAAAAACCTTGTGCCACTAACCTGGCCTTATACTGTATATCATTATTTGGCAATACCTTTTTCTTATATACCCATTTACAACCCACAGCTTTGGTTCCCTGTGGCAAAGTCACTGATTTAAATACTTCATGGTCTCTCATGGATTTCATCTCTTTATCCATGGCCTCCTTCCATCTTTCTTGTTCAGCCTTTGGTAATGCCAACACCTCTTTATAACTTCTTGGCTCATACCACACATTGCAAACCTTTACCTTGCTAGCAGAATACCTGTCAGGCGGAATTCCTTTATTACATCACTCTGACCTACGTGGTATTAACTGCTCCTGTGTCTCAAGTCCTTCTGGCTCCATGTCTTGTTCAGCCTCTCCTCCCTGAACATGGACATCTTCTATAATCATTTTTTCATCATTAGATGAGTTATTGTCACTAAACAGATCGCCGTCATTAAGTGAGACATACCCAGAATTTGCATTAATTCTATCCCAATTTTGTTCTGCAAAATTAGCAGACCTTGAAATTATAATTCTTTTACTTCCATCGCTAAAGCGATATCCTTTTGACCCTGGCTCATAGCCCACAAACCTGAGCTTTCTTGCCTTTTGCTGTCCCTTTCTTCTGATTGCTTTTGGAATATGTACCCATGCAGTACTTCCAAAAATTCTCAAATGTGCCAGTGATGGCTTTCTCCCATATAGAATGGCATATGGAGTATTATTAATGGAGGAACTCCACAGCCTGTTAACTATATAATTAGCAGTCAATATGGCTTCTCCCCAATATGACCTGCTCATACCAGAATCCTCCAATAATGAATCTTTCATTGTTTGCAAAACACCATTTCTTCTTTCAGCTACACCATTCTCTGCTGCTGTGTAAGGATTTGTACATCTGTGTCTTATCCCCAACTGCCCCAACCATTGTTGGAATTTAGTTGACATAAATTCAGTACCTCTGTCAGTTTGCAACTGACACACTTGTTGTCTGTACCTTCTCTCTACAAAACTTACCCACTGTTTGAATTGTTGTAGCACCTCTGTCTTTGCTCTAAGCAAATAGCAAAATGAATACCTGCTAAAATTATCAACAAATTACCAGTGCATATTTTGCTCCTCCCAAACTGGCTTGCATAGGTCCCACCAGATCTGCATGAACCAGCTCTAGAACTCTTTTTGTTTGTCTTGTGCTATTTACTAACTGGGAATGCCTTTGACTTTGATGCTTTGCATACTGCACAATCCAAATATGTTTTGCATCCCTTCAAATTTAGCCCTTCTGCAAAATCTTGCATTTGCTGCAAAACTTTAAAGCTTGCATGGCCAAGTCTTCTATGCAGAAGATGAACACATAAATCATGCTCTGCAACATTCTTAAATATGTGGGAACATTGAGCCTTTTGTCCCTGCAATACATATAGATTATCTTCCTTTATGCCTTCTGCACAAATATTCCCATTCCTTTTGATGAGACATTTCCCATTTACAAAAATGACCTCAAAACCTTGTTTGTCTAAATTAGACACACTTAACAAATTATGTTCCATCTCAGGTACACAAAGCACATTGGTAAACTTTGATTCCAAATATGGAATTTTTACATCACCTCTTCCAATGACTTTTGCTTGCTGGCCATTTGCCAAAGCCACAGCTTCTTGTGCTACTGGAACAAACCTGCAAAATAATTCAGAGTTATTAACAATTGTTTGACTTGCTCCACTATCAATTAGCCACTTGTCTCTGTTGTTGCTATTGCAAACTTTTGCAACACCAAAATGTTCCTGTTGCAAAGCAGTCCTTTTTCTTTGCACAAATGTCTTGTTCTGCAAATTGTTCCTTTGCAAACAGTTCCTTTGCAAATGTGTCTTTTCTCCACAAATGTAGCAAGAAGCTCTCTGCTTGCAAAATCTCTTTTGTTGCAATTTGGTCCGGGTCTGATCTGCTTGTTTCTTCTCCTCTGGAGACTTGCAGTCTGGACCCCCTCCTCAGGAATTTCTCCTCCTCGTGGCTGCTTCTAAAATGGCGTTTTTCTTGTTCATTAAGCAAACATGCCTTTAAAGCCTCAAACTTTAAGTCTTGCTCTTCTTTGCACTCAAATATTGCAGAAACTGTGTCCCAGGTTTTATCTAAACTGTTCAACACCAATAAAACCTTCTGGGACTCAGGGAATTTAATCCCACATTGTTCTAAGTCCAAAAATAAACTTTGCATTTTATTTAAATGCTGTTCCACAGATTCACCTGGTTGCAAATAGGCTCTGTAAAGTTTTCTTGATAATTGCACTATGTTGTAAGCAGAAACATTCAGGTGCACAGCTCTCAATTTCAACCAAATCTCCTTTGCAGTCTTTAAATTTGCAACATTTAGAAACTGATCATCATCTAAATTCAAGATAAGATAAGCTATAGTTTGATCATGGCTTTTCTGATCTGCAGCTGCAAACACTTGTGGTGGATTTTCAACAATATACCACAGCTCTTTTGCTTCCAGCAAACATTCCATTTTTGCAGCCCACACAATGTAATTCTTCTTGCCCAAATGAGGCATACAGCTTTCCTTAAATTCCATTGCAGCCATTCTGCCTTGTTGTTATACTTTCTAAACACAGGCAATTTCTTCCAGCTTTAAATTACAATGCAGTCCTTAGTAAGCTCTGGGCCCATAACCTGTTAGAGAATTTTAATTTCTCTATTGGTGAAAAATAAATCAGAAGCTCTCACAGTTGACTGCATTTAGCTGATTCAAATAACTTTATATTTATATAAAAATATTTACAGTACCATTCTTCTTTACAGCAACATAACTCAATGAAGTCTTTTTACAGAGACAGACCAGAGACAAAACCTTGAGACTGGAAATCCAGCTCCTAACTCAATACTCTTTTGCACAGACTCAGTAGCACTTTCTTCCCATTGGCTGACTGAGTTACCACATGACTCTTCCTGTTCATGAATATTCCAACAGAGCATTTACTGCTTCTGGAGGCAGGTTGTTCCACTGATTAATTGTTCTCACTGTCAGGAAGTTTCTCCTTAGTTCTAGGTTGCTTCTCTCCTTGCTTAGTTTCCACCCATTGCTTCTTGTCCTGCCTTCAGGCGCTTTGGAGAATAGCTTGACTCCCTCTTCTTTGTGGCAGCCCCTGAGATATTGGAACACTGCTATCATGTCCCCCCTCATCCTTCTCTTCGGTAAACTAGACATACCCAATTCCAGCAACCGTTCCTTATATGTTTTAGCTTCCAGTCCCCTAATCATCTTTGTTGCTCTTCTCTGTACTCTTTCTAGAGTCTCAACATCTTTTTTACATCGTGGTGACTAAAACTGGATGCAATATTCTAAGTGTGGCCTTACCAAGGCATTGGTATATAATAAGCATAATTAAAAGCTCTTGAGCTCTTCCTCAATAGCATGTTGAATGCCATCTGACCTGTGAGGTTCACCATGTAGCACTATATCATTAATCATTTTATCTTGTCTATCTATTTGATTTTCCTAGTAAAGAGGTTTACTATTTCCTTCTCCCACACAATATGGAATGATACCATTGCCATTGACACTAAAATGACCACCCATCTTCTTATATTGTTACTGCCCAGTATGGGTGCCTGCTTGTTTTAGCCAGGCAGCTGAGATGACCTTCATATATCTTTGGTGATGCTGCTAGGATATTATATACTTTTAGCATATACTTGTGGTGTTCTTCATGTATCTCTCGCAGGGACCTCCCCTCTCCTCCACCATGATAACACAGGACAGCAGGACTTGAGGTCCACTTTAGCCTAGCTTAGTAGATTATGAAATTTTAATCACAATATAAGTTTCTTGTCCTAAGTTTGATTCAGCAAATTGTATGACTTTTTATAAAAAAAATTTACAGGAAATTTGGCCAGTTTGGGATTCCAAACCAAAGACCAAAACTTAAAATTTAATGAAATTACCTAATTTATCTAATCTTAGCAACCCCTGTTTCCTTCTCCTTAGTGCTGCAACTATATATATGTTTAAAATTTCTGTTCCAGGGCCTTACTCTTTATATTTAATGATGTTATAATCTGTGAAAACGTTGTGGTAGTAACCATGATTAATCTTCTTGTGCCAGGAAAATTTTTTCCTTCAGAATGTATGGGATCACAAAGTGTAAAGTATCATTGTGTTCATGCATCATCTGAGTGGTGGAAGGAACAGCTTTCTTCAGTTCATTTTTTTTCTTGATTATTCCTTGCTGTGTGCAGAAGAATGGAAAATATGGTCACTTTCCCCTTTCTGTTGAGTACAGAGAGGAGGATTATCTTCTCCATGTGTTATGGTAGACTTCCATTTGTTCCTGTAGACTTTGGGAGGACTTGGGAACTGGAATTTTTCTGTTTGGGACTCATATTTATGGTTTTGTCTTTGTTACCAATTTCTTGCTAGTGCACTCTTAATTGACTATGAAAATTATAATATTTTATTGCCTGATAAACAAAGTTGCCAAAATCAACTTCTAGCAGCTAACTTCATAGAGCTGGATGGACAAGCATGCCCAAATTTAGGTTTGTGATATATAGTATGAATAATCCCTCAGGCTCATGGACTAAAGAAATAACTCTTCCTTTCTGGCACATAATTTGAGAAATATAATCAAAATATCTTCTAAATGAGCTGGCGTTTCTTTGTCAGGTAGAAAAAGTCACCTTGCAATCCTTCAAGTATCTACATGGCTATTTACTGCTCTTCTCCAATACCCTTAAAATTCAATTTATTACAGTTAGCGATAATGAGATTTTCTATATCTGAAAAGAAGAGAATCTCTTCCTGTCTTGTGCCTGACAGTGTATGTTTAGTTAGGCAGTGAATATAAGTTGCTTCTGTCATTTCACCAAGAACGTTTTTTTTTCTGACAACGTACACTAAAAAGAATACTTTCAATTATTCAGGAAAATACAACTGCTGCCTATGAACAGATGCCCATCTGGTTGGGTACAAATTAGCTTTTGATGTCAAAGTCATTAAAAGCAGTTCAATAGCAATGTATAAGGTATAGACAAATGTTGCTTAATATACTGGTCAGCACTGGCCTTATCCTTATTCAATTGTCTTTAAAGCCTCTGTGGATTTTGAAATACACTCAATGATTTAGCTGAGAAATAGCTTCCATTACAAGACCACAGAGAAGATGGAGGCAGGAGGATTCCACAGGATGAGAATTGATTAGTTAGCAGTAACCATCATTGATTTCCTGCTGACATTATGAAATACTTCCTTAAAGAGAATGAAAAAATTGTAAAATTCTTCCAAGAAATTCCACTGAAAGTGGAATTTGAAACTTTCCTGTAAGACAAATCCCAGCATCAATAATCATTAGCTTTTGCCTTATAATACACAATCTGCATAGAAAAAGAAAAAAGAAAAGGGAAAGATGGAGGGGGAGAAGGAAGCGGCAGTCTTTTGAGTTCAAAGACATGCTGTTGTGCAGTTCATCTGTGGACAACAAGGTGGTTTTGCAGTTCCAGTCTGGAAGCATAGAGTCTATCACAGTGGGGGCACTGAAAAATCCATTGTTATAGTAACTGTGGTGTTAGTCTGTGATACTGCTCATGGTTTTCTGTAATTTTTGGTGGCACCTATCTTCAAAACAATTGGAGGCTTCATAGCACAAGGCTCACCAGCATGTTCTGTCAGCAGCTGCAGCTTCTAGTTCCTTTAGTGGGATGTCACAGTGGTGTAGAGGTTTTTTTTCATAATCTGCAGCATTTCCATGTGTAACATCTTTTCCCAGATTTCAGTACACTATAGAGCAACTGGTGAAGCATCTATTCTGAAGATGTGCCATCTATTCTGATGAAGTATTCCACTCATCTCATCTGAGCTCTGATAATCAGGTACTCAATGCCGGAGGGCTCTGTGCAATCCAAGACCCCTAGGTTGGAGACATGATCTTATCAACAAATACCAAGGATGGAGTGGAGATCACACATGTGAATTTTCTCCAATTGTTTGATGTGTCTTCAGTGCAGATTCCAGGACTTACCTTCATATGGAACAGGCATGTCAAACTTGCGACGTCACATGATGTCGCGTGACATATCACAACTTTTTCCCCATTGCCGGCAATGGGGTTGGCGCAGATTCATCATGACGCATCCGGTCTGCGGGCCGGCAGTTTGACATGCCTAATATAGAAGAAAAGGGATAACTACAATATATATAACTGCAGTTTTTGTGACAATATACATGTTGTATTGATTGAGCACTCTAGTTCACAGATGTCCTGGTGCCTGACTGGCCTTATTGATTCTGGAGTCAATTTCTTTGTTTATAACCCCATCACTTGAGATCATGTTTCCCAACTGTTTGAAGCTGTTTATATTTGTTAGCTGAGTATCATCAACAATGATTTTGGTTCTACTATCATGGTATTTGGCATGGGTTGGTAAAATACTTCAGTCTTGTTGAGGCTGGTAGTCAGGCAAAGAACATAGCAGCATCTGAGAATTAGTTCAGCAACTAATTCAGCAACTGTATATAACCTGTGTCCTTGTGCTCCAGGAATACACAATATGCATATAACTTGTCCTTGTGCTCCAGGAATACACAATATGCAAACGAAGAACAGATTGAATGGCTATGTGATGGACTATAGTAACACAGCAGTTTCCCAGGAAGCACATCCCAAGGGATAGTGGTGATGAGACAAGGGACAGCACAGTCCAGAGCTGAATTTGGGAAGAGATTTAGGATAGCCACTCTCTAGAATCTTCCAGGATTTATCTGTTAGCTTGGGATAGTATAGGTTTGGTCTGTCAAGATTCTGTCTATGCAGTGTAAGCAAATATAGAACTGAATTTTGGCTGGATTGTTTTGCATTGTTCTTTGGCTAGGCCTGACAGGATAGCACATCCTGTTTTACCCCATTGGATATGGCAAATATAGCTGATGCATCATCATTGTAAAGAACCTTTCCCATCATTCCATCATGGAGTAGCTGAATCAACTTCATGATGCCTTCATTTAGTCAAATGGGTAGAGATGTTTTTTCCGCAGATCAGTTTTGATTACAAAAACCTACTTCATGAGTCCTCTTGTCAGTCTATGATTTTCCTGTCCAAAAGAATGGTATATCCATTCACTGTTTCCTGTAATGAACACTCATCTGCCAGCCTGCTTTGACTGAATGCAGCAATGTCAATGTTATAACAGTAAAGTTTGGCTGCTATGAGTGCTATTTGTCTTTCAAGCTTGACACCTTGTCTCTATTCAGCAAGGTTTGGATGTTCCAGCTTCCCAAAATGAATTAACTTTGATTCTTTTTCCTTGATTTTCGACTGCTAAGGAGATGATCTGCTAGCTGTAGGTAATTAGCCAGATGTTATTGTGGGTAGGCAATGTTTAGGGTACCTTTTATAACCCTTTCCTCATGTGAGAGTGGGCAGTATCCTAGAAGGGCTGCCCTGTTACCTTGAGTATTGCTGGACATCTCACCTGATACTAAAATGAATGGCCACTGGTTCAAGGGCCACCCAAATGCAGGTTTTTTCTTGTAAAATTTTTTTATTTTCAATTTTACAATACATAACGATCTTACAAATACTTCAGATAAAAAACAAAACAAATTGATACACACCACATTGGTCTTTCCCCGCCCATTTCCCCCCAAACTGCATCCCATCTCAAACCAACTTACTTCTTTCCCTCTTTTTCTTCACTCACCAAATGCAGGTTTGTGACTACAACTGCCAGTGGTCTCTTCCTATTGCTTTGCCACTCCCCTATTGCTACTAGGACTCAATAAATTGGGTTTGGACTGAGATGAGTTGTAAAGGAAGATGAATTTCACAATAGAAACCTGTGCATGATAGAGTTTTAAGTGGAACTGCTGCTGCACGGGGCAATCCCACTGTCTCAGCAGAAAACACCATTTATTTATTTATTTGTTTGTTTGACTTGTATGTCATTCATCTCATCTAGACGCCACATGGTCATATGATTTTTGAAAAGAGACTAAATAGTCACTTGTCTGAAATGATATAGAGTCTCCTGCTTGAGCAGGAGGTTGGACTAGAAGACATCCAAGGTCCCTCCTAGCTCTATTCTGATTGCTTGTTTGATTATGGTAGCCAAAAATTAGAATGACCATGAGTGATTCACTTAATGATCACTGTGGAACCAAATTTACCAAAAGGCATATGCCTTCATCAGGTTAAGTAAGCCGTAGCTCATAATAGCTATAGCCTTTAAGAATGTTAGTCTGAAAAGATGCTATAAGATTTATGCCTTGGTAAGACCACACTTGGAATATTTCATCAGTTTTGGTCACCATAATATAAAAAAGATTTATGATTCTAGAAAGAGTGCAGAGAAGAGCAAGAAGGATGATTAGGGGACTGAAGTTAAAACATATGAAGAACAATTGCAGGAATTGGGTGTGTCTAGTGAAAAGAAGGACTAGGGATGATATGTTCCAGTGTTCTATTATCTAAGGTGCTGCCACAAAGAAGAGGGGGGACAACATATTCTCCAAAGTGCCTGAAGGGAGGACAAAAAGCAATGGATGGAAATTAATCAAGGGGAGAACCAACCTAGAACTAAGGAGAAATTTCTTGACAGAACAATTAATCAGTAGAAGGACTTGCCTCCAGAAGTTGTAGGTGCTCCAACACTGGATGTTTTTAGAAAGAGATTGGACAACCATTTGTCGAAATAGTATAGGGTTTCCTGCTTGAGCAGGGTGTTGGACTAGAAGGGTCTTTCCATCTCTGTTATTCTGCTGTTCATTCTGATTTCTGATAAAACACATTTCTCTCAGATAGTGGACATCCATATTTATGTATGTGAGGTAAAAAGTGGCAGATTTGATAGAATGTAATGGTTGTTTTGAAGGGGGCAATTATCTCCTAGCTGTAGACGATACATAGATGTTAGCTGAAGAAGTATAGTTCCACTACTGAGTGAGCTCTTTTTCAGATTTTTGTGGAGGTAGAGAACTGGGAATTAGTCTCGAATTTCAGTACTGTATATCAAGGGTGTCAAACTCATAACGTCACGTTACATGTCGTGACATAGTGCGACTTTTTTTTCCATTGCTGGCAATGGGGTGGGCGCGGTTTTGGCATGACACATCCGGCCCACGGGCCAGCAATTTGACACCCCTACTGTATATTAATCAACTTTCCTGAATCTCTCAATATCTTAAGACTACACTCCTATTGCTACTGAGCATCATATCCATTCCAGCTGTGATAGGTGGTAGCTGGAACTGAACACACTGGAGAGGGCATCAGGTTGGGGAAGGTGGAGAAAGATAAATGAACCACATTTTTCCTCAAAGAGTCACTTCATGCCACATTTCTTTTCTCATGCTTGGGTTTAGAAATTTAGCTCTAAGGGGATTAACCCTGAGTGTAACATTATCAATTAACTTGGCCTTGGAAATGCCTCCCTTCTGCCCCTTCACTTGCATTTTCCACAAGTCATATTAGAAGCTTTTCTGAAATCCTCTTTGCCAATCAGCTGTAAGATGATTTCTGCTTCAAGCCTCTCTACCTCCTTAACTCACAGAGGTTTTGTCCCCCCGCTTGTGGAAGTCTTAACTTTTGCACAGGAGTCTTATTATTATTATTTTTTTCAAACTGTCTTTTAAACAGAAAGAATTAAACCTGCCATCTTTGTATGCATGACCCTGGCACGTACAAGAGCTTTCAACATATTCCATGGGCTTTAAAGTGTCCAAACCAGACATGGAAGTGTGAAGACTCATTTTACTGTACACTTTTCCTCTGAAATATTTTACAACCTCTGGGGTCTGCTTGGTTTCATTTCAGACGCGGAGAAGAAGACATCCTGAGAATCGCTTCAGGGGAAGGAAGGACTTTCAGAAAGAAAGTGGGACAGTCAAAGGGGGAGCAGGATGATGGTGCTTTCTCATCAACAGAGATACATAGCAACAACATTTTCTATCACATCACAGCAAGAAAACAATTCTAAGACAAACATAGCATTATCAGAGATATTTTAAGATCCAGGGCAGATCCAGGGTTGGACTAGAGAACCTCTAAGTTCCCTTCCAACTCTATGATTCTATGAAGGCAAGGTAGAAAAACAGAAGCTCTTTTTAGGGGATGTCCAAAGGTGCTTTTTCCAAAAGACAACTGGACTTTCTTGGTTTTTTTTTTTCTTCAAAAATGTTTTGATGAACTAGAACTGAAGAAGCTTCTTGGATGAGAAGTGAAATGTTTTCAAAGAAAATAATCAAGGAAGTCCAGTTGCCTTTTGGAAAAAGCACCTTTGGGACAACATGATCTGGATGATTGAGAATCTCCATAGACATTTGTAGGGGAGGAAAACGTAGGGCAGCTGAGAAGTACAGATTTGACACAGTGTCACCTTTTGCAAATGATGCAAACAAAACTTGGATATGTATTTATTAGATTTAAATCTTGCCTTTTGGGCATGAGCTCCAGGTGACATGTATAGTTCTCGCTCTACTTTCCCAATAACAGCCCTTGTGAGGTCAGTTGGACTGAGAGAGAATGATTGGCCCAAAGTTACCTGATGTGGCTAAGGGTTTGTCAGCTCCACACTTCTCAATAAACTACACCAGCAGTCACTGGCAAGGCATCAAAAGGGGAATTTTTACTGACCTGTGTCCTTATCAACCTACAGCATCATTACATTTTTTTGTAATTTTCTGTGGAAAGGAGTTTTAGGATGGCTCTACTATGCCGATCCATGGCTTAGACCAAAGTCCAGGTGTTTGACCCAACCATCCTTCCTCTTTCAAGAATGTTAGATGAAGTTGCAATTTAAATTTGGCTTCCTTCGCTATGAAAATGTGAAGCCCTTGATGAGGACTTAATTAACTCTCCTGTAGACTGCTGGTATATATTAGCACCCAAGAATTCTATTGATTAGTCATGATCATGACCCAGTCAAATCCCCTCCCACCTCCCAGAGGCCACTTTTCAAAAAGCCACTGGAGCAGACCGTGATTATAAAAGAGCAGATTATAAATTACCCTGACCCTTGCTGCCAGGTTTCAGCCTATTAAGCTGCTAATTTCCATTCGGCATAGAACGCTATCCACAGATGCTTGCTGCTTCATTCTTACTTTCCAAACCAATGTACCTTTCATTAACTTGAATGAGGATGTATTGACCCAGACGGAAGGAAAAAGTGAGCTTATTGGAATTAATAGGCTTCTTAAAAGTACCCTGTGCAAGGAGATTTTGCATGGCCCATATTAATTGTGATCAATAGCAGGGGTTCCATCCTGTCCTTGGTCCTCGGGTCTGGTTTCAAATTCATCACAGTGGATTTCACAGTCAGCTCCCCTCTTTTGACCTATTTCTTTTAATTATTGCAACGGGCAGCTGTCCTGAAGGCTACCATCTTTGTCCTAGAGGGAAAGGAAGCTCAGTGAGAGTGACAAAATGCCAGTGCTTGTGCCCAGACAATAGCTATTACAACAATCACAACCCAAAGAAAGAGATTTATTTCAAAAGGGCCTTTGCTGGAGGGTATTTTCCCTTCTTTTTCAACAGCACTGAACTAGAATAATAAAAACTCTGTTTCATCATTGGTAAAACTATCCCCAGGAGCTTGTAAAGGTTCCTTCTTCAAGGCAATTAGAAGATGGTTGTAGACTATCTTGTTTCACTGAGCTTTCAACCTTACTTAAGATTTACTGGTGTTTATCTGAAGGGAAGTTGATTTCTATGATTAATAATAGTAATAATAATAATAATAATAATAATACAAAGACCTACCAACATAAATAGAAAAACTGTGGCAAAAGCAAGCAAGGGTAGTACCAATAGTCATAGGCGCCTTGGGTGCAAACAACTGGAGCACCACTTGAACACCATTGGCATTGACAAATTCGCTATTATTCAATTGCAAAAGGCGGTCTTACTAGGAACTGCTCCCATCCTGCGACGATATCTGTAATACCATTAAACATCCACATCTGCCTATCCCAGGTCCTTGGTAAGGACTTGATAGGTAGACAAAAATGCCAAATCCAGTCTGAATATCTAGCTGACTGTGCGATGATCAATAACAATAATAACAATAACAAACAACAACAACAACAATAATGTAAAATAATGAAAATGGAGAAGCTAAACTGCTTTAGGACTTTAGAATTCAAACATGCAAGCACCTGCCAGTCTTAACAACTGTTGATCAGAAAGACAAAAATGTGAACATGGCAGTACCTGGAGGCAGCAAAGTAGAAGAGAAAGAACTGGAGAAAATAATAAAATATAAAGATCTGCAAATAGAAGTTGAATAGTTGTGGCAAAAGAAAGCAAAGATAATTCCAATAGTAATAAGTGCTTGGGTGCAATTCCAAAACATCTGGAGCACCACTTGAACACCATCAACATTGGTCAACTGCAAAAGGCAAGCTTTATTTGGAACAGCTTACATCCTGTGAAAATACCTTTAATACCATCAAACAACAACATCTGTCTATTGCAGCTCCTTGGGAAAGACTTGCTAAGTGGATAAAATGCCAAATACAGTCTAAAAATCTGGCTGACTGTAGGACCAACCATAATTAGCACGCTATTATTCATCTAAAGTCTTTTGATATAGGGGTGGGCTATAAAATATGTAAAATAAATAAATGCCATGTCTAGCATCTTATGTTCTTATACTACATATTATTTGGGAAGAATTCTTTATGTGTTCAACTTATATCTTGATTTACTTTGAGGAACTTAGGGCAATATGTGTTATGTTCTTCCAAATCGATCCATTCTATAATAAACCTTTAACATAGGATGGGTTGAGGAAGTGTGTGGCTGGTTTAAATTACATAATGAGTTTCTATTGTTGAAGGTTTAGCTGAAAGCTTTATCCTATGATGAATGGATTGAGGAACTTGGGATGTTTAGCCTTAAGAAGAGAAGGCTAAGGGGAGACATAATAGTAGTCTTCCAATACTTGAAGGGCTGTCACAGGGCAATAGGGTGTAAATTTATTTCCTTTGTTGCCTAAGGAACCAGTGGATGTAAGCTTTATAGAGAGTGATCCAAACTAGAAATAAAGAGAAATGTTCTGACGGGAGAACTATTAAGCAATGAAACAGCTCATCCCTGGGGATCTTTAAAGAAAGTATGGACAGTCATTTATTTGGGATGCTACAAGGATTCCTACCTCAGGCATGGATTAGAAAACCTCCAGGTCTCTTCCCACCCTATGATTCTAAGAAAGACCTGAACTGAGGTGTCTCTGGTCTTAATCCAATTCCTGAACCACTATTACAGTCTGGCTTGTACTTTGCAAGGATAAGGTATTTCAGTGGTTGATATAAAATGAATTAATTTATCTATACATTTCAAATCCAAGCTAGGAAATGATTACCAAACATGCAAATGCAAGATAGCTCTGGAACAAGCAACAGGAATGAATTAACCATCATGGCCTTCTTTCAGAGATGCTAGGTGGAATGCTGATGGAAGCAAAATGTAGGATGAGATCAGACTTTTGCAATCCAGTGCTCTTTAGAGACATCCACCCAAATCCCATTACTCCCAGTTATAGTGGTCTATGCGATTGGATGAGATGGTCCTTAGTCTTGTTCAGTGCTTGTCTGTTTCTTTCCCCCATCTCTGAATCTATTTCTTGGAAAAAAAGAAAAATTAATAGACTTTTAACAGAACATTTTTAAACCCCTGCTTTTGTTCCTGCCATGCAAGTCTTCTGTGGGTGAGCAATGGCATTCCACCAGAGGGGCAATAAATCCATCATCCTTCATGCCACCCGGATGATCTATGACATGAATGCATCATCGGAAAAGCAGCCTGCTGATCAGTGAGGCTTTCATGATGTATTTGTGTAAACTCTAATCAAAAGGTCATTGCCCTGATGATGTATTGCTTGATAGCATCGCCAATCTGCACCTACCATGAAGTCTTCTTGCACATAGCAAATAATGTGCATGGATTTGGAGAAAAAAGAGCAAACTGGATTCTCTTCCTCATAATGGGCTAGAGCAGGAGAGGACAGTACTGAATCTCATTCTGCTACAAGGTGGAATTTTCTACATCATACCTACAGGTAAATCTTTGACTTATGACCAGTTGCTTAGCTATCGTTCAGAGTTACGATGGACCTACTACTTTGAGGCTACTTATGATCTGATACTGAAATTCTGGTGGTTGGGCTCCTATACTCTCACATGACCAAACTTCAGGTGCTTACCAATATGGTTGTATTTATAGCCCATTTGCAGCATCCTGTGGTTAAGCAATCCCAATTTACAATGGTTTTGCCAAAAACCAAAACCAAAAAAACAAAACAGCACTTCTGGTTTTCAGTCAAATCACATTATAGTGAACCATGAGATGACTTAATGATCATGGTGTTTGTTTAACCACTGAGGCATTTGCTTAATGATTGCCATGTTCACTTATCGACCACCACAAAAAAGATAATAAAATCAGATTGGCCACATGACCAATCTATTTTATGACAATTACAACTTAACAACTGCAATGGGTAGGCTCTATTACAGTTTCATGTCATATACAACTCGAGGCCTGAGAGCTGCATGCAACTTGCTAGTCAGTCAAGTTGTGTTTCCTGACATTTCCAAGTTTCACCTGACATTTCTCATCCACCTTCATTTATTATTTCCTCTGTTGTGCCAATTTTCTGTATCATTTCTGCTACCTTCCTCCTTCCTCTCAGGAACACCCAGATAATAATACTAACAATTAATTTCAATTATGTCTTGCATTCACTTTATCTTTTTGGTGTGCGCTGCCAGTCCTATAAGGTAGACGAAACTAAAAAAACAATGTCATGTAGGTCTGTACTCTTTTTATTGTAACCACTCTAATAACAGGCTCTTGAAATCTGGATGTGCTTCCTTCTGCCTATCTTCATGGAAATTAGGGAGGTGCTAGTCTGAGATGCTTTTTCAAGTTACTTTCTTTGGCCAGGGCCCTTTTATCTGACAGTTGCCTTGGTAGTGGCTCTTTCTCCTGTCCTCCACGGCCATTCCCTTTCCCCCTCTACAGCCCTGCCTCTTTGCAGGGTGGTTACCAATATACCATTGAAAGGTTCGTGTCTTCAGCAAATGGCCATCTAGCATAGCATACATGGCCAGTGGTGAGGGATCATGGAGACTGCATTCCTATAAATCTGGAACTGGTTTCTTTCCAATATGAAGATGTTTCCACTTCATATTCAAGAACCGATTTCATTGGATATATGGGAGGTAATTTGGGTTAGAAATGTAAAATTTACTCAGGGTCAAAATTTAAGAGAAAATTTTTATAAAATGTTTTATAGGTGACATTTGGATCCCAAAAAGCTGTCTTATATGTCTCCCAATTTACAGCCCAAATGCTGGAGATGTGGTAGCTTGGATGCAACCTATTTTCATATTTGGTGGACTTGTAGAAATATAAAAGCTTTTTGGATTAAAATTTGGTGGAACATTCAAAAGATTTTTAAAAGAAAGAAAAAGTTCACACCACAACTATTTTTGTTGGGTGTTATTGTAGATTGTGATGCTAAAGAAACTACTTTGATGTTGAATTTTATAACAGCTGCAAGGTTATTAGTAGGGCAATATTGGAAGAAAGATTCTTTGCCTACTATAGAAGATTGGACACTTAAGGTATCAAATTTAGCAGAAATGGCAAAAATTTCTGCTTACTTGAAGGACCACTCACAAGAAAGATATATTTCAGTTTGGAGAAGATGGATAGATTATATTCAGAGTAAATATGGGATTAAAAAGTTTCATTTAGCCTATGAGTAAACTTTAGAGTATTATTAATAGTTTCTTTGCTAATTTTTATTAGTTTTAGTATGGTTTAACAATTTTGATTTGTTTATATAATTATGTTTATTTTTAATTTGTTTATATTTATATTATAAGGGAGTTAAAATGCGTTATGGACTTGGTTACTTGTATAGTTGGGTAATGTTTTTTTTAGAGTTTGATTGTTTATTTGTAACCCTGTATTCAGCTCTGGGAAGTGGGGGAGGCGGGGTAGGGGTGGGTGGGTCTTGGGATGTATATTGTATAAAACTTTTCAATAAAAAAAGATGTCTCCACTTCAGATTTTATTTTTCAATTCTGCGATAATTTCTCTTTGGTACTCCATTGTGAAGGGGGTGGACTCATTATTTCTCAGTAGGAGAAATGTCAACGATGGGCATCCTGAAGTGTGCTTGTTAGAAGAACTTGGGAGGGAGCGAAGGCAGGGAAGAGGCTGGGATGTCTTCCTGTAATTATTGCTACTGACTCATCAGACCCAGGATGAATTTAAATCCACTGTTAAAATGTAGTATGAAGCAACCAGTTTGAGTAACCTGAAATGTTAAGGCTAAATTACATAATGCATTATGTATTACAGGTAGCCATCTTTTTGTGCTTCGGCTACTATAAATATGGTAGGCCTAATCATAATTGAGATTTTCACATTTCTGTAGGGAATGCTTAAGTATGTCCTCCCTAGCCACCATAAGTCTTTCTTTCTACTCCCTGATCATTTATATACATATACATATACGTACATATACATATACATATGTATATATGTATATGTATATATATATATATATATTTCGATAGATAAAAAGGACGATCACCAGGAAATAAAACAACAAAGTTTTAATAAATATAACCAAGCTTTCGATGGCTCAGAATCTGCCATCATCGTCAGGGTGTAAACCAGTCAATGGGGAAACTTGCTTGTATCACACAATTGAATCCGGGATCCATGTTGTTCCATTGCAACAGATGTTCTCTGGGGTGTCTGTATTAGCATAGTGCCTGTACAGTCTGGCGCAACTCCCAATCCGATTTCCTTTCCCTCACCCCCTTGTATTTGTTGCGCCGCTCTCTGGGAGTGCGTGACTACCCCCGCGATGGAGCGGCTGTAAGTATTCGTCCTCTGTGCATTCTTCGGGAGCCCAACTCTATTCAGACAGCTCCGGTTGGTACGGTGACATGGCGGAGATTTTAAAGGTACCACTTTACCGTCACTTGCAGCAGTCGTTGTCCCCTCTAGGTTCACACACCTTCCCAATACATCAATAACCAGATGAGTTATAATGGAGCACCATCGGGGATGGGGGGGTCGGTATAATTGCTGGAGTGGCAAGCATGCTCCGTTTCAATCGGGATACATATCACCCGTGATTCCAGGTACTGAGCACGGCATAAGGAAACATCCATTGGGGGTGGGCTACTGACATCAATGAGCTCCCTAATTTGTAATGGGTGTATGCACGGATTGTTGGTCAAGAGGACTCTGGGTTGTAGATTTTTCTTTTCCTCGCTATCAGTCCCTTCTGATGGATACTCGAGACCAACAACCCGGAGTCCTCTTTCCCCCCATCCCCGACGATGCTCCCGTTATAACTTTCAGAAAATGATGATAAAGAATGAACAAATAAATCAGACAATAGAACACAAATCAGAGGAAAGTGATCCAAACATGGAGGCTACAAATTAAAGGAATTACAGCTTAACACAGCCAAAGAAAAATCTGCAAGATTCTGTTATAATATTGGGGAAAAAAAGCATTTTATCTTTCAGGACTTCAAAATAAACCAGAGGACAAGAAAGAAGATTTGACAAAATGGATTATAGAGACATCAGGAGAACCACTAGAGTTTGGGAGACAAAAAATGAAAAGAGAAACTGAGGGAGAAGGAAAGTGGAAGCTCTTTAACAAATATAAATGGGTGATACTCTCCCTCAAAGATACTCCACCTAATCTGTCTTCCCCATTCCTAATAACATTTATAAAAATACAGGAAGAATTCCCTGTCAAGCTGAACACATTGACTCGGAAAATTGTTTGGCAAAAGAAGGCGGCTAGAGTTAGATTCAAGAGATCAGATCATTTGACTTACCAGATGGAGTAATTCATGACTAAACACTTGCTTGAATATGGCTAAAAAAAATAGATAAATTTTGGATATAAATGGATCCTATAGTAAGGGATGTGATTTATAAGTAGTATAGCATTTTCTTTCTTTTATGAGATGAGAAATATAAAAATACTGGGATGGCTTATGTGAACGAAATGTCTGGACATTTAAATGTAATTAATTTTGAGAAAACTATAATTGACAAGAATGTTTTTAATATTGAGGGGAAATTAAGTTTAAATAAGAACTTTGAAAACAAGACCTATAGTGATTTAATAAAATAAATCTTTGTAAATACAATTGAAACATAAGCTGATTAGAATAGATGTTATACACTGATGTTGATGTTATTTGTATATACACTAGAAAAATGTTTTCATTCAACTTTGTATGTATTGAAAATACTAAGAATTGTACTTAATGTTGGCAAAAGGAAAATATTATTGGAAGAAGAGAAGACCAAGGAAATGTATCACTAGCTGTTGATTATGGAATCATAGAAATTAACTGTTATTGATTGTTGTTAACTATATGAACCCAGACAATACGTTGTTTACTGAGCACTAAAGATTGTTATTGTAAAAAAATAATAAAATATATTAAAAAAACAGTTGTAAGTGTGAAAAATGGTCATAAATCACTTTTTTCAGTTTACTTTTGTAATTTTGAATGATCTCTAAATAAACTGTTGTAAGTGGGACTATCTTATTCCTCTGTCCAAATAAACAAAAGCTTGGTGTCGATGGTTTTAAAATCTAATTTGTTGCTTTTGTTCCCCATTTTTCACACCTTTTTTTCTTTAGAAGAACAAATTCTGGGAAGGAATGAGAGGCAGAATAGCTGTACAATACCTTTAGATCATTTGAAATTATATTATGATGCAGCCGCCCTAACTTGGTTAAGTGATTGGCTTAATTTAACAAATATGGATATTCTTTTTTTGGAAGGTTGGGATTTAATATATGGTTGGCATGCATATTTAATTTTTAATAAGAAAGTTGATCGGACTTTTAAATCACATATTTTGAGGAATGCCTTACTTCGTGTTTGGAAGAAGTATTATTATAGATTAAATTATAAAATACCTATCTGGGGGATTCCCAGACATGCAATTGAGGGAACCTCTAAGGGGACAAATTTTGATAAAATTTCATATAAAGAATTGTTAATTTGTTCTGGTTCGAATTGGCATTTGAAATCCCTAGATGTATTAAGGCAGCAAAATATTCTACAGTCATGGTTTCAATATTTACAAATAATGGATAGATGGACTGTAGACAAGAAAGAGGGAATAACACTAGAAGATAGACAATTGGTTATTCAGATTAAAAACCAAGGTCCGGCTCATATAAAAAGAATATATAATGTTTTATTAGAGTTAGATTCGGAAACAGAATTGGTTAAAGATTGTATGATTAAATGGGCTCAGAATATACAGGAGCCGATCTCATTGGATTTATGGGAGATAATTTGGATAAGAAATGTTAAATTTACACAAGCTCAAAATTTGAGAGAAAATTTTTATAAAATGTTTTATAGATGGCATTTAGATCCTAAAAAATTATCTTGTATGTATTCCAACATACAGCCCAAATGTTGGAGATGTGGCAATAATGATGCGACATACTTTCATATTTGGTGGAATTGTAAAAAAGTAAAGGCTTTTTGGATTATGATTTGGTGGAACATTCAAAAGGTTTTTAGAAAGAAGATAAAGTTTACTCCTCAACTATTTTTACTTGGTATTTTTGTTGACTTAAATGAAAAAGAAACTACTTTGATGTTGAATTTATTAACTGCAGCAAGGTTACTAGTAGGTCTATATTGGAAGAAAGATTCTTTGCCTACTTTAGAAGAATGGATATTTAAAGTATCTAGTTTTGCAGAAATGGCAAAAATTTCTGCTTATTTAAAGGATCATACACAAGAAAGATATATTACTGTATGGGGAAGGTGGATAGATTATATTCAGAAAAAATATGGAATTAAAAAGTTTTATTTATTTTATGAATGAATATCAAATTTTATAGAGAATTGTTTTATAAGTTATGGAGTTAAAGGTTAATTATGATATTTTTTTTTCTTTCTCTTTTTTTTTTCTTTTTTTTAATTATTATAATTTTCTTTTTCTTTTTTTTTCTTAACTCTGTATTTTGCTCTGGGAAGTGAAGGGAGGGGGGGTGGGGGTGGGAGGGAGGGTAAGGGGGGGTTCTCTATTTTAAAATTTTATTGTATTTTTATAAATGATTGTATGTTTTAAAAAATAAAAATTTTCAATAAAAAAAAAATACCTTTAGATCATTAATGTGTCACAGGCTTGAATTGCAGCAGCTTCCTTTTTTAGCTGTCTTTGTTTTTGTTTAACTCATACTGATCCATAAAGGAATATAATCAAGGCAACTAATAAAAGAAAATAAAATATAAATTTCCATATTTTAAAATATAGGTATGTAGCAGAGACGAAGGTGATATTTATATATGTGTGGATCTGTCTGTCACTGACATTGACACCAACTTAATAATAATAATAATAATAACAACAATAATAATAATAATTGTAATAGTAAAGTTGGAAGGGACCTTGGAGGTCATCTAGTCCAACCCCCTGCTCAGGCAGGAAACCCTATACCGTTTCGGACAAATGGCTGTCCAGTCTCTTCTTAAAATCCTCCAGTGTTGGAGCATTCACCGCTTCTGGAGGCAGGTTGTTCCACTGGTTAATTGTTCTAACTGTCAGGAAGTTTCTCCTTAGTTCTAGGTTGCTTCTCTCCTTGATTAGTTTCCACCCATTGCTTCTTGTCCTGCCCTCAGGCACCTTGGAAAATAGCTTGATACCCTCTTCTTTGTGGCAGCCCCTGAGATATTGGAACACTGTTATCATGTCCTTCCTTGTCCTTCTCTTCATTAAACTAGACATACCCAATTCCAGCAGCCGTTCCTTATATGCTTTAGCCTCCAGTCCCCTAATCATCTTTGTTGCTCTTCTCTGTACTCTTTTCTAGAGTCTTAACATCTTTTTTACGGTGACCAAAATTGGATGCAGTATTCCATGTGTGGCCTTACCAAGGCATTGTAAAGTGGTATTAACATTTATTTATTTATTTATTTATTTATTTATTTATTTATTTATTTATTTATTTATTTATGAGACTTATATACCGCTTTAAGTGCAAGCACTCTCTAAGCGGTGTACACCAGTAAGCAATGTATATATATATTTACATTGCCCCCAACAATCTGGGTCCTCATTTTACCTACCTCGGAAGGATGGAAGGCTGAGTCAACCTTGAGCCGGTGAGATTTGAACCGCTGACCTGCTGAACACAGTCAGCTAAAGTGGACTGCAGTACTTCACGTGATCTTGATTCTATCCCTCTGTTAATGCAGCCTAGCACTGTGTTGGCCTTTTTGGCAGCTGCAGCACACTGCTGGCTCATATTTAGGTAATTGTCCACTAGGACTCTGAGGTCCCTCTCACAGTTACTTCTATTGAGCAAGGTACCCCCTATACCATATCTGTGCATTTGGTTTTTCTTGTCTAAATGTAGATCCTTGCTTTTTTCACCATTGAATTTCATTTTGTTAGATAGCGCCCAGTGTTCAAGTCTGTCCAGATCCTTCTGTATCTTAAGCCTGTCTTCTGGAGTGTTGGCTATTCCTGCCAGCTTGGTGTCGTCTGCAAATTTGATGAGTTCCCCATCTATCCCCTCGTCCAAATCGTTGATAAAGATATTGAAGAGCACTGGGCCCAGAACAGAGCCCTGGGTGACCCCACTACACACTTCCCTCCATGTAGATGCGGTTCCATTGAGGACCACACACTGAGTACGGCCGGTCAGCCAGCTACGGATCCATCTGGTAGTGGTGCTGTCTACCCCACATTTTTCTATCTTATCAAGTAGTAGGTTGTGATCTATTTTATCAAATACCTTACTGAAGTCTAAGTAAATTATGTCCACAGCATTCCTCTGATCCACTAATTTTGTCACTTGGTCAAAGAATGCAATAAGATTTGTTTGGCATGATCTGTTTTTTACAAACCCATGTTGGCTTTTAGTAATGACTTTGTTTGTCTCTAGGTGTTCGCTGATTTGTTGTTTGATTATCTTTTCCAGGATCTTGATTATCTGAGGTCAGGCTGATAGGTCTGTAATTTCCTGGGTCCATTTTTTTTCCTTTTTTGAAGATGGGAACTACATCAGCTCTTTTCCAGTCTTCGGTATTTCCCCTGTGCTCCAGGATCTTTGAAAAATATAGTTCAGTGGTTCTGAGATCACAACTGCCAGTTTCTTGAGAACCTTGGGGTGTAATCCATCTGGTCCTGGCAATTTGAACTCGTCTAGGCTGGACAGGTGCTCACTTACCATTTTCTTGCCTATCTTAACTTGTGTTTCTATTCTGTTTTTTATGGCACTATTTTTGATAGGTTGGTCTGTTTTTTCCCTTTGTGTAAAGACAGATACAAAAAACTAGTTAAATAGTTCTGCTTTTTCCCTGTTTCTTGTCACCTTCTTGCCACTTTCACCCACTAATGGACCAATCATTTCCTTCACTTTTTTCTTCTTTTTTACATGTTGAAAGAAGCTTTTTTATTATTATTGACATTGGTCGCAAACCTTAGTTCATTTTGAGCCTTGGCTTTCCTCACTTATCTTTGGAGGCTCGGGCTATTTGCTGATGTTCTGACTTAGTTATGTGCCCTTCTTTCCACTTTCTATACTTGTCCTTGCAAGAAATCTACTTGGAATTTCTATCTCCAGGCCCTCTCTCTCTTAATTTTGGGGTGGATGGATTTTGGGTCGTCTGATATAGCAGTTAATAAGGGGAACAGCCATATAACTGTTGTTATCTGTTCTCTAATATGGAGGTGCCTGTTCTCTCTTATCTGACCATTCCTTAGGCAGCATATCTTCACTTCATCTCCGAAGGTCTTCCCCACATACAATTATGTACACATACAATACACAAAGTTCCATCACTTCCTCCCCTTCTTTGGTGTATACCTAATACTGTGCCAGAATTAAAATAAGGAAGATCTTACATACAATGTTGTTTGCATAGTGGAGGGCACACAAAGTTATTTATTTGTTTAGAAAGGTTTCTTAGCACACATTCTCTCTCTCAGCCTTAAAGGAATAGATTCTGCAGAACCAAAATAATTCACTGAAGCTAGAAGTGTGGTTTGTCATGCTGGCAGCAGTCTTCCCCTAAGTTCAATTCCCCCCCCCCATCCAAATCATGAAGAGTACTAACCAATTACCAGGTTTTTTTAAAAAAATGCCATGTTTTGCTACAGAAACCCCCACTCCAAAAATTAATTCTGTCTTCATTGTTGTGTCTGCCACTAGACTGACAATCCTATCAGTGAGCAGAAGGATTCTAAACCTTTTCAACTTCCCGTATTTTTCTTGTTTCATAGTCGCTGTATGCGCCTTTATATCATGAATCCCCCTATAAGAGATTGGGAAATCACAGCAATATGTACGTTCATTTATTCTTCTGGATGGCTTTATCCATCTCCAGCCCTCAGCAGAATATAGTTTTGCCTAGTTTCCTTTTTAGATAATAATCTTACTGTAACAATAAGATTTTGGAAATAAAGTTGCTTTTCTATGTCAGAGAACTCCTAAAGATTGGAGTAATAAGCAGTTTCTGAAACACACACCTCCATTCCTACTGCTACTGTGGTGCCATAGCCAGGTCATATCAACCAAGGAGCCAGCTAGGTATGGTATAATTGACTCAAAAATATATGCAAGGAGTGCTTGTCAACAATTTCTCATGAAACTGGAGAGAAGTATTGGCTGAGCTGAGGTGCATAAGATTCACTCCTGGGTCCTCTCTCCTTCAATATTGATTAAAAGAGCCGAGGTGGCACAGCAGTTAGAGTGTAGTACTGCAGGCCACTTTAGCTGACTGTGTTCAGCAGGTCAGCGTTCAAATCTCACTGGCTCAAGATTGACTCAGCCTTCCATCCTTCCGAGGTAGGTAAAATGAGGACCCAGATTGTTGGGGGCAATGTAAATATATATATACATTGCTTACTGGTGTACACTGCTTAGAGAGTGCTTGCACTTAAAGCGATATATAAGTCTCATAAATAAATAAATAAAACAGGAGACAACTATTTATAGCCTAGAATTAGTTGTTGAGATGGGCAGCTATAGAACTCAAATCGATAAGTAAATCAAATAAATAATAATAATTGTGGAGTTAGAGGTGGGCAGAAGAGGTCGATGACGAAATATGCAGTTGACACAGAACTGGGCTAGGTTTTCTTGAAAGATAACAACAAGAACAACAACAAGAAGACCAACAACAATAAAGTTGGAAGGGACATTGGAAGTCATCTATTCCAACCCCGTGCTCAGACAGGAAATCCTATACCATTTCAGACAAATGACTGTCCAGTCTCTTCTTAAAAACTTCCAGTGTTGGAGCATTCACAACTTCTGGAGACAAGTCCACTGATTAATTGTTCTGTCAGGAAATTTCTCCTTAGTTCTAGGTTGCTTCTCTCATTGGTTAGTTTCCATCCATTGCTTCTTGTCCTTCCTTCAGGTGCTTTGGAGAATAGCTTGACTCTCTCTTCTTTGTGGCAACCCCTGAGATATTGGAACAGTGCTATCATGTCATGCCTAGTCCTTCTCTATGAGAATCAAAACAAACTTGATCAATTGGAGAAATGGGTTGAAAATAAGAGAATGAAATTCAACAAAGAAAAATGTAGGCATGCCATTGAAAGCTCACTAGTTCTGTGCATGGTGCTATTAATTGCCCTTTGGACAGAACTGGTGAGGCAATGCTTCTGAGACAATCCCAGAGGATAAGAATCTACCCAATGCCATGCCAGTTTTTTAACAATGAAATTCAGGGAGCTGATAGGTCAGTTAGTTTTATATCTGTTCTGAATAAATCAGAGGAAAATAATATTACCGCAAAATAAGCAAACACTTAAAGAAAAGAATGGTGGCCTTATTGTTCTACTATGACAATGTGGGAATAGATGTCAGAATCTGTGGTCCAGAGTTGGAAAAGCACATGGCTGTTTTTATTCCACCACCACCACCACCATCAGCATATGGTGTTGTTACGTTAGCCTGGAGATGCTAACGATGCTCTTGCAGAGTAGTAGTTTGGCTACCAAGATACCAGCTCTATTGTAGGAAATGTTTATGTGCTTCTCGTGGTGCACCACAGGAGGGAGAGCTGGCTTTGCACCTGAATGATGAATGTCCCTCTCCCCCCTTGAACTACCTCACAAATGGGCACCGAGAAGGTCCAGAGTTGGCAGGAATCTGATTGCCTGCATCATAAAGCCATTGAGCCACTGCATCACAGACCTAAAAGAATGCATATGGAAAGTAATAATAATGTACTGAACAAGACCAAGAAGAAAGCAACATTTAGTAATATTTGTGACAAGATTTCCATTGGTTGTGATATACAAGCCCTAGTTTTGAAAGCAACATCCAACCACAATGCACATTAATTGTTCAAGCTTGATGGATAAGAAAATTATGTATCTTATCTGAAGCGGGGTTTATGAAGACAGTAAACAAATTTAGCACAAACAGAATCTCCGAAAAAAAGGAGTTGAGTGATGGAACACTATGGCAGGGGTTATTATCATTTTCGTTTGTTGCAGTTTGGCAGCTCAATTCCAAGAAACTGTACAAAGCAAACAGGAGGAAAAATATTCCAGATCCTTGCTTGGCAAGCTTTTGTCAATTACACTACAAGTTATGATTACTGTTATTTATAGCTAACATTAGTAAATGGGAGGTAATGGGAAATTGTGGTGGGAGGTAATGAGGGAAGGATGATCAGAAAAATCTGATACGATGTACTAATTTCCTGATTAACTGTGTGTGGCCCTTTTGACCTGCATCATTTTTTCTGCAGCTAATTTCAATCCTGCATCCTGACAGTGGGGTAGCGGAAGGACCAGCACGGAATATAGGGAGAGATATTGTATCTGAGAGAATCCTGAAGTTGGCAGAATTATAAAACGTATTTCTTTTTTTAAAGGAAATGGTTCAAGAGATTGCACATGTGTGTATTCAGGAAAGAGAAAGGCTAATTCTAGGGAGTAAATAGTGAAGCAGGTGCCATCCAGAGAAACATGAGAATGAATCAAAGAATGGGGAAAAAAGGTAAGAGAGGAGGAAGCAATATGATAAAAGGAGAATGAAAGATGTGGAGGAAGGGGAAAGAGGCAAATGAAGAATATGAGAATTCAAGGAGGTACAGCTAGGAAGAAGAGTGATGGAAGCAAGGCAAATAATTTAAATAAATTCAAATAAAATATTAAATTATTTCTTTTTATTCTTGTTTATTGCTTAGTTTTCATCTTACAAGAAATCTGATTGACTGTCGGTACTAGGCACTGTTCCTATAGACATTTAGAATCATGAAAAAAGGGAGACATAAAGTAGGATCAGAACCTGGGATAATAGACCACTGAGGACTTCCCTAAATCTCTCAATAGAGAAGGAAGAACTTTAGATAGTGAAACAGGATCTTGATAGATTAGAATCTCCATCTTCCTGGAACTAGCTCAATATATGGGGGATAACTCACTTTGGATATCTCTATTCCTCACACAAAGATTGGCTACAGGACAGGGTTGATGGCTGGTACTTCATTGTTATTATTCCCTAGATGAGGGGTCCTCAGTCTATGATCTGCGGCCTGGTACTGGACCGTGGTCTGTTGGCCACTGGGCCACAGGAATAGCTGGTGAGCCCCTCGTGTGGGTGCTAGTGGCCCCATTTGCACATGCACGGGTGTGCTAGCACCACTACCAGCATCAAGCGGGCACTAGAGGCCTGTTTGCATGGGCGCCAGCAGCTGTGTGCATGCACATTTCTCTGCTCCTCCCTTTCCTTCCAGGCCGCCAAGCTGGAAAGCATTTTGATACAGATTTTTTTAATACATAGGTAAGCCTTAAATCAATAGGGCAATGCCACAAAAAAGGAGAACACAGAAACAATGATAGAAGTGACTTCCTGATGAGCTGGGTTGGTTAATAGGCTGAGCTATTAATATTAAGAACAGTGATAGACCAAAGGTTTCATTATATTTGTAGGCACTTAACAAAAATCTTAAGGAATGTAAACAGAATGAATTTCCATAACATTGGGTAGAGATTTGTAGTCATTACTTCATAGCACAGTTAATATACAGTAGTGGACTTGTGGAAAATTCCTGTACAAGGAGGCAATGTTGTGGAAAATTCCTGACCACCACTATTACTACTTTTCATCTTGCTTTTTTTTTCCTCTAGTGCTATGTATTATCCATATTTTACATGCTTATTGTGAGCTGGCAAAATGGCAGGAAATAGAAACTTGCCATTTATCTTATTTTTGGACATATTCTACATTATTATTTTACTATTGACCTGTGACTTAAATAATGACTTAAGACAAAGGACAAAGTACAAAAGTAACTGTGTGAAGCCACAGTGTATGTCTCTTTGCTAAGCCATCCGGTGCTGTCAAAGAGTCCCAGCAGCTAATGGAGATAGGAATCTTCTCAAATGTCTCTTATTGTATTCAATAAAGTATTAGTGGTTTCGAGCTAATAAAGTAGTCCAGTGCTGTCTCAGATCCATCAAGAATCTGCCTACACTCTATAGTTCATCATAGTAATTCATACTTTAAATTTATTATATGACTGACAACAGTATGTATACTATATTTGGTACTATTCAATCAAAAGCTTAATAAAATCACATCCAAAGGTAGCCTTTATAGATAAAAAGTATAAAGTTGGTATGAAGCTTTATATTTCATCTGCAAGGCTAATTAAAGTATAGCTATTCTATGGTCCTATTTACTTATGAGACACAAGCTTATTATTAGAAAAACCTAATGTTTAAATATATTATTATGATAATAGTGTTAAATATGTGGGTAATATTGAAATTCAGGCTGACTCCATGTATTTTGAGTAAGAGCCGTGGTGGCACAGTAATTAGAATGCAATATTGCAGGCTAACTCTGCTGACTGCCAGCAGTTCAATCCTGACCAGCTCAAGGTTGACTCAGCCTTCCATTCTTCTGAGGTCAGTAAAACGAGGACCCATATTGTTGGGGGCAATATGCTGACTCAGAGAGTGCTATAAAGCACTATGGAGCAGTATAGAAGTATAAATTCTATTGCTATTCCTATTTTGATTCTTGATGAGAAGTATCAAGTAAGGTTCCTCTCATCTACCCAAATTATGGTGCACATATAAAGAGTTATCCAAATTACTGTATTTAGTTATATTAGACAGGAAACTCATCAAGCTGCATGTGATAGGCATATCCAAGAAGTGAGAACCATGCAGATTTCAGAAAAGCATCTTTAATTCTAGTCAATGGGTAAAAACATTATCTTGAAAATTGGGAAAATAAATGCCCTTGTCTTATAGCAAGCCAATTAAAATAAAGGAACTTTGAAATGCTTCATTCCCATAGCCCCCACATCTTAACAATTTGCCTGCTTCCCACCATGTCTCACAAAATCCCACAATAGTTTGTACCTGATAGGAAAAAATGTAATAATTCCAAATAAAATAATTAATATTTTGCTGCCTTTTCTTGACACTCCAAATTTGCCATCAGAGATTATTTTTTCACTTTGTGTAGTGGTGGACCACTACTTTTATGTAACTGCTTCTCATTCCATTTAATCAAAGCTATGTAAGGAAACTCCATATCTCTAATTAGCATGTTCCTTTGGAAGAAATACCTAAAGGCATGGAAAGAAGCTATGCTATGTTCACATCTTTCCAGCTTTGCCAAATGCTGCATTTTCCATGCTAGTCTATCTATGATTTCCTGTTCTTTATGAAATGAACTGCAACTCTGCTGATGGCTCACACTTCTTCTGTATATGTACTTTTTAATGTTAAGTTTATTCAATTTTAAAAATATAATTATCATTCTTTAAATTATTAATAAGTAATACAGGTAGTCCTTGCTATCTGACCATTCATTCAGCAATCGTTCAAAATTATGATAGTGCTGAATAAAGGGATTTACGATTGATGTCCAAGGTTATGACTGTTGCAGCATCCCCCCAATCACATGATTGTAATCTGGGTGCTTGACAACCCATTTGCATTTTTTATGAATTGTCAAACTCTCCATGATCATGTGACTGCCATTTGCAATCAGAGGAGAAGCTGATAGAGGTTGTAAATCAGTGTTGGTAGGCCAGTTCCTGGGGACTGGCTGAAAAAGATCTGCCCTGAAATTCAAGCTTGGATTTCTGCTTGGATTTCATGACAGATCTTTTTCAGCTAGCCCCTTTGAGAGTGAAAGAGCTGCTTGGTAGAAAGACTCCATCATGCATGGAGCTGTAACAATCCAGCAGGCAGCTCTTTCACTCTCAAATAAATTGGCTGTAAAGGTCCTTTTCTGCTCAAGGAGTGAAGGAAATTTTGCACTGGGCAGGCTAAACAAAGCTTGGACCTCAAATATCCAAGCCCTGTTAAGCCCACTCAGAGAAACAATCTGCACTTTTGCTGGGCAAGCTGAACAGGGCTTGGTCTTTTGTTCAAACTTGTTTTTTTGCTCAATATAATATTTAGCATTTGCCCAACGTGCCCTGCTCCACTCAGTTGCCACCGACTCTATCCCAGATTGAAGATTTACAGGGTCATAAAAAGAAAAAAAAATATTAATACACAGGCTGTGACTGATCTTGAGAGCTAAGCCCAGTCAGGCCTTGTTGTTACTTGGTTGGGGACCACCTGGGAATGAGGCTGTTGACTAGATTAGAAAACCAAAAAAGCATCCTAAAAAAAATTAATACCGTTACCAAATTATCTCTGTAATGCTGCTACAGGTGTAGTTGCCAGGAAACCAATTTAATTCAACACCATTTTTAAATCTTTTATCTGGATACTGGCATTAATTGTGAGCCACAGCATTTCAAATTCTGAGTAAGATAAGTAACTATGTGGGGTCTCATTATTTTTTTTCCAGTATAAAGCCCACTACTATGCCTATTGCTCTCACTTGCATACTTTCTCCAGACTGCACTTCAAAATTACTTTCTATTGTGCTTTCCTAAAATGCAGAAATTTTGCTTTTCTGCTAAATAATGACAGATCAAGTGCCCGGATAAGAATAATAATTTATGTGTTAGTCTTGAAACTACTTAAAAAGCATCAGATAAGGTTGTTTCCCCCCAATATTTTAAACAGAGATGACATTTTGTGTGTGTATGTTGCAGGGGAGGCACTCAGTGCTCCATTTAGCAGTCAAATCTCATGGGTTTTACAGTCAGGCTTTAAGCCTGAGGCTCACCAACACCAGTAAAAACTTTCCAATTCTTCCATGACATGGCAGACTTGAGAACGTCCCTGCTCTAGAGAGATACATTTCTCACTGAAATGTGAAATGTCTATATCTACTTTTATCATCCTTGAAATAATTTTTGCTTTCCAATGGCATTGAGTTAAAGTTGGACTGTTAGTGCCCCATGGAATCTTACAATTCTGACTTGGAATATCTCTAGTTATATCATGGATATTAGATATTAGAAATATTTTTCTGTTCTGATGATCATGTTCATTTCATGGCATAGGGTATCCTGAGATTGTTTCTCTATGAGTTACGTACAGTGTTTGTTTTATTTATTAAGGTTATTTATGTCTAATGTTAACTTTATTAATTGATTTTAAATGTTGGACCTTGTTAAATGCATTTGCCCTTATCTTGGAAAGAGTTAGGTATTTTATTTAAAAATAAAACAGAATGCAGCAAAATATATTGGTTGCCATTTTTGAACAATAGAGTCAGAAGTTAAGTTTAAGAGTGTCTGCCTTTATAGATAGACTGTTTTTAAAAGATGTTATGGGAAAAGAACAGTTTACTGGATAAAACAGACTATTTTGAAAGTGGATTTAAAAATGACAGGTGACAAAAATATTATGGAAAAAGAGGCTACATTAGATATACAAATGAAACCAGCTGAGGTCTTCATAATTAAAAGGGATATACAAATAACAAACCAAAAGAATGACCTCGATAATTATTCTATATTGGATTTACAAAAGAGACTTGCTAAAGCTTTGAAGAATTTTGAGAGAGTGACAAGGAAAAAAAATGAAAAGAAATCAAATTCTAGGACATTATTTGAAGTGATTAAAGATCAAAATGGTTAAAAGGAAAAGGAAGGAATATCAAAATGATCAAGGTTAAATTAGATATGTGGTTATCCCTACTTAAATGACTTTTGAAAATTAGGACTGAAACGATGAGGTTTTAATGATCTGTTTATATGAGATATGGAAAGAAGAGACTATTTGTAGTATTTTAAGTGAATATAAGTTGCTAAAATTGTTGATACTTGTGATACTTTATACATTTCTTTTCTTTTTCTTTATTATATTCTTATTTTTCATCCTTTATTTTTTATTGTTTTGTACTTTCTGTTTTTCTTTTCTCTTTAGTTTGTATTAGTTTTTAATCTTTTAAACTTAAAGTTTAACAAAATGATAATAAAAAAGAATACATGATTAGATTAATTTGTCCCTGGTCCTCTTAAATTTTGGTGTACAAACTCAGATGTCAATGCTGTGACAATGGATGTCGTTGCTCTGACACCTGAGAATCAGCAGCCATTTTTACTTTTGCTTCTAAAGTGCCTTTTCTATTCTTTTAGAGTTCAGATGTAGAAGAGGGGATGGGATGAATGCTTGAGGGTTTAGCTAGCCATAATAATGTAGAAGTGTGGGAACTCAAGGACATGGTCTGATAAGATTTGGTGGGCTGAGAGGCCAGTGAGAAAAGCCCTGTCTTGAGTTAATTGGGGAATGTGATTTATGACAGCATTTGTGGGATGGGAATTGCAACTTGTTACTTTGTGTCTGGGGGGAGGGAATCTCAGTTTTGGGTTCAACTATGTAAGTGCTGATATTTTGTTTCCAAATAAAATATTCTTTAAGGAAGAATTCTTGCCTTGAAGTTCTTTTACTGGTTTCATCTATCGGAATCATGACATCAGCATTGACTAGCCTATCTGATAATGAGGGAAGGCACTATGATGGGAAAGGCTGGAATGAAATCTCTAATCATCCTTTCTAAAGCCCTCTTTATTTCCTTTTCACCAAAACCAAAGGTCTTCTTGCTCTGTTACTATCTGATTCACACCAGGAATCCTTCACATTCAGAAACAAAGCTTTTTCACAGTATGAAGGCAAGCATAGTTTTTTTTAAGTCTTTTTTTTTTAAATGATAAAAGCAAATTAACCTGAGAAATTACAGCTTTACTATGTTGCCTACAGATAAAAGCCATGGACAATCTGTTGGTCACAAAGGCTATATCTAAATGTTTATGGAAATGGATTTGAAAACTGGAATTCTTAATGAAATCAAATTAGACAATCAGCGAATGTTTGATATCAGCCCCCTGAGCAGGTATCACATAAGGGATGCAGCCAGACTTTCCCATGGTATAAATGGAATGCAGTTCTGCTAAAACCATGAGGATATGATCAATTTTACAAATACTGCCCCCTTCTTCAAGAATGGTGCTCTGAATATTTGCAATAGTTCCTTCTGGATTCAAATCAGCATGTTTACTTTTAAAAACTGCTTAAATTAAATAAATCACAGCCTCTTAAAGCACATTTTAATGTAAATAGATAACAGGTTATGAATATGTTTTACAAATAAGAATCTGCTTTATATGTAGAAAATTAAACATAAAACATAAAAGGTTTACCATAGGTCTGATAACAAAGTATCAAAATGTTTTTGCTGGAAAAATTCTAGATTTTTAAATAACCAGATTGTATTGGGTTAAGACATGATTTAATAACATAACTTACTGGGACAACCATTGCTTTTCTATTTATTTGCCACCATTTTTTAAACGATCTGTCATTATATTTTGGCATTACAAGAGGGTATCTAATGAGGCAACTCAAGGAGCTTGAGATCTGCAGTTTTTCTACTTCTGGACTAAATCATAAGTAGAACTTTAATTATTTTTCAGAAGTATTGTCCAAAGCACAGTTACTGTTACAATAGTCAACAATTCTCTTTCTCCTTCTTACTTTGACTTCAGTGTTTCCTTAACATTGTTGCTTCAGGCATAGCTACACACATAAGGTCCTTGGCACACTCTGAACTTGGTTGTTTGCTTGCAGATGTTTTGTTTCCTGACTTGGTGACCAAAGATAAAAGGGAGTGGGGTTTGCTCTGTTTATGTACAGTAGCTTATCCTGTCAGTGGGAGTGTTGTTTTCTTCTTCATAGTTCCTTGAATAGGCTGTTGTTTACTGCTTGATTGTTTGACTGAGTTGGTAATTGATAAGTTACATACTGAGGAATATTTTGAGTCTTTGGCATCTTCTTCTTGTACCATATCCGTTATCGGACGTTGACAATTATGTTGGCGATCGTGTTTTTATCAGCAGCCGCATGAAAAAGTGCTGCTGAGTTTTGTCCAAACCAGTCCCTTAGATTTTGAAGCCATGATGTTCTTCTTCTGCCTGGACCTCGTTTGCCTTCAGTCTTTCCCTGGAGGATTAAATGGAGTATGCCGTATTTTTCTGGGTGTCGCATCACATGTCCAAAATATTCTAATTTTCGTTTTTTAATTGTTTTGATGATTTCCCTTGGCTTTCCCAGGTGGCTTATCACCTCCTCATTTCTGATCTTGTCAACCCAGCTTATACGTAACAGCTGCCTGTAAATCCACATTTCAAATGCTTCTAGTCTCTTCAGGTGGCCTTCTGTCAGAGACCAACTCTCTACTCCATAGAGCAGGATAGAAAAAATATAGCATCTAACAAGCCTGATTTTCAGTCTTAGGCTTATGTCGTGACTGCAGAAGACCTTTTTCATTTTGAAGAATGCTGTTCGAGCTTTCTCTATCTTCAGTTGTCATGTCCCAGCTTTCATGTAAATTAGAACTGAGGTGCGTGATTCTTTCAACTTTTTCTAGTGGTATTCCTTCTGAATTTATTGGTGGTAAATTAACGGGTTGTTTGTTGACGACCATGATCTTGGTTTTTGAGGTGTTAAGCTTCAAGCCATATTTTTCAGATATTTCTGTGACTCTGTTGATGAGGAACTGAAGGTCTTCATCCTTACTGGCAAGCAGAACTGTATTGTCAGCATATCTTAAGTTGTTGATCCAAATACCGTTTACTTTGATGCCAGCATTGATGTTCTCCAGTGCCTCGTTGAAGATTGACTCAGAGTAGATATTGAACAACAGTGGAGACAGAATACATCCCTGTCTGACCCCTCTTCTTATTTCTGCATCATCTGAGTATTTTTGGCCTAGTCTCACATTTGTTACCTGATGCCAATACAGATTCTTTATGATTTGGATGTCTTCATCATCTAGTCCCCCTTGTTTCAGGATTTGTAATAGTTTGCTGTGTCTTATTTTATCAAAAGCTTTTTTAAAATCAATGAAGCCCATGTAAACACTGTGACTGACATCTCTACAACACTGTACAAGAACCTGAATGCTGAATAGCGCATCTCGTGTACCAAGATTGTTTCTGAAACCAAATTGTGTGTTATCTAGACGCTCTTCAATTTTGTTGTATATTCTTGTGTGAATTATTCTCAGGAATATTTTCAGAACATGACTCATTAAGCGTATTGTTCTATATTTGGTACACTTCTTTGCATTTATTTTTTGGAGGATTTTATGCAGTCTTTGGCATACTGCATAAAAAATATATGAGCACTGCTGTAGATTTTTAACAAAAAAACCTATATTCAGCGAAACACCTTGTTTTTCCCTCTTTACACTCTTCTTGTAAATCTGCAAATCTTCTATACAAAGGTATAAAAGATCTCCAAGGTCCCTTCCAACTCTGTTATTCTATTTTTCTGTTGTTAATTTTCTCAGCACAGAAGGTCTATTTCTCTATGTGTCCTTCATGTAGTTGCTGGATGTCACCAAAACTGAAGATTGGGGATATCTAGGATAGTATTCCTGAGACATAGTCATCTAATCTATGATTTTAAAAACCCTGAACATTTGCTAGTGTAACTGTGAAGAATATTATGATTCATTTCTAGGTATAATAAAAGATCTTTTCCGTCCGGTGGATCTGCGTTGGGCGATGGCGGCTACTTTGTAGCCGTCCTCCTGGGTAAGTGTAATGAACCGCTATGAACAGCAGACATCAGCTGTTCAGCGGTTCAAAATCCCCCTCCCGGGCAAAGGGGGGGGGGCAGAGGGTAGTCTGAATAGTGGTAGAGCCTCTTATGTACCCCCAATTTTCTTTTTTTGGGGGTGACAGAGTGCTCCCACGGAGTTCAGACTGTCTCCGCTTCCCAGCTGCTTTTGTCCTTGGGACAAAACAAGCCCTCGCAACCACCTCCGCGTTTAAAGTGATCTAGTGAGTTTTTTTTTTAAGAAGCGGACAGAGTTGTTTAGAGGATTTATTTTTTGCTTTCCTTGACTTTATATGTATTTTAAATTTAAAGGTTTATTCTTTTGTTATAGTCTTTCTTTTTATTTTTCGCTTTTTGCTGAAAGGGAAAGTAAAATGGCGATCGGCAGACTTTCTAGTGTTTTTTTTTTCGGGAAGCTAGAATGGCGATCGGCTTTTTTACCTTCTCTTTTTTTTTTTCCTTTTTTTAAGGACTGGATGGATTTTAGAGTATTATTAATTTTTGTTGTTTAATTTTCTAAACATTATTGTTCTGGTCTGATTTTTTGTTTCGCTTTTTGTATTTTTAAAAGGTAGGCATTCTGGTTTCCCCCCCCCTTCTTTTTTTCACTTTAACGATTGGAGTGTGTATTCTAATTTCTTTTATTGATTTATTTTTCGTCTTTTTTGATTTTATTTTAAATATAGTCCTTTTTTTCCACTATTTGCTTTTTTGTTGAAAGAGAAAGTAAATGGCGATCGGGAGACCTTCTAGCGTTTTTTTTTTTTTTTTTTTTGGGGGGGGGGAAGCTAGAGTGGCGATCGGCTTTTTTTTACTTTCTCCTTTTTTTTCTTTTTAATGAATTGGAAGTATTATTATTGTTTTGGTTTGATTTGTTGCTTTGTCTCTTGTATTTTTAAAGGGCAGGTATTCTGGTTTTGGTCTGATTTTTTGTCTTGCTTTTTGTATTTTTAAAAGGCAGGCATTTTGGTTTCCCCTCCCCCTTTTCTTTTTTTTTCACTTTAACGATTGGATCTCATTATCTTAAAGATTTTCCTTTGAGGGAGTTATGATTTTTTTTTTTTTTTTTGAAGAAATTTTTGTAATTTTTAAGAAGGAGTAAAGTTTTTTTTTTTAAGATGGCTCCAAAGCGTTCAGTGAATTTCACAGTTCCTAAATCCTCTGTGGCCCAGCCAACAACTGTGAAGGATATGCAACAAATGATGGGAAATTTTACAATTCAAATTAGGGCAGAAATGAAAAAGATTTTGGAAGAAAATAATAAGATTTTGAGGCAAGACATAGTTTTGGCTCTAAAAGGAGTTGCTTCTGTTCTTGAAAAGTTGAATTCCCATGTGGAAGAAGTAGTTGAAAAAGTGGAATTAATGGAGGGGAAAATTGAAAGTATGGAAAAAGAAATGGAAAACGAGATTCTTATGCTTCAATATGGTCAAATGGAATACGCCTTAAGAATTAGGGGCTTGGAAGAGTCCTTGCAGGAAGATCTGAAAGAGATGGTTGCAAAGGACTTTGCTGTAATTTTGAACAAAGAAAAAGAAGGAATACTTAGTGAAATTGAAAAACTATTTAGAGTTAATTCTGCGGTGGCAGTACAAAAGAATTTGCCAAGAGATGTGGTAATTTACTTTGGGAAGAAATCTTTATGCAATGAAATTATACAAGCTTTTTATAAGAAGAGATTTCAAATTGCTTCACAAGATGTTATAATTTTAAAGGAGATCCCATCTAAAATTTTAAGAAGAAGAAAGGAGTTTGCTTTTTTAGCAAATGAACTTAAAATGAGACGAATTTTGTTTAGATGGGATGTTCCGATTGGAATGGTGGTGAATTACCTGGGAATATGTTATAGACTTAATACTGTTTCTCAAGCAAAAGATTTTTACACTTCAGTATTGGGGGCATCTTCATCTCCATCTATTAAGTTTAAAACTTTGGAAGAAAAGGATGTAGAATTACAGTTTGAAGACTCTAAAATTGGGCAACCCATGTTTAAGAGATCTCAATATGTTCAGATTGAGGAGCAGGAGACAACTTGTGTAGCACAAAACTGTAAAGAAAAGCAGCAACTGAAGAAGAGTAATGAAATTTCACACCTAGTGATTGCTGAATCTGCGGGAGAAGCAAGACCTATAAATCCTTTGGAGCAATCTTCAAGGATGGAAGGGTCATTTGAGATGAAAAAGGGGAAATTTCAGCCTGAGGGGCGTCAACAAGTTGAGAGGAAGGGGCAGAGGAAAATCTGTGCAACATATAATTGTAAAGAAAAAGACCAACAGAATAAGGAGCTTAAGGAATCCCCACATGTACTGGCTTCTGAGTCGTTGGGAGACTCAGAAAATTTGGAGCAGCTTTTGAGGACAGATCCTAAAGCATTTGTTTTAAGCTTTATGGCGAAGATGGATAATCGAGGCTGACAGTGATGCTATCAGTATGATAATGAATGGAGAATGAAAATGGACAATTGAGATTGATAAGGACTTTTTTTGTGGTTGCAACTTGTTATTGATGAAGATTTGATTATCTATTGTGTTTATGGTGGATGGAATTTGTTATAGTGTTTTTTGTGGGTCGAATTTGTTATAAACTGTCTACCTTGGATGGAATCTGATAAGATTTAAATGAGTATAAAGGTGTCTTGTTTTTTTTTTTTTCCTTTTTTAAGTTTTAATACAATGTGTTTAGTGTTTGGGTGGGGTTTTTAATGTTTAAAGTTTTAAGTAATGTTTAGACTTGTGTTTTTGATTGACTATAATTTGTTTGTTCTAATGTTTCAAGTTTTGATTGTTTAAATTTGTGTTTTGGAGGGACTATAACTTGTTTAACTAAATGTATTTAGATTTGCTTATGATTTATGTTAGACTTTATATGGTAGTTATAGATGTTTAAAGAAAGCAGTGCTTAAAATTGTGTCTTGGAAGAAACTTATGTAGAAGGATGGATAATATTATAAGTAAGATTAGAAGATTTTTAGAGTATATTATAATGTGTTTATTATTATTTTCTAGAAATAATTTATTTAATTTAAGGTACTTAGGATTGTTTAGGTGTTTTAAGTTTTATATGTGCTTTAAGTTCTTTTTCTTTTTTTTTTCTTTTGAAACATTTTGGATAAGCCTGTAATCAACTCTGGGAGGCTCAGGGGAGGGTTAGGGAGGTTTGGGGAGTTGGGGGAGGGTATGGGTGGGTGGGTGGGTTTGGGGAGGGGATTTATTTTGTAAAATGTTAAAAATTCTCAATAAAAAAAAAAAAGATCTTTTCCCACATTTTTGGTTTATACTGGTGACTGAAGATGATAAATAATTTTGTTAAAAAGAACTTGCTTCATCAGTACTGTTCTAACTGTTCTACAGATATCAGAGATCATCTGAAGATTTTGGCTTCTTGTTTTCTTGGTAACATGAAATGAATGTTTCTCTGAATGTTGAAAGACTTAAATTCCTTAGAAAACTTATACTAGGGTGAAAAAGATGTAAAACTCTGGATAGACTATGGATATAAATGTATATCCAAAATAAAACTTGCATTATTATTTTTCCCTGGGAGGTGAACTCAACCCTCCCTGCTTTACAATGTGTTGAACAGACATGCTAATCAACTACTCAGTGATAATTTAGTTATTTATTTTGAGCCCAGCTGTGCTTCAGATAACCTATCTATTTTTTCAAGTGTATACAATATCTGTATTTATTCAAATAAATGTAAATCCCCATACCCTAAACTCCATGAGCTTGTGAGATAAATATTTTCCCCAAGGTGACTCAGTGAATCTCCTACTTGGCCAAACATGCTGAGTCTATTGAACAGAAATTAATTGAGTAATAATCTTCACACACATATTTCTCTGTCTCAGTAGGAACAGACCAACTACGGGTATATTCAGAAAGAGACCATCAGTCAGTAGTATGATGAATGCTTTGAAAGTGGAAGCACTTTAGTAAATTGTGTGGTTTCAGTTAGTTTTCCTCTTTTTTTTGTACTTCCTGCCTTACTCTCTTTTGCTTATTACTTCTTATTCCTTTGCTTTACCTCACTTTCCTTACTCTATTCACAGCATATATGTGAGAAATCTTCTATTTCCCCTTTACAAAACTGGAAGTGTACACAAAATTGTTGTGATTTTGCTCACACACAAAGCACAGCTCTACCTTCTGTAATGTATGTGGGACTGATCTTGGGAGACAGTGGAAGAGGAGCAGATTAGACAACAATCAGACAAATGGCAACTGAGTCTGCAGAAGGAATATGGGCATAGAAAATATCCCAGTTTACTGGACTTTAAAGATGAAGAGAGAGAGAGAGAGATGTGCTTTCAGATGTGCAAGATTCTGCTAAAGTTAGAGCTAGTATATCTGAGTGTGCTTCTTGTCTGGTTTACATCACAAGGCTGACACCTACTTTCCACAATCTCCTCCACAGCCCTTCAGGCTCTGTAGGTTGAACTTGTCACTTGCTGATCTTACAGTATGAATATTTTATTTAGTTTTCTTAGCAATGTTATGAAAATTGTTTGCTATTGCTGTCTTCCATGGGATAACTTAGTGTTCTCCATTACATGCCAACTAGGTCTGATCCTGTTTTACTTTGGGTTATTAGCAAGGACAGCTAGCTTACTTTCCCTAACTGGACATACTGCAGCTTTTGATTCTTGCCATTAAGAATAGCTATCTATCACAAAATAGTCTTCCCTTATTTTAAAGAAAGCCTGGCTCTACTTATTGGCTTCCATCTCTACTGTGCAAAGCACTGAATATAAACTTGAGGTTGGCAAGAGTATTACATTAATAGAATAGTACTGACTGAGAACTCTGAACATTGTAGCTCACCATATCTTATTTTCAGGCTGGAGAAACTGTAGTAGTATTAGCATTAATTCTTATATGCTTTGGGGAACAAAATATGCACCCAAACAAAGAACAACAAAGTGTCAATAACATTCTCCCAATTCATTATTTCCATAATGAATAAGCCTCTGGCCAAACTTTTAGCCTTACATTAAAGTCAATTCATTTTGAGTACCAGTTATTCCATTTCAGTCCAGTACCTTTATTTCCTCTCATGTGGCAATCAGGGTCACCAAAGATGGAAGTCCTCCTTCAAATGAATCACCTTGTCATTTTTCTCAATAATGCTTGCCGGCCAGTTTTTTCAGCTAAGTTTCTGGATCAGCTTTCAGGCTACAGTTATATAGAAAAAAATAGCCTGCATTTTTCCTCTATCATTCTTCATTCAAATTAAAGAAAGAACTTACTTTTTTAAAAAATGAACTTTTATGGGTGGATATTTATGATCAAGGAGAATGTGTCCTCTCTCCCATTGCTGAATCATCTCTCCAGTAGTCTATAACCTCTTTATCAGCTGAAGAATCCATACAATCCTGAGGGAAGGCATCACAAAGTAATGGCTTTCATCAGATCTTTCCAGATTGGGACATATGAACAGCCAGAGAGACTTTAAGCAACTAAAATCTCTGTAATAGAACTGGCAAGTCTCTTTCATTTCCAACAAAAAGGTGAACTCAAAATGCCAGCAAGAAAACTGGAAAATTTCCAGCATTTTAAGAATAGACTAGAAAATTAGAAGTTAATTAGAAATTAAACAGTTATTTCTTCTCCCTTGTTCTGTGGTAGCCAACCAGCGTTCTTTTTTGGGATGATCCACTCCTTGGGATGAACCTCAGGACCATTTACTGGGCTGTTGTGAAGAGTATTTTAGGCATTGTAACCTAAAATGATGGAGGCTAATACTGCCTGGTTATCTGGGAAGACTTTGATCTTGTAACTTTTGAGAAAGTGGGCAGAATCCTTAGGACTGTTAACCCAGCTACCTGTTTGTTAAATTTTTGTCTCTTCTGGCCTGTAAGGAATACTTGAGAAGTGACATGCAGTTGGGTCTATGTGGTGATTTTGCCCTATGGCAGAGTTGGGATTGAAGTCCCAGCTGACCTAGATGTCTGAAATACTTTCAGTAACATTAATCATGGTATACGTCTGGATCAACTGTGGAGAATGGGAGTGAAGTGCACAATGTTTCATTCTTATTCCAACTCCTGACCAGCCTGGCAATACTATTGAGGTCTCATGTCAGTATCGAGAGGCTGTTGGGTTCTGGAAGGAGAAGAACAGATTCAAGCTGAAACCCAGCAAGACTGAGTGGCTGTGGAGCCTGGTGCTCTCATTTAAAAAAAACTGCTGGTCCTGAAAAAGGCTGCACTGCTCTGTTCAGAACTGATGAACAGCCCTGGAGTCTTCCTGGATTCTTTGTTCCTTCTCAAGTTTCAGCTCGTAGCTATGGCCAGAAAAGTCTTTGAAGAGGCATGACTGCCAGAGAGGTACAACTGGACCAAGAGGAACTCTTCAAGGTCATTCATGTAATGCTGTTGAAAGTTATAGCTGGTCAGATTGCAGTGGGATGAACAATGATGAGCAAGTCTTTTAGTGCCATGTAAGATGCCAGCTATGTGAACCGTGCTGATTGCTAGTAAGCTTTGGGGGTAATTCTAGGCACTGACCATTACCTATAAACCTTTGCATGGGATGCAGCCTACATGTTTGAGAGACCATCTGTCTCAGTGATGGATTCAGCTGGTTCACACTGGTTGGGCAGAATCGATAGTTAAATTTTGTTGAGTTCAGAGAACTTGCTGAATGCACATGGCTTCCAGAAGTCTGTTCTAGGCCTGGGAAGCCTGGAGGAGGCCTCCCAAGCCTAAAATGGCCTACCAGAAGTGTGGGGATGCCACTTCCGGAAGTTCCTTCTAGGCCTCAGAGGCCCAGGCCTGTATCCATGCAGAGAACCAGTTGTTCAGGGATTTGAATCCCACCACTGATCTGTCTTCTTAGTGACTGCCCATCCTGTAAGATGGAATTGATTTGCTTTGGCTCCCATCAAGAAATAGATCTTCTCTTGTCAAAGGACCTGACCTTTGGAATATCGCCCACACTCCAAAATTCATATGATATCCACCTTGCCCACATTGAAGAGATCCTTAAAGACATGGTTTTCCACCCAGGTTAGGGAACTTGTGCTAGTTCCTTCAGTTGGGGTGCTGTGGAAGAGAGTGAAGTCATTCCTTCTGATGAGTATTTTTTTTCCATATACTGCTGTTTTTTTAATTTTATGAAGCTGCCCAAAGTAATGGTCCTTGTAGCCTCTATGATTGCCAGAAAGTATCACCAGTAGTTGCCTGATTCAATAGGTGAAGGGAAGTTGTTCTTGGACCCCATGGTTCCATTATCAAGTGGATGTAGCAGTTCTATTGTCAGCAAGGTTGAAAAGAGTATTGCCTTTCTTTCTTAGACTCTGCAGATTGCTTTTACCCACCCCCTGCCATGCTCACACAATAAAAATGTTTGATCTCTTATTATGATAATGACACAACTGTGGAATTATGAACCTAATTATGATTACCATTTTATGCAGAGTTAATTAACCATAAAATTCCAAGTTATATATATTTATATGTTTTAGTGCACTCTCCCTTAAGCCTTTAATGTAGCACTAGATGAGTTATAATACTATTGAAAGGTTCTCCCCCCCACCCCGGGACATATGACCTGAGTTGGTGTGGTAGGAAAGGCCAAGTGAATGCTGGTGAAACAGAAGGCTTTCTTTCTCTGCAGACTTCACAACTGTATAGCCAAGAACTATCCCAACAAAATGTTAAAGGAGAAAAATCCAAATAAGAAGAATATGACATGGAACCAACTACCCAGATAACTGGTAGGCTATACTTTACAGTCAAATGGATGACAGACAACCATTTATGGTGGATAGTCCAAGAATGAACTGCCAATCTTTTGCATCATGAATTGTACAAATAACTAAAGGATGTTACTATAGCTACTAGGTCTAGGGAAATCTAGTATCACCTGGCACCTGTCCCAGCTAATCTGACTTTAAGATAGTAGCCTGAACAAAAGCCCTGCTGGGATGCTGACAACTCTAAATAAGGGTTGTTTCAGTTTGATAAAGTTTCTTTTGGATTACCTGTCAAAGCAGATTGTGGATCAAATGAGAGACCCAAGCTGATATAGCAAATTGAATCAGATCCCTGTGAAGCAGTTGTAGTTTTTTGCAGTGTTTCATAGAGTTCAATGGTTTTCCACTGATGGTTGATATAAATAATAATATTTCACTTCGTTTCTATTTTCTGGATAGAGGAAATGTTAGGGGTGAGTAACCAGTGCTGAGGAACTTTCTGATACTGATACGAATAGATAAGACTAAGCTCCATCAAAGCTCTTTATGTTGCTTTGTGTTTATTCAATTGATCAATTCTTAACTTCTTTCATGTGCCCAGCCTCAAGTTCAGCCATACAGCTGTTTCCTGCATTAATAAGATTTTAACACTTTTGTACTTTTAAATTCTGCGTGACTGCTGTAGGAATGCTAGACTAACACTTATGATGATCCAAATGTCTACTCTTTTTAAGAATGGGGAGGTTCAGAAGGGCTATAAATGCCATTGTCTCTGTGTCAGGCTCTTTTTGTTGTGGCTGTGCTGTGTCTTGCAGCACTGTATCTCATGGCTGATCTGTCAGCTAAGATTATTGTCAAAAAAGCTATAACTTTGATACAACTACCGTAAGTTTTGCCTAGAAGTCAGCATAGCTACATTATAACACAAGGGCAAGTTAATGATTATTCTTTCAGCTGTAGCCTGAAGAGACCAAGCTTTGTCATTGAATCCATCCCAAATTAGCATCCACTAAAATAAATCAGAAAGGTTTATCTCCTAGAAGGGGCCAAGTTTCCTAACAGTATCCAGTTCTTCTTAGCTAGAGGGATTCAACAGTCCAACCCCCCAGCTCAAAGCAGGTCTAGTAGAACATCTTTGACAGATGATGGCTATGATACCCTTCAACTGTATGATTCTTTGCCAGTTCTCTTGACAATGCAAGGGCATCAAAGTTACATGAAAATACAAAGATGAGTTGGTATCTTTAGTGTCATGTCAAGCTTCTCATCCCAGAAAAACAAGTGAAGTTATTTTTATTTTATCATTAAAACAAGTTTTTGCTTTAAAGTTGGAATAGATACTTTCTGTACTGTTCAGTCAGTGCTGGACAATTGGGAGGCAACTGTATTATTTTTTTCTCATCATCCAGCTATTGTTGCCTCAAAAGAAATTCAGGAACATACCACAAAAATTTATGGAGGTGAAGGTACCAAGTTGAAAGTTGGCAGGGTAAACCTCTTCTAAACAGTCTACCATTTCTGATATTTTCTGCCCGTTTTCTTAAAACATGAAATGGCTGCAGGCATTTTGATTCCTCTCTATTATAGCCTGTGGACATTTTTTCCTTTTAAATTATACCTGCTGTGCAGTTCAAATCAAATCAATTTGCTCTTGAATCTTAAGGTATACACTTGAACTGAATCAAACTCTTTTTGAATCATGAATGTTCAATTCAAATAGCATCAAGTCTGATTCACATGGGCCTAATCCAGATAGGATGGGAGGGGGAGAAGGGAAATTGCAAATTATTGCAGCTTGATAGAATGCTCAATTTTAGAATTTCTGGCAGCAAAGCAATCATGTTTTTCTCCAAAATACTTGATTCCAGAGGATACAACTGGAATGTCCCTCCCCAAGTTGTGGTCAATTTGTAGTTTTTATTATTAAGAGAAGTGCCCATGGTAACATTTGGTTTAGGTATGTCAGATTTCTTGTCCATCTGATTTGCATTGTCTCCTTTGACACATATCTCCAGGATTTCAATTTGAGAAGAAATGAATGTTTCAGATGGCCAACATTTGGTTGCCCAAAGTTTTTTTTTTTTTCACTTCAGATCTGATATAAAGCAAGTCTTCATTGGATTGCTCAAACTAGGTTACTAAATGCATTGGGAACATCCATAGGTACTTCTTTGCAAGTTTGTAACAGTTCATCATGATTAGCAGTCCATCAGACATTCCCAACTTATCTAAATAATAAACAGAGAAATTTCTCATACAACTTGGATTTTATCTGTTGGCTACTGCATCATTTCACCTCAGTTTTATGTCCATCCCCCATCCCCAACCCCCCAAAAAGATATATAGAAAAGTTGCTTCTAATCTTACAAACTTATTCTCTATCCTTCCTCTTTAAAATTACATCATAGTTTTCTTTTTCCCCTATTTCCCCTTTTCTTATAATCAAATCCACAAGTCTCCTTCCTTCCTTCCTTCCTTCCTTCCTTCCTTCCTTCCTTCCTTCCTTCCTTCCTTCCTTCTTTCCTTCCTTCCTTCCTTCCTTCCTTCCTTCCTCCCTCCCTCCCTCCTTCAAAAATTACTTTTAAAAAGAATCCAGTGAAAGTTGGTATTTTTTTTTTATTTTGTCTGTTTACTATGGCAACATGCCTCTGATGGCCTATATTTTAGGCCTCTTGCCCATAATGCATTCTAGCACCATCCTGGGACATAAGGGTTATCATTCATTTCTTTGAATGATAACCGTTGCAGCAAAATACATGAGTTTCTGCAGCCTTCTGCTGCCTTCAAATGAATGTTTCCCGTTTGCCCAAACCTTTGCAATATATGGAGGAAGTTGAGTTCAAAGCAACCTAAGCACTCGGGTGTCAGGGTCAGCTCATCAGTGAGAAGCAAAATTCACTTTGTGGCTGCATCTAAATCCCTTATTTGGCAATGCCCTAAGCATTTTCATTGTTAACCATTCCTTTTGAACTGAAGATGGATAAGAATCTAAGATCATCTCTGTATAAAAGCAGGCACTGTATTCTCTCCCACAAATATTGGAAATAATATGAATAATAAGGATACTTTCTGATTTTTGAAATCTGGAGGAATCTGTTAAAAATCCTAGCTTTGTCTAAGCCAGCTACACCTGATCCGTATTAATTCCAGACACAAGTATGACCTAAATATAAAATGCTTTCCAAGGTTGCTGTGGCTAATGTTTTAATGTGTTTTCCAGGACAAAAGTTATCACACATGTGAAATAACTAATGAGAATCTTTTTTATACTCTTTCGCTATGGTAAAGAGGGATGAGTGGTTTTTTTTTTCCTTTTTAAAGTACGTTTTAGGAATGGAACATAAAAAGAGAGAGAAAGCTTTGCACAAATTGACCCATAATGCTTAGAGCTTTGTTGGGGGCAGCTTATATTTAGCTCTATGAAGAACTGAATTCTATGACTATATAAATTAACTTATGGAAGTTAATGGGGGGGGGGGAGGAAATGCTGAGGCAGTAGCAGTGAGGTGTTGGAAGATAAGGCATTGCTTACATATGACATGTTTAACCTGAATACTGAATTACTTTATTTTCTGGTAACCCAATGGCCTTGATACACAAAATACACTAAGCCAGAAAATAACAAACCAAAATCCACACTAAGAAATCTTAGCATGTTTTGAGAAGACAGCCACTTCCCACTCATCTGGGAAGTGTAGCAATTGTCTTTTCAAACATGTCTCCTTTAAATGTGTTGCAGAATTCCAGATTGCCTTCTTAGTATCTCTCAGTATCTCTTAGAAGAAATACTATTGGAAATAATCTAGTATCACAAGTGGCAACCTAATGAAGTTATTGAGAGCCTCCCCCCCCCAACTTGATGCTGCTACCTAGCCTTCCTCTGTCAGTTGTCTCTTCTTTAGGCTAAACATACCATGTTCCTTGAACCATTATTGAATTGGAACTTTGAATATTATATTATGGATACTTTTATTAAAAGGATGCCAGAAAATTGCTGTCTTGATGGCTGATCACAAGACTCTTATGTATTACAGATAACAGAGAAGTTGTCTCCACCGTCTTTCTAGTCTCAAATTATTCTATCCCAACTTTCCTTTCTTATTTTTTTTTCTGAGTAGAAGGGAACACAACAAAACATCAGCCTCCACCTGGCCTTCATAATTATTTTCTTCATAATTATGAGGCCATTGTGGGACTCAGACACCTTGTTGTTAAAAAGGGTGAAGCTGATTGCTGGCATGCTTTGCTACAGTAGGTTATTTTATAATTTTTTAAACAAGCATATGCATTTTTAATACTTTTACAGATGGGCAGAGCCATGGACCTCTCATTTTGCTGTTGACATTCCATAGAAACACACCTGAGTCTTTTCATGAACCCAGGAAGATTGTTATGACTCTCTCTCTCTCTCTCTCTCTCTCTCTCTCTCTCTCTCTCTCTCTCTCTCTCTCTCTCACACTCTCTCTCTCACACTCTCTCTCTGGGTCAATCTTTGGGGAAAAACTTTTCCCTGCTCATTGGATTCCTATTGCTCCAGTTTCAGTTCTACTGTAAAGCAAAAGCATTTGATATTGTCAAGCAACCAAATTCTCTAACCAGATCCTCATCATACAGACCAGCTTTTTGGCCAACATTACATAGGATTTTATGGGATAAATCCATTTGTCACAGAGCAAGTGAGAAAGGAAAAGCACTTCCAGAGAGCTTTTTCCCCTGACTGCTAGAAATACTTAAATCCTAAAAGATTTGCACAAGTGAAGGAAGGCTGGCAATGTTTTATGACACAATCATTCACACTGTATTAAGCTTTGACTTTTTCGGTGTTTCAGTGGTGACAGTTATGCAAATCCACCAAGACAGGATTTAGAAATGATTTCCTGCATTGGAAGATTAGCAGAGAAACTGACGTGTTCCTCTAAATTATTCTAGCTTGTCTATGTTGGAAACTTCAGAGCCAGGTGAGAAGGGGGAGCCTGAAGTGAGAAACAGATTAATGCTACTAATTTTTATTTCATTATTCAAGAGTTTGGATACTTTCAGGTCATCACAGTTTCTCAGCTATTCCACACAGGAATTCTGAATTTGTGCTCAAACTGTTACCACAAGCATCTAACTAATGAGGTGTATAAAAAAAGGCCAAAGACCCGAAGAGAAATTCTGGAACTGCACAGTAGCAGATTTTCCCTCCAGAAACTCCCCCAGTGAAACAATTGACTTTTAGATGAGTTATCAGATAGAAATAGCAGGGAGTATGAAGAATGAGGTACAGGCCCTCTGTTATATATTTCAGCAGAGGCAAGAATAATAAACAAAACACAACTCTAGCCTTTCTTTCAAAGTATCTCCTAGTCCAGAGAGAAGGACGCCATAGCTTTCTGACAAGCACTCCTTCCTTCGAGGCAACTGATTGATCATTTGCTCATATAGTTATTGGTAATTATTAAAAAGGTAAGGAGTTAAAAAGGCAGGGAGCCAGGCTGATTAGGATGTCGGCAGGAATCAAAGCATGTTCAGAAATTTTAGGATCTAACCTTTTCCTTCTCATCACATTGAGAGGCAAAGATTGGGGGAGAAGGGTGTCATAATTAGGAAAAATCAGCTTTTCAGAGTGAGCGAAACATGTTTCTAAATCCTTCTGCTTGAGGCATGAAACTATGTCCTTTTCAAGATTTGGTGTGTGGCCTCTTTGAGGGCCTTCAAGTACCTTTGTGTCTGCATGTCGAGACACAGAATTCATTTCCCCCTTTTTGATGCTCTTTTTTTTTTTGCCTTTTCTCTTTCAGATATAGAAAAACAGAAATGGAAGGGACCTTGGAAGTCTTATAGTCTAACCCCCTGCTAAAGCAGGAGACCCTATACCATTCCAGACAAGTGGCTGTCCAGTCTATTCTTTTTTTTATAAATATGTTATTAATTTTCTAGTTTTACGGTCAAATACTTAATAGACAACGTGTAGTCTAGATCCATTAGTAATTCAGTGGTATATATTAACTTCTTCAATCTAGATCCAATATTACACCATCAAATGTTTTGTCTCTTCTTCTGTTACTCCCTGTTTTCCCACACTAGGCAAATACAATTCTTATTGTTATTAATAAATATACAAAAGTCTATTCTTAAAAGCCTCCAGCAATGGGGCACCCACAATGTCTGAAGACAAGCATTCCATTGGTTGATTGTTCTCACTGTTAGGAAATTTGCTTCTCTCCTTGATTAGTTTCCATCCATTGCTTCTTGTCCTGCCTGCAGGTGCTTTGGAGAATAGCTTGACTCCCTTTAATTTGTGGCAACTTCTGAGATATTGGAACACGGCTATCATGTCACCCCTAGTCCTTCTTTTCATTAAACTAGACATACCCAATTCCTGCAACCGTTCTTCATATGTTTTAGCCTCCAGTCCCCTGATCATCTTTGTTGTCCTCTAGCCTCCTATATCAGAGATTCTGCATGGTCTGAGCACTGCATGTAGTACCTTGGCATTAGAGACTGTAGAAGTTGAAAATGTCTTTGAGGCACACTGCTGGATTTTTGCTTTTAAACCATGGAAAATGTAATTGGGCATTATGGCCCATTACTCTGAATATAAGAGAATTATAAGACCATGGGAACAAAAGCGCTCCCTGTGGATTCGTCATAAGAAATGGCTTTTCCTCTTTGGCTTTCATATAAGAATATTAATTCTGCTCCAGCAGAATATAATGAAATCACATCATTGCATTCAATGGAGGAGAATTAACTGACCATGGATGTAAAATTTCCTTACTAGGTTCAATTTCAATCCAGATCAGAGATTTTTTAAAGGTGTTTTTTCCCCAATGCTCTTGGGTTACAACTTGGCTAGCACTTTTATTCTAGTGAAAAGGATCCTGCCTTCTGGTCTTTGCCAACCACAGTGAAGGCACATTATGTGCCAATCTACAAAATAAGTGACTATGAGTGAATGGATCTTCCAGTGCTGGAGATTCCTCATACAGAACTGGTGCACAATTTGAAGGTTCTCCTGAACTCAAAGAGCAGGAGACAACTGTGACCCAGAAGGCCTTTGCACAGATGTATTTGGTGATATGCCAAATTGCATTCTTCCCTTTTTCAGCACTCTCTTCTTATGGTCTCTCACACATTGGTCATCTTGTTGTGGATTACTGCAACATGCTTCACATGGAGCTGCACTTGAAGACCGCTCAGAAGCTACACCTGGGACAGAACATAACATCACGAACAGTTATGGATCCCTCTGATATGCTCATGTAACATCATTTCTACACAACAGTTATCAGTCAGATTCTTGGTTTTAATTATCTCCTCCAGGATATTTTTTGACTTCCCATTCTAGTTTAGTTACAAAAGCATTTGTTTACTGTTCATTCATCCTTTTTTATCTGCCCAGAAAATGGGAGCAAAACAATTCTGAGTGAGCAGAAACTTTCAGAATTTATATCCAATACGATGTTAAAATCTTCATGCTGTCTTGCATATTCTCCCTTCCAGAAGAACATATTTGTGTTTTGGTTATCTTTAGCCAACACAGTGCCCACTGATGACAGATACTTCTTTAAATGTCTGTGGAAATTCTCAGTCATCCAGGTCATAGTTGTCTCAAAAGTGCTTTTTTCTTTAAAAGACAACTGGACTGTTTTTTTCCTTTGAGGATGACTGCCTCCCTCCACCCCCTTCCCATCATCCTACCAGAATGTATCTTCCATTCACCATCCAGTCTCAACTATCAGTACCTATCCTTCCTCCTCCCCCGCCCGCCATCAAAACTGATGAAGCTTCTTGGATGAGAAATGAAATGTTTTCTTCTTCTTCCTCCAAGAAAAAAACAGTCCAGTCGCCTTTTGAAGAAAAAAGCATCTTTGAGATACTTGTTTACATTCCCTGCATTCCTGCTCTCCCTTTATAATAAGCCACAGAAACGAGGTAGGAATCTTTCAGCTACTATGAGTCTTGATGAATGGTTTCTTAGTACTGCCTTTCTTAACATTCAACTGGAATCTGTTTTCATTTAATTTAATGTAGAGGCCCTTTTCTGTAGCATACCATATAAGTATTTGAAAAGATTGTATTCGTTACTGTTTTCTCAAGGTTAAACATACTCAGTCCCATCAATATATATATTCCTAGGACTTAATTTCAAGCTTGGTGACCATTGCAGTTATTTTTTGTTACTTTCTTATCTGTTCCAGGCAATTAATAAAAATACTGAAGAATAATGAACTTATGATTTATCCCAGGATATCCTTTCTAATTCCTTATTTAAGCTTGATGAGGAATCAATGATAAGAACTTTTTGAAAAAGGTTTTCAATTAAACTGAGGATCTCCCTAAAAGATATGTCATCCAACCCATATAATATAATGGAGGACTTTGTCGAATGCGTTGGTGAAATCAAGATACATTATCAATAATTTCCAATTTGCTAAAGGAATTTAGGCGATTTAAAATAAGACTGGTCAAATGAAGTTTATTTTTTACTAATCTGTGCTGACCTCTGGTAGTCAATTCATTGCTTTTAAGGTGCTTATAAACTAATCATTTTATGAACCTCTCTAGAATTTCTTACAAATTAATGTCACATTGATTGTTCTGAAATTCACTGAATCTTTCCTTTCTTCTTTTTGAATATGGGGACATTTGTTCACTTTAAGTCATCTGCTACTTCACTCAATCTCCAGGATTTCTGAACACTAATGAATAAACACTAACACCAACAAATTGTTTTAGTACCCCAGGATGTTATACATCTGAAAATGAAGATTTAAACATATTCAGAGTAGATATTCCTGTTGGTTTTACCAGGAAACCTGATACTTCAACTAACTCTTCACAATTATCTGATGCATTTTCTTTGCCACCTGTTAATCTTTTGCCATCTTCCCTGATTAGCAGAGATACCAGTCGTTTGCTTTGACTTTTATTTTGAACTTATCTTAAAAACTACTGCTTTGCATGTCTGAGATGAGGGTGAATGAAAAGTAATGTCTCCAGAGTTATTAGCCATCAACAAATGGCAGTATTGATGTGTTAAAAGCTCTGGTGCATTCTTTAGCATCTGTTCTTTCACTTCAGTTGATGTAAAGTTGCTGTGAAAAAAAGATTGTCTTTCTATTGTTTGTGAAATGGAAGCCTGCAGTGAATATTCATTAGTGAAGTTTAAGCAACACATCATGATTAATTTTTTGAGCACGGAAGGAGTCTCCCCCTCAACTAAAATTCATCACCAAATGCAGATTCTTTATGGTGACAGCTGCATTGATGTGAGTACTATGTATTGTTGGGTGAAAAATATATATATAAGAATTGTGAACTGATTTGTGTGATTAAGAATGAGAAGGATCCATGTAGATCACTCAAAGGGAAATTATAGACAAACATGGCATTTTACAGAAACATATGGGTAACAATATTGGAAGGTTGGTGTAAGATGGGTTCCTTCCTGTCAGCAAAGATGGAAGTTTTAAGAGTTGAAATTTGCCAACAGTGGTTGTCATTCTACAAGAAGGAAAGTGAGGAATTTCTTCACAGCCAACAAAACATGGAGTCATCATTATATCTCAGAAACAAAGCATCATTCCATTGAATATCACACAGAGCTTCACCTATAGAAAAAAATAACAAAACCCAGGGTTTGACAAGATAACTCATTGTTACTTTTTGGGGGGGATGTAGATGGCATTGTCCAATGGATTTCTTGAATCTGGCACCAATATCAACTCAGAGTGCTACATTTCAAAATTCAAAACTTTGATACAGTGATTAAGCAGAGTTTGGAAGCGCAAGAAGAAACAATAAACCATACACCTCATGAGCCACCTAAGAGGCAACTGCAAAGTTAGACCACACTTTCTTATTTGCCATACAATCTAGCTTGGTGCCCTGCAGCCTCTGTCTTTTCCCTAAATTGAAGAATATATTTATGGGTATATTTTTGACTCAAATGAAGAGGTAAACGGACTGCAAGGTTCCTTAACCACTTAGTTGTATTTTACTGTTTATTCCCTTTTGTCTTTTTATGAACATTAAATAATTAAGGTTTAATAAAAATTATTAGGCTGGAGGCTAAAACATATGATGAACAGTTGCAGGAACAGGGTATGTCTAATCTATTGAAGAAAAGGACTAGGAGTGATATGATAGCAGTCTTCCAATATCTGAGGGACTGCTACAGAAAAGAGGGTGTTGACCTATTCTCCAAAGCACTTGAAGGTAGAACAAGAAGCAATGGATGGAAGATTATCAAAGAGAGATCTAACCTAGAACTAAGGAGAAATTTCCTGACAGTTAGAACAATTAATCAGTGAATGGCTTACTTTTAGAATTTGTGGGTTCTCTACCACTGGAGGATTCTAAGAAGAGTTTGGACAGCCATTTGTCTGGAATAGCATAAGGTCTCCTGACTGAGCAGTGGTTTGGACTAGAAGACCTCTGACGTCTCTTCCAACTTTGTTATTCTATATTCTGTATTCTGTAAAAAGACGAGAGAGTAAGTGTGTGTTGAAGTATGGAATTTATTTATTTATTTATAAAATTTATTGACCACTCATTTTACCACAGGGTAATTCTTTACAGTTTTAAGGGAATTCCTTACAGTTTTAAGAAACTTCTCAATCATTGGCAGAAGTGTGTAGTGATTATGTGGAGGAGTAGATACAGGTAGCAGGAGAATTAACTTGAAGAAATATTTTCCTGTTTTATTTTAAAATATCTATACCCTCTTGTTAGAGATTTGGAAGGCCTCCACCTTATTAACTTTTCAGAAAACTATGAAGAGCTGACTTTTCACACAGGTAATGGGCCAGGATGGAAATGAACCCATCAAATGTAGAGTCTGTGGGATGTTGTAGCACTGAGGAGGAACATACAATGTTTGTGGGGTTTTGTGGATATCACAGTGTGTTTTATGTATCTCTGGAAGATTGAAGAAGCCACATAAGCCACTTAAGATTCTCATGCATAAGATAGCTGGCTATATAAGTTTATAGATAAGGGCATCACTTTTCATTCAAGCCACATACTATATATGTTTTATGTGCTTATATTTCTATACCACTTCCCATCTAATTGCATCACATTGTGATTTGTAGTAAAGATAATTATTAATTATAATTATAAAAATATAATTAATCATAGTAAAAGTAATGTTTAATATTACATGATAGAATAACAAGATCTTTACATTTGAATCATGGTGCACTGTGGCAAGAATTCTAGCACCTATGAGAAGAAAGGGAACAACATTTCCACAGTGGAAATGCTCAAATATTCTAATACAGAAGATTGAATAAGAAAATTACATTTATAATAAGGAACTGACATTTATCTGCTTAATTTATAGAAAAGTCAAGGGATAGGGAAGAAATGTTGAAATGAAGCCATGCACAAGAGACACAGAAAGATAAAAGAAAGAAAATGATGCCAAATAAAGGAATATAAAAATGACTGGAATAGAATAAATATGAAACATTTAAAAGGGCAGTACCATGGAAAAAATGTAAATAAGATGGTTTTGTGGAGTGTCCGCAGGATGAACAGGAGCAGAAAATTAAAATACTAACTTCAACTGTGCAACTGAAGGCAAAGAAGAGGAATGGCTATGATCATGTCCCTGTAGCTTCCATCTTGACTTTTTAAAAATTTCCCTGCAGACATCCCTGGTAGTTTTTGAAGATTGAGCATGAGATTGAATGAAATTGAAACATAAATAATATCTGCCCCCAGATGATTGGGGGATTCTAGGGTCTACTCTCTTCCAGAAATTCATTTTTCTAAGCCAAAATTTTAAGCTTGTATGTGAGTTGTATTACTTATGAGTGAAATAACTTTTTTCCAGGAAAGAAATTATGAAAGGCTATCAACAACCTCTTTAAAAGAATAAAAATTACAAGAGAAGAAAAAAACAGCAACATGCTATACTTCCTGGATTTCCTTTTGGCAGAGGAAACAATGACAAATTAGAGAGCTGAGTTTATATAAGAAAAGAAAATTTACACCACCCAAGCATTTTACTTGTTGTTGTTGTTGTTAATTGCAAAGTCGTGTCCGACCCATCATGACCACATGGACAACGTTCCTTCAGGTCTTCCTGTCCTCTACCATCTTCTGGAATCCATTTAAGTTCACGCCTACTGCTTCAGTGACTCCATCCAGCCACCTCATTCTCTGCCGTCCCCTTCTTCTATTGCCCTCAATCTTTCCCAGCATTAGGCTCTTCTCCAGTGAGTCCTTCCTTCTCATTAGGTGGCCAAAATATTTGAGTTTCAACTTCAGGATCTGGCCTAAAGAGCAGTCAGGGTTGATCTCTTCTAGGACTAACTGGTTTGAACACCTTGCAGTCCAAGGGACTCGCAGGAGTCTTCTCCAGCACCATAGTTCAAAGGCCTCAATTCTTTGTCGCTCAGCCTTTCTTATGGTCCAACTTTCACATCCATACATTGCAACTGGGAAAACCATGGCCTGGACTATACGCACTATCCAACTGCCCAGAAGGGGAACTAAGTAAGATGCAGTATTCAGAAAAGAACAACACAAAGTAGTAAATTGAAATGCTAAAAAAGATGATACAGGATAAAAATCTTCCAACATAACAAATAGCCATGCTTAATCAAAAAGTGCCTAACTACACTGATTATGCTTTACTTTCCTGATTAGAAGCCAATGAATCAAAGAGGTTCTGTCTGAGTCTGTTCTGAATACTACCTTATTTTCTGTGACTTAAGGAATGCTTCAGTCTTCTTTGCTTATTCAATAGTTCTTGCCTATTTCCCTCAAGGTCATATCTCTAGTTCTGTACAACAACTCATTGAAACACTGCCACTATAATCTACAAAAAGGATAAGACTCCAGTACATCAAAAACATCTCCAAGACAACCAACATACAACTACAACCACTTGGCATGTCTATAGCAGGAAAACCAACAAAATCCTTCTAAATAACTTAAACAAACAAAAAAACCTGTAACCAAGCAATAAAAAACAGGAGTCATCTACAACACACATTGTAAGAACTGAAACAAACTTTATGTAAGACATACAGGTAAAAGATTGGCAAGATTGCATCCATGCACATCAACTGAAGTCAGAAGACATGATGAGAACTCCCTAATCTTGCAACATACAACTTCAGTTGGGAAACTGTTAAAATTGTAGATCAAGCCAAATTTAAAAATCCTAGGGAATTCCTGGAAGTATTACATTCAGACAAATCAGCCATCAGTAGAGATAAACTGCTTTTAAATAATATTTCCAAACAGACTAAAACTTAAGAAGGAAGGAATACATGAGGAATACATCCCTTCCAGTAACAACACCCAGATAAACAAAAATAGCACCAAATCACTCTCCTTTCACTGATGATGTTACCTAAACATCTGCAAGAAAACAGTCAAGCTCAAAGGACTGAGAACCCCCAAAATTAGTAGCTTCCATTGCTCTGTCTGTGGTGCTGAAAGTTCTGCATCTGGCTACTCTTGGTGTATACTCAAGTCCAGAACAATGTCTGATCATTAATTTAGGAATGCTGATTGTACTATCTTCCAGTTGCAGATGTTGGCTTATTCTTGTCAAACATTATGGAAGCATCTAAGGAAAGGCAGCTTCTTGGGGAACTTGCCATTTCATGGTTATGCCATCGATGACCTGTGCTCAGTGACAACATATAGTTATTTCACCATTCAAGAAAATAATTATAGTTGCAAGAAGAGATTTACTATTAATATATTTAAGTCAGACAGATTACAATATTTGGGTAAAGGGAGGGATAAGTTATTAAGTTTATTACTGACAGCTAATATAAAACTGGTGAGAGGAATGTCATGTATTGTATCATCCCAAAATGAAGAAGCAAGGGAAGTGTATCCAGTGGTATGGGTTATACAGTAGTCTCAATTGAATATATAATAGTCTGCAATTAATATATTGAGGGTCGTGTGTCAGGCAGTTAAGTGGCATCAGTTTTGACTCCCTGTTCAGTATTATAAAATTACCAGGGAGAGTTGTGTCTAATTTTATGGCATTGTTAAGCTTCTATTGGGCCACAGCATTCATTCACTATGCAAAAAAGAAGCAGCTTAATAAATTCACTTGAGGTCCTTCCCTTCCTTTCTTGTTGCCAACCACTGACAGACAAGCATGAACTGAATTCTAAACATGAAAAATATGATGACATCATTTTCCATAGCACTCTATAGGGAAACATGAAGACAGAAAGACAGGCTCCTACCTTGAGGAACATCCGGTCTCAACAGGCTAAAATATGTCAGACCTTGGACCTTGATCCCCCCACTATCAAATTCAAGTTTTAAATAAAAGCTAGAGAGCATGAGGGTTCAAGCTGTCAAAAAGAAGGTCTTCCAGGGACTGACTCCACTGAGGTATCTATAGTTATACAGTTGATCAGAGTTGGGTAATCGACTAGTGACCAGAGGCTACATTTAGGTTTTCATTTGGTAGGATTACAGCAAATAGAAGATGCCTACAAGATGGGGAAATAGTGCAAAATAAGTAAGACCACATTGGATTTTCATTTTGCTTCAAGTTTGGTAGGAATCGAAAAAACCTTTTTTTTTTTGTTTTGCTTTTTAAATGGGCTAAGCCTATTCTATGGCTCACAGAGGTATTTTAACTATATTTTCTGCCTAAAAATAAAGCAAAATTATGCTGCCAATTCTTTTGGTAATTGTGCTTCCAAATTTGGCAGCAAAGGTAAAGGTGGAGTTGCAGTCCCCAAGAAAAGAATTTAGGGTTTGTGTGCCGTCTCAGGTAGCTCTCCACTCTGTAGAAGACAATGGTGACCTTCATCTCTGGCTCTGGAAGAAGACCATATGCTTCTTCTTCAAAGATTACTTATTTCTGAAATGATTTGTATCCATAGAGGGTCTTCATCATCTCTGAGACCTCACCAAATATCATTAGAGAAATTTCAGTTTGTGCTGAAGCACCATAACAGGAGTCACCACCCCTAGTTATCAGTAATGGTAGCTTTCTTCACTGTTTACTATAAGACTACATGAACACTACTAGCAGATCTTGGAATCAACCTAAAGATCCTGATTCTCATCGGTCTGATTTTCATCAATCTTCCTTCTTCTACTATGTTGTTAAAAAAAATACTCAAGGAAAGTTACAACAAATAATAGCAATTACAATTAAAACATAAATTAAAACATTTTGTAAAACATTCAGGCTAAAATAAGGAATTAATAACAAAGAAATAATGAAAAACAGCAATAGAAAGTTAATTAGTGGCATGATTATTAAAGGACTTGTAGAATATAAATGTCTTGGGTACTAACAAATCTATAAAGACAATGGCAGGGATATCTCACTGGGGAGGGCATCCCCTAGTTGTGAGGCAGTCATATGAAAAGGCCTTGGTAGCTACTTGCTATGCTTCAATCCGGGATGCTACTTAGAACAGACTTTTTGTAGATAATCTTAAGAGTTTGGAAGGAAGAGATATTTCTTCAGATACTCTGATTCCAAGATATCAATGCCTTTGTCACTTAAAGCCAGCATCTTAAACTGGGATCAAAAGTGAATTGTAAACCCTTGAAGAATATAAAAATATGGACATGACATAGCCCAGTACTCTTTCCACATCATGTATATTAACTGAAGTTTCCAAACCAGTTTCATAGTCAGCTCCACATATAGGACACTGCATTAACCAAAACAAGAAGTTATTAGAGTATGGATTTTACTATTTTTTGAGGCTATCCAAATAGAGCTGATAATGGCTCACAATTTGTCTAAACTGGTAAACATATTTCATATCATAAAAGTCACTTTTGCTTCTAATGTCAAACAGAGATGCAGAATCACCTCCAAGCTGCAAACATCCTTATGTGGGGGCGACTGTATGTGACAGACTGAGTGAAATCCCACTCATCTGAGCAGATAAACCAGTCCTTAGAAAATCTGTCTTTTGCAAGTTGTTTTGGCTGGATGTTATTGGTCAAAAAATTTATTAAACATCGCTAGATGATCTTATTCAGTGACCTCATACAGATGTTAAGCAGAATAAGAGATAAAATGGAAAACCATATTATAAATACCTTGGACTTGATGTCTCCCATCACGAATACCCGGGCGCAGCCATTCAAGTATGAATGGAATCATTTCAAAGTTGTTCCATTTGCATTTAATATGCTAAAGGATACTGCAATCATCTTCTTATATTTTGACTCAATAACTTTTATAGTTTCCAAATAGGCAAATCTAGTCCAGTTTAACTGGTTCTCTGAAGTGAAACAGCAAATGGTGCCTCTCCATTACTCATCCCAATTAAAATGTAAAATTGCTACAATCAGGCCTGCTATTTGGGAATTCCCTTCCCTGGAAGTACAAGAAACAGAAAGACAACAAATTACATAGTGGCTGCTTTTTCAATTTCAATCTAATATCAGCTGCCTGAACCAACCAACTCTATCCATTTAATGGCAGGGCTGGATCAGAAACTGGAAGGAAATAAAAACAAAATATAATAAGGTAGGAAAAAGCTTTGAATTATGCTTTTTGGGATTATGGAAGAGTTGGTTAAATGCCTTATGCACTGAATTTTTAATAAGATTTTATATTTTTTATTTATTAATCTGTAGATTACATAGATTAACATACACAACAATTAAAAATTCAGTAAACACAGAATGAAACCTATATATTGGTATAGTCAAGCCAAGAAGTGCAAATGCTATTTTGATTACATACACACTCTCACACACACATATACATAAACATATAGTGAGTCCTTCCTTCTCATTAGGTGGCCAAAGTACTTGAGTTTCAACTTCAGGATCTGGCCTTCTAAATACAGTCAGCGTTGATCTCCTCTAGGACTGACTGGTTTGATCGCCTTGCAGTCCAGGGGACTCGCAGGAGTCTTCTTCAGCACCATAGTTCAAAGGCCTCAATTCTTTTGAGCTCAGTCTTTCTTATGGTCCAACTTTCATAGCCATATATTGTAATTAGGAAAACCATGGCCTTGACTATATGTACTTTTGTTGGCAGGGTGATGTCTCTGCTTTTTAGTATGCTGTCTAGATTTGCTATAGCTTTCCTCCCCAGGAGCAAGAGTCTTTTAATTTCTTGGCTGCAGTCCCCATCTGTGGTGATCTTGTAGCCCAAGAAGATAAAATCTGTCACTACCTCCATTTCTTCCCCATCTATTTGCCAGGAATTGAGAGGGCTGGATGCCATGATCTTGGTTTTCTTAATGTTGAGTTTCAAGCCTACTTTTGCACTCTCCTTCTTCACCCGCATCAAGAGGCTCTTTAGTTCCTCTTTACTTTCTGCCATTAGAGTGGTATCATCTGCATATCTTAGGTTGTTGATATTTCTCACTGCAATCTTAATTCCAACTTTTGATTCATCTAGCCCTGCCTTTCTCATGATGTGCTCTGTATATAAGTTAAATAGGCAGGGTGACAGAAAACAGCCTTGCTGGACTCCTTTCCCAATTTTGAGCCAATCAGTGGTTCCGTGTCCAGTTCTTACTGTTGCTTCTTGACCCGCAAATAGGTTTCTCAAAAGACAAATAAGATGGTGTGGTATTCCCATCTGTTTAAGAACTTGCCACAATTTGTTGTGATCCACACAATCAAAGGCTTTAGCATAGTCAATGAAGCAGAAGTAAATGTTTTTCTGCATAAACTAATACACACGTACACACGTGCGCGCACACACACACACACACACACACACACACACACTTTAATCTTCTGCATATAAAAACTACCAGTGGAGAAATAGTTAAAACAGTAAATGCTTCCAGAATGCAGGTTTCTACCCAATTTTAATAGAAAATGGTGTGAAAACATCCTTTCTGACAAAAACATTTTAATGACAAATCAGCTTCAACCTCTTTATCTTTCCCATTGTGAATGTCAAACCAACTGAAGAGAGGAAATGGTTGCATTTAATTATATTTAACATTTAATATAACTGTTTATCAGATTTCTAGGATTCTGGGAGGAATGTAACTGCGGTAGTAGAGTTTGCTTTGGCAAATTAACAACAATTAAGTCTCTGATGATTCTCACCCTTTTGAAGACATCCTATTTTTGTTTTAAATGTTGGTTTGCTTTAATTTCATTTATTTCTTTTATCTAATTTCTTTTTGGGCACTATAGAACAAAGTAGACACAAACGATAAAGCGGAAGATAATTAATTGAGCCTAATAGCTTGCATGTTTTAATATTTTGTTTGAACTCCATATGTGTAAAGTAAACGAGGATATGCTTGCTCAGTTTCACAAAGTAGCTAATTACTGGGAGACTGGGAGAGATGAGAACCCCCTCCTCACTCCAATAAATCTTCTTCATCCCAAAGTTAAAGTTACAAACTTTTGTTTCTCTCTTTGACTAGATCAATTGATGCATTTGGCTGAGAAAAATAATTTGTTGTCCATAAGAGAATTGGCTGTAAATCCTAGGGAAAGAATAAATCAGAGATTTAAAAAAAAATTTTTTTTGTTGCTTCCATCCAGTTGTTATGAACTAGCAGAGTGGCTGGGTTTTGAGTCTCCTGTTAAATCATGTCATCTGTCAGGGCTTTGTAGATGTACCAACAGAAGAGAATATTTATAGCTCAGGATTGAACTGTGGGGTATTTGGTGCTCTCTCAGCTTTATTGTTTTTTTTGTAGGCATTCCATTACCAAACTAGGTAACATCATCAGTGCAAACTACATAACGAAACATCTGTAAAAAAATAACAAAACTCAGAGAGCACCAAGGACCTCACTTTAAAGATGTGTTTTCTCTGACATGGGGCTGGCCTTCTGGAAAAGTATTTCCTCAGATAGTTATACATTCTCATTCTGATTAAGTTCTGTAAGGCAATGAAAATGCGGCTATTCTTCTAGACTTTGGAGCAGGGAAGTAGGTGAAGCCTTGAAAGACTTTGTCTCATATGATTTTGTTCTATTTTGTACATGTATATTGACATGGGATCAAACATTAAATTTTGAGTTCTGTCCCCTTGATTGTTATCCACAGGCCCTAGTTTGGTAAATGAGTTTTAATCTAAGCAAGTATAAAGTGACTCATGCTTACACAAAAGAATAAAAAATGAAACTTGCAATGCCTTGTTCAAATCTGTGATGCAATTATGCTTAGACTATCTAAGCACAGTTTTGTCATCAATCTTCAAATAAGGTTTGGGGGAGCTGGGAAAAATGGAACAAAAGGGCAATTATTATGTTTTAAAAGTGAAAACATCCTTGAGTTAAGCTGAACTCAAAAATTACATGGATTTTTCTAACAGTGTTATAGAAGTTAGATGCTCAGATGTTTTCCAATTTCCATCCCAGCTATCACAGAGATATTCCAAGGTGGTTCCCTCATCCTGGGAATAAACCGACCCTAAGTTAACATCCATGATAGCCAAGGTTGGCTATCATACTGTCACCTTCTGAGGTAACCAAAATATTTAGAAGAATAGGGGCAGAAATTAGTAGCTATAATGTCAACAGTTTCAATAATAATGTCTGCTATGGATATGAAATGTCCAAAAGATGTTAATAAAGGAATGACATATGTGAAACAAACTTTGCCTAATGCAGAAATATTAGAATGAGAAATACTGGATAATAAAAAGTATGGATTATAAGACAGAAGGCAGCTAAAGTGAAACATAAATGGCAAACCAAGAGAATAACTTGGATAACGATTTTATATTGGATATACAAAGCAAGTTGGTTAAAAATTAGAAATTCAGGTAAATGAGGGCAGATATGATATTGTTGTCATTACAGAAACTTGGTGGGATGAAACCCACAAATGGAACATACAGCTAGAGGGATTTAAATTATTTAAAAAGAACAGACCAAATAAAAGAGGAGGTGGAGTTGCTCTCTATATAGAAAATAACTACATCTCTACAAAAATAGAGCACAACAATGATGAAAACTGTCTTGAATGCATTTAGGTCAATATAAAAGCAGGGAAAAGTGACATTGCCATAGGTGTATACTATAGGCTACCCAACCAAATAGAGGAAATAGATGAACTTTTTGCTAGTCAGTTAACTAAGGTATGTGGGAAGCACCTCACATTAGTAATGGGGGACTTCAATTACCCTGACATCAACTGGGAGACAAACTGTGCACCAAGTGGAAGATCAAACAGATTCTTGACAAATCAATTTTGTCTCCCAAAAAAGTAGAGAAGGGAACTGGGGGATCAGCCATATTGGACTTAATTCTCACTAACAGAGATGAAATGATAGAAGGTGTTGAAGCTACAGGAATCTTGGGAGGGGAGTGATCATGCAATATTGGCATTCAACATTATGCAAGAACAAGCAATAGAACATAGTCAAACTAGTATCTTGGACTTTAAGAGAGCTAATTTCAATAAACTTAGAGAGATCCTGGGAAGGATTCCATGGATAAGAATCCTCAAGGGGAAAATAACTCAAGAAGCTTGAGAAATTTTGAAAAGTGAGATTATAAAGCCCAGTCTAGCACAATATCAATGAACAAAAAAAATAACATCTCTCAAAAGAAACCAGCAAGGTTGCATAAAGAACTCTCTGATAAATTGAAAGTCAAAAAGGACAAGTATAAAAAGTGGAAAGAGGGGCACATAACTAAGGCAGAATATCAGCAAATACCCCAAGCCTGCAAAGATGAAGTGAGAAAAGCTAAGACTCAAAATGAACTAAGGCTTGCAACAAAAGTCAAAAATAACAACAAAAAAAGCTTCTTTCAACATGTAAAAAACAAGAAAAAAAGTCAAGGAAATGATTGATCCATTAGTGGGAGAAAGTGGCAAGAAGGTGTGAAGCAACAGGGAGAAAGCAGAACTACTTAACTCAATTTTTGCAACCGTTTTTACACAAAGGGAAAAAACAGTCCAACCTATCAAAAACAGTACCATAAAAAACGATTAGAAACACAAGTTAAGATAGGCAAGAAAATGGTGAGCACCTGTCCATCTTAGATGAGTTCAAATCACCAGGATAGTTTGAATTATACCCCAAGGTTCTGAAGGAACTGGCAGATGTGATCTCAGAACCACTGAACTATATCTTTCAAAGATCCTGGAACATTGGGGAACTACCAGAGAACTGGAAAAGAGCTGATGTAGTTCCCATCTTCAAAAAAGGAAAACAAAATGGATCCAGGAAGCTACAGACCTATCAGCCTGACCTCAATGCCTGGGAAGATTCTGGAAAAGATAATCAAGCAACTAATGAGCTAATACCTAGAAGCAAACAAAGTCATAACTAAAAGCCAACATGGGTTTGTCAAAAACAGACTAGAAGACCTCCAAGATCCCTTCCAACTCTGTTATTCTGTTCTGTTCTAAAAAAAATGACAACTTTTGTATGAATAGTAATTGTCATATTTGTATACTCTGACAGGTTTCAAAGAATGTCACTTTAAATCATTCTAGAAACCTTTTTATTTACATGAAGTTGTCTTTTTTAAGGATAAAAAGATAAAACTATGATTTTTTAAAAAAACATTTGCATTGGCCATTGTATAGTCATTTACAGTATTTGCTGAGCTTGACAATATCTTATTCAGAAATGACTTTCTTTGGAGGCTAACTTCCAGTGGCTACTATGTGCATTTTGTTATCAGTTAGCCAGGATTCCTCCACAACTTCTGCACACCTGTAAGAGATGCTAGCTTTATAGTTTTGAGAAAAAGAGGGTTGTCAGGTGAAATGACTGGTTTTTGGGGTTTTTTTTGTCACAATTACTCCCTCTCCCCAATTTCTAGTGGCAACAGTAATGAAGTAGGCACATCTGTGCATATTGCTTGAGAGTAGCTTGCAGCAATTTTATCTCTTGTGAGTTGATTGTATTATTATGATGATCGTCATCATAATTGGCAATGAGTTCATAAATTAAAGTTGCAACACCTCACCAAATGGAGTGATCTTCAAGACACAGCAAAAGGAGTTAATTCTATGAATCTTGATTCCAAATGTTTTATTGTTAACTTTCTTATTCTGACACTCTCATCCTCCTCCCCTTTGCTTAGTAAAGGCCCCAAGACATAATTAGCATAAAACACAAACATTATTCCCTGCAGTCTTCAGTGGTGGAATTATTTATCAGCTAATAGCATATCTCTTTGTTCAGCTGCATGCAAATGCCTTCTCATTTGGAGGTGGAAAATAAATGCTTGAAATTTATTTAAATTCCTTTAAAATAGCGATGATAATATTTTGGATACTCCCGTTATCTACTCAGGGGTCCAAAATCTTTGATGAAGGTAGCCAGGTATCATAAAGAACATATTCTCTGTAAGGACAGCTAAATGTGGATAACTTATTGAATGGTTATTAAATGATCTGTAGGAAATCTGTAGAGAGCAGATTTTATAGTTTGAATTTCTTATGCTGGTGGGATTATCCATCCAGAAAACTATATGTTTAGCTGATGTTAAGCAAATACTGCCATTGGAGTGAATCAAAGAGTATTGGAGGGTGTAGTACAATAACAGAATTTGACTTCCAAGGGATTTTGGTATATATAATATATATTAAATGCTGTTTTTCTTCCTTACTTCTTGAAAGACAGAAGGACAGTCACTAAAAACAAGTTTTGGGTGCTCCCACACTGGAGGTTTTAAAGAAGAGATTGGACAACCATTTGTTTGAAATGGTATAGAGTTTCCTGCAGGGGGTTGGACTCGAAGACCTCCAAGGGACCTTATTCTGTTACATTAAACTTTGAATAAGATTTTTGGGGGCCATGATGATGGGTCTTCAGTGTCCTTTGTAGTGGCTTGTTCTTTTCTTAGGAGGAGAATAAGGGGCAGGAGAAAATGAGGAAATGTGCATTATGATATCACAATACAAACCAAAACATACTTGTTTCTGATGTTAAGATCCAAGTGTGAAAAGTTTGAGTTTACACATTGAGGCCAAAATGCAAACTTCATCATTTTGGCATCATCACAGTTTGAACAGGATGCCCATGCATCCTGTTTACATCAGAAACTATGGATGGAAACTAATCAATGAGACAAGCAACTTAGAACTAAGGAGAAATTTCCTAACAGTGAGAACAATTAACCAATGCAACGGTTTGCCTTCAGAAGTTGTGAATGCTCCATCACTGTAGGCTTTTAAGAAGAGACAGGCCAGTCACTTGTCTGGAATGATATAGAGTCTCCTGCTTGTGCAGAGGGTTTGACTGGAAGACCTCCAAGCATCCTTCCACCTCTGTTATTCTGTTATCCTGTTAATTCAATCCAGCATTAAATAGCATTTAAAACTACATCTATGTACACCAACTATGAACAGGATAACTAAAGATTAAATGTGTAGCATAGAACTTTAAAATCCTGTAGATCTCAAAATCCACAGGGAGCTACCAAGTAGATTATGATTAATATTAAAACTGTATTTTAAATATATTAAAACTATATTAATATATAAGGAAAGACCTGTAATACCATAATAGAATGAAGATATAAAGTTATCTAAAAAGCGAAGGTAGGTGAACACAGTAAAATATTCTGTATGAATAGTCTATAATGATAATAACTTAATAGCAGATATATAAGTGAAAACTTTATTGGGTCTCTTTAACTCTTATAAGTGCCTGGCTGAGGAATTCTGGAAGTTGAAGTCCACAAGTCATAAAAAGGGCCAAGTTTGAAGACTCTTGCTAGAGATTAATATGGCTCTCCTCCACAGTCTCTGGAGTAGGATGACTAGTAATAACATGATTAAATAGGCTTTTCCCAGGAGTTTTAAGAGGGAACAGTAGAGACGTGGATAAAGGTTTTAGATCCCCCTTGTGAGAGCCTGATGCATGCACTCATGTACTGATGCATTGATGCATGCATCCATTCACACACTTATGGGGGCCTAATGCATGCATTCATGCTCTTTTATACTTGCATATACTGAGTTTTGTTGAATCTAAGACTATTTGAATTAAAAACAAATGATCCTTCACAGAATAGCCTAGTCTTCCATTTTCAAATTCAGACCCAGTTTGCAAATTAATCCTATATGATTATCTCCCTACCTTTGAAATCTTATTAAAATCCTTTGTATCCTCTTTTTTTTGGGTGGGAAAATGTTCAGCTATCTTCTCTGTCTTGAATGACTCTGTTGTTTCACTTATGTTAGCAGTATACTGATTCCTCCATCCTCTCAGACATTTCTGTCCATTTATTTTTTGCCCACAGGACAAAAAAATAAATAGTTCTGAAATTCTTTAAAAAGAAAGAGGAAGACAGGGGGAAGCAAAGAACTGAATTAAATAAAATGTAGTTTGCATGCCGAGCATTTGATATCAACTCAGTCTTCCACTTTATTTTCACCCAACTCCATTTAGTCACTCCATTGGAAGTCAGACTCATACTTCTGTGTCTGCTTTTTCTTGCCTTTATCTCTTGTTAACTAAGGAAGGCAAGATCCAATAATTTTGACATTCCTGCCAAATTAAAATATCAGATATGTGATTTTGCACTTTTTGATTCTAAAGTGGGAACATGGCCCTGGGAAACACACTATGTCCATTTCTGGAACTGGTGGGATATGCTAAGAGTGTCAGAGCATTTGGGAATGGAATTTGGTAGTGTTTTATATTAAATTTATATCCATCTGGGATCTTGCAATTGGTTATAAAAGTAGTATTTCTCATTTTATCCCAACAATGACCTGTTAAGTCCTGTTGAGAGGTAGTGATTGATTCAATTTTCTTAATGAGTTCCATGATCAAATATGGACTAGATCACAAGCTGGCAAACTTATTCTCTAAAGGACCAGGTCCCACCCCTTCTTCACTAGTGTGGATTGCAGGTCTGCAGGCCAAGGAATGCAACAGCTGTTGGATAATGATGGCCCACTATAGCTACTGATAGGCTGCCATAACCCAGGCCATCCTACTCCTGGATCTTAGGTCTTAGGAGTTCAGCTGATGCATGGAACTAGCTTTGGTTCATGAACTGTAATTTGCCAACTCCTAGGTTTGATGCTGGGTCTCCATTATTCCAGCCAAGAGATTAAATGTATTTACAACTATGTTACACACTAGCTGCACACAGGTGCACACAACCTTCTTATTGATTAATCTGTTTTCTGAGTTCACACAATCTATTGGGTTATAAATTAGGCAATGGGCTGAATTGTACCATAAAATACTAAGACAAAAGAACCTAAAGGTTAATATTTTTGGACATAATTTAGCAAGGTATGTGAATGCATCCACTGAGTTCCATATATGAATAGATCAAACATATTAATGTGAATACTTAAGCAATCAGCCAAATATTTTTTACCAATGATTCTGGCAACATACAATCACGTTAACTAGATCCAAGGGAATCATTACATAATCATTAGGAAATGAAGAATTCCTTCCTACCCATTTTGATCAAGAGGTTAGTAGACTCCATGAACTGTAGAACTGATAAGACTTGTTGTCATGACTGGCTTCTTCCTCACTGGCCAGAGAGGCAGTAAATATGTGTGGCTTGGTGGTTATTGTTTGAGAGATGTGTTTAATGAAGCAACTTGCTTGTTCACTTCTGAATTCAGTTGTCCTCTAGATTTCATTTTCTGGAGAACTAGATATGAAAAATGGGGCTATTATTGAGACTGTTGTTTGGTAATATAACATAAGGTTCTTTACAGTGTACCAGAGCATGAAGTCTACTGCTTGGCAGCTTAACATCTCTTGAGCTAAATGGATTGGTTTGAGATAATTTAGCCTATCTAGGGAGGATTGTGGCTGTTTATGGTTTAATGTAACTTCTGAGAAGTAATTGACTGGGACAACAATTCCTTTTTGATAACCCAGCTCCCTTGATCAGTAGACATGTTGTGGAAGAAGGGTGATCAAGCAGAAAGGAATTAAGAAAGAAAGGAGAGGGAAAAAGAGACAGGATGGAAGTAGGGAGGACTGTGAGCCAGCAGTCAAAAGTCTGAGGCACCTGTTTGTAAGCACTGATTGCCTTTATTGAGACATAAATGTCAGGCAAACGACTTCTGGTTCATGTGATGAAGCTGAAAGCCAATTTATATATAAGAGGGTTTGCAGCTGACATTTGGATTAAGTTGGTAAGGTAGAAGCTATGTGTTTGGTTTTCCTGAATTGGTCCCAAATTGAAAGGCATTCAAGAATAAGCGAGGAATGAAATAGCTGAAAACCTTGGAAGCTTGCTGATGTGAAGAACCAGAGACAGCTAGTCTTTCCAATGTTTCATAAATGGATACAGGAATGGCTATCTTATCACCCTCTTCTGCTACTCCAGAAACCATGTTTCCTCTTTATGCATTGCCAGAGATTTTTCCCAGTTTGCCATCTGTTGGTTTAATTTATTTTTCAACTGCTGGTCCTGATCTCCTCACAAGCAGGTGATCACATCAGGTAGTAGATTGTTAAGTGCACTGAGTACCCCTTCAAAGAATAGGACTTATTAACATTGCTAAATGTAGGGGAGTTGGGTTGCTCAAGAAATGCTATGCAGGTTGCTCAAGAAATGTTATGTTATCCATTGTTGGCACATCAACAATTATGTGTTGAGATGCTGCAGATCTAAGTACACTTACAATGTAGGCACCCATTTCTTTGGTTGGAGATATGAATATATAATATTTCTCATTGTTGTTTCTGGATAACATGAGTTTCTTGCTTCTGACTTTTGACAATGTTACTGCATGTGGGGATCATCTAGAAAGATTTATGATGCTGAACTGTGTCAGCATTTCTGTATGAATGTGTGCATGCCTTGACCTAATCGTGAATGCTGTTCCAGGATGAAGATGGCTGGAGTTTGTAATTCCTGTTCCAAGAAATAGGACTAAAATAATATAAAAAGCAAAGCCTAAACAAGCAATCACAGCACCACTCCACCAATCAATAGCACCAATATTCCTGGGTGTAAGATAATCTTTTTTAAAGCCCTCCAGAGAGCTAGTGTGGAGGTTTAATAGGAGGTTAGCTGACCTGATAAGGAAGGTTAAGGAAAAGAGAATCATCACTGAGATTCCATCTATCCTTGAGTCAGAACAAAACCATACAAGCATGAGATTTATTGTCCGAGTGGAATTTGTACCAAACAAATGATAAGGCTGGGTGAGGGATATGAAAAATCAAAATTCTTTGAAAGAGATGAAAGATTTCTCTGAAAAATAAAAAAAATGAAAATGGGGAATTCCTACCCATAAAGGAAAGACAGAATATACATACTTGTCAAAATAACAATGCTTGATCATCTGTATTTGAAAGTCAGTAGTGATAAGAGAAAGAATAAATAGACTATTGAAAAATAGTCTATTCTAAAAATAAATAATTAAAATAAAATATTTTATTAATAAAACAATCTATTTTCCAAAGCATGTCTGATGTTTTTGGAAAACAGATTATTTCCCAAAGCATCAGAAGGCAAGATAAGAAATAATGGATGGAAACTAATCAAAGAGAGAAGCAACCTGGAATTAAGGAGAAACTTCCTAACATTGAGGACAATTAACCAGAGGAACAGCTTGCCTTCAGAACTTTTGGGTGATCCATCACTGGAGGCTTTTTAAAGAAGAGACTGGACAGCCACCTCTCTGAAATAATATAGGGTCTCCTACTTGAGCAGGGGGTGGACTAGAAGACCTCCAAGGTCCCTTCCAGCTCAATTCTGATTGATTGAAAGCCAAGAACTCCAGTTCACTGCCCATTGGGTTTGGTGGTGAAAGTGGTCTCCCATCCCAATCCAGATACCTTGGACATACTCGTGGCACAGTTCACAATCTGATGGTCAATTGTTCCTGATGGCAGGAAGCATTTATCTTACACAGAGTATCTGCAATCTAACCTGCATGGCTTTCTCTCATCCGTTTGGCGCAATTAAAAACTTAGAGAGTGATTTTCATTTATCTTGCTGCGATTGTTAGAGTAATCAAAGCCTGTTCACAGGTGTAATGAAAGCTGTTTTAATGGGATTTGGCTGCCAGCGGAACACCTTCCTTTCCACTCTTCTCTGGGAACAGGGAGAAACTTTTTGTGCACTGTAAACTTAATTTGCAATTTGGGACGTGCCTGACCAGACCTGCCAGATTAGCTTTTCTGTCGAGATCTTTAGAGCCTGTTTCTGCATTTGAACAGTGTTTCACCCCATTTTTATTAGGCTGTAAAGTTATTTTAACATGTGCTGACACAAATTAAAAAGAAATCCTGCAGCCTATTGATTTTGTCAGCAGTGGAGCAATTTCTCTCCCCTTCTTGTTTTTTTTTCTTCCTGAAGTCATCTTTAAAGACTTTACTTTTATTAAACTAAATCCTGCCAGTTAATCAAAATCTTTGTTTTTATAGATTCAGTAGAACAAGATCCAACATAAATTAATCATGACTTAATTGAGTGAACTAATTCTAGTCCTCTCCAGTCCGTTGCACCGTAATATCCCTGTCTTCCTGATGCTATAACTGAAAGCTAAATGGTGCATTTCTCCAATAGCCACAACTTTTTTTTCTGAACTGCACAAAGGAACCCAAGCTTTAATTTCTCTTTGATTTTTGCCTGTAAAACATTTGATCATTTAGAAAGGCAAAATCTTTGTACCACCTCATTAATCAAGATTGCAATTGGCACTGGGATTTTGATCCAGTCATTTGTGTTTGTTTCTTCCCATGTATATGTCTTTAGGGAGTGCTAGGCTTGATGCCTTTTGAAAGAAGAAAGCAAGGAACATCGGGGCTTCTGTTCCAATTTGCAGAGAGAAAATATTATGTATTGTTACTTATTGGAAGCATTTGTTAATCCCTTTTCTGTCCATGAAATCTCTCAAAGCATTTGTACAACTTGAATCAATACAGGACGATAATAACAATGCAATAGAATAAAAGCAGGCACAAAATATTCTTTAGAACAAGGCAAAATATTTTTAGTACAACATTAAAATCCATCAAAGTCTTGGCCAATAAGATTGTACATCTGAAATTAATCAGGGGCAAAATCAACCCGACTTCTTAGGAAAGAATTTCAGTGAGGCTGTCTTTTTCAAAAGTCTGACACTTTTTGCTGTAGGAAACTTCTACTAATAAAAATAGTGGAATGTTATTTGAAGGATTATTCACAAGAAAGATACATTTCGGTTTGGAGAAAATGGATAATTATATTCAGAATAAATATGGGACTAAAAAGTTCCATTTATTTTATGAATAAATTTTAGAGTATTATTACTGTTATTATTATTATTATTATCATTAATAGTTTAGTACAGTGGAAATTTTATGATATTGTGTTGTTTAGATATTAGGATTTTAATTTGTTTATATGATTAAGTTTATTTTTAAATTGTTTACTTTATGTTAAAAGAGAGTTAAAGCGCATTATATTTGTTTATCTATAAAGTTGGTTAATGTTAGGTAGACTATGATTATTATATTTATTACCCTGTATTCAGCTCTGGGAAGTGGGGTAGGGGGGGTAGGGTGGGTGGGTTTGGGGTATATTTTGTAATTTTTTGTAAAACTTTTCAATAAAAAAAATAGTGGAATGTTTTCTTGTGTCAGTTTACAAACATTATTTCCTTGACTGATTGTGAATTCTGAATTGTCTTTTCTCTTTCATAAGTTGTGTCCCTACTTTTACTTAAACCAAGTGGGATAAACATGACTCAACAACAGTAATTTCCCATCTTGTTCCCAAAGGCTGCCTTTTATCTCCACCCCAGGGCTTGAATAAACTAGTCTTATCCTTAGCTTTAATGATGTTAAATCAGTTTCTACTCTTATTCCAACACCATCCAGTGACAACTTCAAAGTATATTACATCTGTGAGCCATTGTTACCTTCCAATAGAGTCAATAATTTAATTGAGTCATTTAGTATGGATAAACAAATTAAAGTAATTGTTGTGGGATACAAATGGAATGAATGAATAAATGAATTGAATGAATGATTTTGAACAAATACGTTGACTCAAGGATGTGTGGATGCCAGTGTAACTCCAAGTGAGGAAAGGCTCAGGGTTAAAGTCAGGGAACAAATTATCAATGTAACATAGTGATTTGCCAACCAAATGAGTTGATGTCAGTGATGGCAGGCATAGCTAATTCAAATAAAGGCCTGTTTTTTTCCTTTTTCTGTATTGTTTCTGTATCATATTCTTCAACCAAAAGACCTCATAGAACAGCTTGCAGGAAATAAATAACATCTGTTAAATAAGAATGAGGGAGCACCTCCCCCCCCCACAATGAATTAAATCCCCTAGCAACTTGCCCAAGCATAGCTAAAACCAACAGACCAAAAAGTTTGGAAAAATTAGAAGTTTTTATTTGACAGCAGGAAGTGAAATAAGTTTAGAACCAGGTAAATTTCCTCAGGGAATATTTCAGAACTTTCCCTCTTCTCTGCATCTCCTCAACTATCTCTGAGCCTATGCAAATTATCAACAGTATGCTTTCAGATGGTTTCATGCAATGAAAACCTAGAATTGAATTTTAACTTAATAAAGTAGATTGTTTTTCTTAAATGAAATGTATTTTCCATCTCTTCCCTCAAGAGGGAACTTTCCAAATAATTAATTATGTTTCACCTAAAGGGAAAATACCTACTAATTAATTTATTTTCTAACAGCAAAGTGCAAAGTGGAATGAATGCCTTTCCACTGATTTCAATTTTCCTTGCTCAGAAACAAATCTATTAAATCTAGTTATTCTGTTAAACAAGTGCATCTACATTAGACCCAATTTGTTTGGTGTGATTCTTGATAGGGCAACTGGCTTGAATAAGAGGAGAAAATGTTCTAATGAGGAACATATCCATGGGTGGAAACAGAGCAGGAACAGTAATGGGGAAATAAATAGATAGGAGGTCTGAAATAAAAAGTACATTGAAATAAACTTCTTCCTCAACAGATAAACTTGGGGTATGGGGGGGGGAATGTACCAGCAATATTAGATTTAGGCATAAATTAAGCAATTACAGCTTAACTTTATTCCCTGAAATAGCCTTTTGTTTAACTTGTTACAGTTTATTATGTGAACGTTCTTATAAATTAAATTTCCTATATGGCTCGTAACCTTCATTAACTGAGTAAGATATGCTTTATTTCTGTATGCCTTCACACCATCTGTTCAAAGCAGTCCTTTCCCTGCTTCATTATGGTGGCCTTCTTGCCAAGTTCAGTTGTTCCACAACCTTATTCTTTGCTAGCATTTGCCAAATGGAGCATCTATAGCTTCTCATAGCTTGAACTTCACTGTGGCTAAATTCGGTCCTCTATGTCAGCATTGGTGAAGGTAACTGGTACCATACATTCTTTTTTCCCACACTCATTTTTTTCACTTTTTGTTGAAAAAGTCTTTTTGTTGTCTTCCTTACATTGAGAGCTTCTGCACCAGAGACAAATTCCTTGTGTGTCTAATCCATATTCTATTTCTATTTCTATTATTTCTATTTCTATTTATTTCAGCTCCCCACCATGATCTGAAGACAGGTGACTAAAAAAGGTGCAAGTCACTTTTCTTGGAAGATTGAAGGGATTCCTTGCAGAGAGTCTTTGGAATTAAAGGAAGGGTGTCCTGAATTTAGATGGAGGGTTGCTTCAGCCTTTAAGGACATAGGCTAGCCATCTTGAAAAAAGGATAGGTAAGTGGGGGAAATCTAAATCATTTTGTAGCCTCTAGTACAGAACATGCCCTTGCCATTCAACAAAGAGAAGCTTAATTAAATCTTCTGAAGCACTGGTGATGGAGCAACTTCCTCATTTCCCCTAAGAATGATTTTACCCTTTCTAAACCATGAATATCTTCAACACCTGCTTCATTCAGCATAATGGAAAGATCAACCCTGGAGGCAAGAATTTTCAAGGATGGTGAGAAGGTGGCACCAGCAATGGAAGGAGAGGGGAAATAAAAATAGCTGGGACATGAAGAAGGGTAAATCTGGCATTAATTAGCAGATATTTCCCAGATCCTCCTAATGGCTACAGAGAAAGAATGAGGAAAGGTTGCCAAAAGGTAGCTTTGAAGATCAGACCTATACCTTGGTGGCATTTTTCTTCTTATTTTTTTACTATAGTCCCAATTTTCAGATTTATATATAATAGATTGAGAGACTCAAGAATTTATTCTAAATCAGAGTTCTTATACTTTCTAACAGGTTAAGGGCAGTGGTGGGATTCAGCCAGTTCGCACCACTTCGGCAGAACCGGTAGCTAATTTTTTGTTGCCCAGGCCCAGAATGGACTTCCGGAAGCAACATCCACACAGAGAACCGATTGCTCACATATTTGAATCCCACCACCGGTTAAGGGAATATAGTAGTGCATCAATTGTTCATAATAAAAGAGCTCGCAACAAGGTTCTCAAGCTGGTTTTTGAAGATTTATTGTGTGTTTCGAGTTGGATTTGTGGGAAGCTGATTCCCCCTCTAGCAGTGTCTTATGGCATAATATAGTTTAACTATCAATATGCCATAAACCTCAAGAAGTACTACTAATTACTTCCCATAAGGGAAACTAAAGATAATTTCCCCCCTTCTCTCTTTCTCTTTCTCTTTCTCTTTTTCTCTCTCTCTCTCTTTCTCTTTCTCTCCAGGCAGTAATAATTAGCTAGTCTGTCCCATACCACTGGAGATAAAAAGCATCAAGGGTGCCCACCCTGAAGATACTTTTTCCTTTTCCTTTATATTCCTCTTACTTTATATATATATATATGCTAATTGAATCTTATTGTAAAGTGGCCATACATCTGTGTTATTCCCCACAATTTAGTCAGTGCTTGGAAAGCTGGCAACACACAATCTACTCCAGCAATAACTTCCTACCACCTTTAATATACCTGCAGTCCAAAGTAACTGCTTCACTATGACTAAAGGCAGGATGACCTCTCAGAATACAGTTCACAGCAATTGTTTATAAACACACATAAACAATATTGTAAGACCAACACACTGAGATGATATGTTCTTCTCCTTTTGGTTATCTACTATGGGAACTAAATCATTTCCTGCTGATAAACATCAGTGCAGAAAGCAAAAATATCTGACATCATTTCAAACCTGACTGCATGATTTTCTCAATAGCAGGGCACTGACAAGATCCTTGTGGCACATAGAAAGGGGCGTTGTCTTACCTGAACGCCTTTTCTCAGCATGATGATGGAGAATCCACGGATGGGTTGTCTTAATCTATCTGCTCCAATTAGACTACGTCTGAAATTTAGTACCGCCCCCTCTGTGCCAACTGCACCCCAGTTTTAGGCTAAGGCGATACTCAGACTTTAGTCCGATGCGTCCCACGGATGGGACATACCTGTGTCCTAGGGTGGGGAATTAGATTGGGCCTGGGTCCCATCCAATGTTAATGCGTGTTCTAGAACCTTGCGGCCAAATGAAGCCGTAGAAGAGGCATATATATGCATCTTGTAGTGATGGACAAAGGAAGAGGGCGATGCCCATGTTGCTGCTCTACAAACTTCCTCTATGGAGGCCTGGGTAGACCAGGCAGCTGTAGTAGCTGCACCCCAGGTGGAATGGGCTGTGATATGCCTAGGAGCTTGCAGTGACTGAGTCTGGTATTCCAGAGAAATACAAGCTCTAATCCACCTGCCTATTGTGGATGAAGAAACCCTTTTGTCCTAGTGATGAAGGGTGAAAGGACACAAACAGAGCCTCTGTTTTGCGGAAGGATGAGGTTCTCTGTATATAACAATATAAAGCCCTGCGCACATCCAATTTGTTCCACTGAACCTCTATGTCATTAGATGGGTTAGGACAGAAGTCCGGCAAAACTATTTCCTGAGATCTATGATACAAGGAATTAACCTTGGGCACGAAGGAGGGGTCTAGCCTAAGGGTTAACCTGTCCTTATGGAAAGTACACAGGTCCTTCCTCACTGAAAGAGCAGCCAGTTCAGAGATCCTTCTGGCTGAAGTTACAGCAACAAGAAATGCCACCTTCATCGATAACTGTTTGAACAAACAAGTGTCAATAGGTTCAAAGGGTGGCGAAACAAGAGCCTGTAAAACCTGATGAAGATCCCACGAGGGGTATCTATGTACAGTTAGTGGTCTGGCATTGTTAGCTCCCTTCAGGAAGGAGCGTATCATAGGGTGATGTGTTAAGGATTCATTGCCGCAGGAAATAACTGTGGCAAGTGCTGCTACCTGCCTGCGGATGGTGCTTGTGGAAAGCCCCTTGTCCAGACCATCCATCAGGAACTCCAAGATAACTGGCACTGAAACCGCCAAAAGGTCAATTTTGTGAACCGAACACCAATTACAGAAGCTTTTCCACGTGGCATCGTATATTCTATTCGTCGAGGGTTGCCTGGATTGCTGAATCATAGCTATGACCCTTGACGAATATGAGTCTTGGCCTGCCTCTCAAGTGCCAGATGGTTAACTGGAGCCATTGAGGGTCTGGATGGCGTATTTCCCCCTGAATGAGGGAGATGCGATTTGCTGGGATCCTCCATGGAGGGGATGCGGAGAGCTCCATCAGGTCGGCGAACCAAGAGCGTCTCGGCCAATGCGGCACAACCAGGAGGACCTCTGCTCGTTCGCGAAGGATCTTCCTGATTGTGGCAGGAAGAAGCGGCAGGGGAGGGAAGGCATAGAGCAGTTCCCTGGGCCAGGGACTGTGGAGCGCATCTGTTCCCTCCGCTGATGGAGATGGGAACCTGGAAAGGAATCTGGGAAGTTGTGAGTTGGTTGGGGAGGCAAAAAGGTCTAAGGTTGGGGAACCAAACCTGTCCACGATCTCTCTGAACACCTTCGGATCCAGCTGCCATTCGGAATGGTCCACGGTGGCTCTGCTCAGTGAGTCCGCCTGCTGGTTGGTCACTCCGGATATGTGCTCCGCCCTGATGGAGGCAAGATTCAGTTCCACCCAGGACCCCAGCAATTTGGCCTCCTGCATGAGAGGCCTGGACCTTGTCCCCCCTTGTCTGTTGACATGGGCCTTGGCTGTAATGTTGTCGGTTAAAATCAGGACATGTTGGCCCTGTACTATATCGCTGAATCTCTTTAAGGCCATATGTATGGCTTTGAGTTCCAGCCAGTTTATATTGTTCTTTAGATCCTGCTTGGACCACCGACCTTGAGCCCAGTGCGTGTGGAGGTGTGCCCCCCACCCAAACAGGCTTGCGTCTGTGGTAATGGTAATCCTGTCTGGTTCGTTGAATTCTGCTCCCCGTGACAGAGCTGGGGAGTCCCACCATCGAAGGGAGTTCAACACCGACCGTGGAACTCGGACCTTCTGGTGGGATGTGCTGGTGTGAAGTCTCTGAAATGGAAGGAGAAGCCACTGTAATTCTTTGGCATGGAGACATGCCCATGGCACAATTTGCACTCAGGACACCATCTTCCCCAGTAGCTGTGATAGGGAGGCTAATGTGACTACTCTGTCCCTTCGGATCCGACATACAAGAGTCTGAATAGAGTTCCGTCAGTCCTGAGATAGGTAGACTGTATAATTGTCTGTGTCTATAACAGCGCTCAAATGGAGGAGCCGGGTTGTTGGTATGGTATGACTTTTCTGGAAATTAACAGAAAACCCGTGCTCCTGAAAGACCCTGATGGCTAAGGCGAGGTCTGACTGAGTGTTTTGGAATGATGATGACTGAATTAGTATGTCATCTAAATAGCATTGAATTCTGATTGGAATTTGTCTAAGGTGGGCTGCGAGCACTGCCAGTACCTTTGTAAATACTCTCGGTGCAGATGAGAGGCCAAAAGGTAGGGCTCTGTACTGGTAGTGGCATTGAGCATAACTGAATCTGAGGAATTTGCGGTGGTCAGGAAAAATAGGAATGTGCATATATGCCTCAGTCAGATCTATTGAGGTAAGAAAGTCACCTTGCCTGATGCTGGCCAGGATTGATTGAAGTGATTGCATCTTAAACTTCTTATACCTCAAGTAAAGGTTTAGACCTTTCAAGTCTAAGATTGCCCTCCAGCCCCCCGAAGTCTTAGGGATGACGAAGAGGTTTGAGTAAAACCCTCATCCCTCTTGGTCTTGTGGTACTGGTTCAATTGCTTGTATTTGTAATAAATGAGCTATGGCCTCTGACATAAGATCAGCTCTGGACCTGCTCATTGGAATAGGGCAAGAGCGGAATTTGTCAGGTGGTTGAGAACAAAATTCTAGTCTCAGACCTTGGGTGACGGTGTCTAACACCCATGCATCTGTAGTGGTGGCTGCCCGAGTGCTGGAATAAAGGGCCAGCCGGCCTCCTATGGGAGGTGAGACTGCGAGATCACTTGCCTCGTTTAAAGGAACGGCCCCCAGCGCCTCGAAAGGGCCGCTTGGCCTGGATCTGTGGTCTGCTTCTGTATGCTGAACGATCTTGCTGTCGTTCTTGTCTCTGAAAGGAATAGCGAGATGCCTGGGCCCAGACCCAGGATGGAGCTGGCCGAAAGGGCTGCCTCCTGTAATTGCTCTGTGACATGCTGTTCCCCGAGCGTTTATCTCCTTTCTTTGATGAGTTAACCAGAGTTTTACGTTTGTCCTTACCTTCAGTTAAGTACGGGTCTAGTGCCTTACCAAAGAGATGTCCACCTGTGTATGGTTTAGAGACCAGACGCCACTTGGCCTTGGTGTCTGTTTGCCAATTCCTGAGCCAAAGGAGCCTTCGTGCTGAGATGTCTGCAGCGATGGTCCGGGCAGTGTATCTAGCCGTGTGCAGAGAAGCGTCGGCTAGGTACTGGGACGTAGCCACTAACTTACCCAGATTCTGGTGAGCTCTGAGCTGGTCCGGAGGAATCATGTCCTGGAGCTCACATAACCAAAGGACTGAAGCCCTGGCGAAGGAGGCCATGGATGTTGCCGCCTTTGTTGCCCAGGCTGATGCCAGATGGGACCTACGCAATGCGGACTCAATCTTTTTATCCTCCGCCCTAAGTGCCTCATTTATATCCCCAGGAATGTTAGCATTGGGAAACAATGAGTTCAAGGGCTCATCAATCTCAGGAATCTCCAATAGGGAGGTCAGAGAAGGGGCAACATTGAATAATGTCTTCTCTACGGCACCAGGATTTGAGAGGGATCCTAAATTCTCCCATTGTTTTTGAACCATATTGAGAAAAAGGGGAGGGCAGGGAATATGGTTCTGAGAGACTGAGGGCTCGGTATATATGGCGTGGGGACCCTTGGATGTTGTAGGTGGGGTCTCCTGCTCTTGAGGGAGGTTTGCAGTTGTGCAGGCCTTGATTAGCAGGGAATTAAAAAGTGAATGGTCAAAGAGACCGACAGGAGGGGTGGGGTCAGATGAAGTGATACCTTCGTCCTCTGACATAATCAGGCCCGATGGTTCAGCCCCTGTTGATTCTAGATCTGATGAAGGTTCATCCATGATATCTGGAGATTGGGAATGATACATGGATTGTGGGGGTGGCTGTTGGGCGTTGGAAGCCATGAATTGAGCCACAGCCTGGGCTATCATGGACTGAAGGTAGTCCGGGTTTAGAGTCTGGTTCTCAAGAGGGCGAAGCCCTGTTGCAGTGGGGTGAATGTGGCCTGAGGGCCCAAATTAAGGGTATCCTGACTAGTCAAGCCTGTCCCTGGAGCCGCTCTTGTGGCTGGTTCTGGTTGGGAAATTCCCCTGTGGATTAGTGGTTTCCCTGCTTGACTTGGCTTGCTTGGAATTATTCTTTCCAATTGCCTCAGTAGTCTGTTTCCTCTTGGCCGGCTCATTGGTAGACTTTTCTGCCATGATGAATCTGCTTTGGACTCAACCTCAGCAAAAACACCCCCCCTCTGCGTTGTAACTTACTAAGGGAGCCCAGCAGAGATGATCCGGCCCGGTGAGGGGGGGCGGGCAATGGAGGGTTGGTAGGCAGTGCATCCTTCCGGAATGAGCTTGCCCTCCCCAATCCGATCTGCCTGTGAAAGGTTCGTCAATTTTAGAGGCCTCTACCTCAAATTGTCAGAAACTGCCTTGTGGAATGTTCCTGCAGGCAGTCTGGGCCTCTGTAAGTCTCAAAATGGCGGCCGGGAGGTGATTCAAAATGGCGGCCGCAGCTCTGCGCACCAAAAACGGCCGTTGGAAGGAAGGCCTGTGAGTCCTGAGGCCTAAGCTGCGATGAGCCCTCGTTCCAGAGAATCGCCTGGGCTCCTAACGCAGCGGAGGGTGTTTGGATGGTCAGCTGGGAGGCGCTGAGACTGGCCTAGGCCCGATAAGGCCTTCAGGCCTCGGTGAAGTTTCGGAGCTTTCGGAGCTGCAGACAGTTGTAAAAGTCAGACTAGAGCTTGGCTCTGTTAGCAGCAATTCAAGGAAGCTCTCAGAAGAGGAGAGGAAAAAAAGGGTCTATGGATGCCCAGCCTGTCAGCCCGGCCGGGCAGTCAGGTGAGGATGATTCCAATTGCTGGAAATCTTCTTTATATTAATGAAATTAATTAATGAAATCAATTAAATAATGAAAAATGAGTAGTTAGAGCTAGGCTAACAGAATAAGAAAAAGGGGAAAATACACAGTCTTCTGCTCCAGGAGCGAAGAAAAAATGCGTCTTAGAGCAAAGAGACTATGTCTAAAACTGGGGTGCAGTTGGCACAGAGGGGGCGGTACTAAATTTCAGACTTAGTCTAATTGGAGCAGATAGATTAAGACAACCCATCCGTGGGTTCTCCATCCAATCATGCTGGAGAAAGGTTCATTTCTGCAAATCCAGGACTAACAGTGACTAGAAGATTGCATTTTGCATCCATTCCACTCTCTCATGTTCTAGCAGTCAGCTGAATAACCTGGGGCTGACACAGGGGTCAGGAAGCTTTCAGGGCTGAAAAATTATCATTTAAAAAGTGGGAAAATCTGATCCAAAGAAGAAGTCAAAAAAGAGCACAAACTCTGGCAAAAGAAGTGCAATGAATCAGTGAGGGAGACAGAAAAAGTTATTTGAGTAGCATATTTCCAAACCTATGAAGACAGATAAGGAGCCCTGATGGCACAGTGGTTAAAATGCAATCTTGCAGGCTAGCTGCCACTGCCAGGAGTTCAATCCTGACCAACTCAAGGTTGATTCAGCCTACCATCCTTCTGATGGTAAAATGAGGACCCAGATTGTTGGGGGCAATATGTTGACTCTGTAAACCGTTTAAGACAGGACAGTAAAGCACTATGAAGTGGTATATAAGTCTAAGTGCTATTGCTAATATTGTTTTCAGATATATTAGAAGCAAGAAGCTAGCTAGAGAGGCTGTTGTTCCTTTAGGATGAAGGGGTTAAAGATATGCTAAGAGGAGTAAAGGATATAGTGGGGAAGCTGAACAAATGCTTTGTCTCCATCTTCACAGGAGAAAAATTGAGGAAGTTCCTCTTCCCAGGAAGGAATCAGATGAACTGAGTCACAGGGAGGTGACAAGAGAAGAAGTGCTAGATCTTACTGGAAAATTGAACATTACCAAATCACCAGACCTTAATGATATCCACCAAAGGGCTTGTCAGCCACCAGAGGACTCAGCAACTGATTCAGATGAGGAAGCACTGGGCTCAGCGTCAGGGCCATCTAAAAGCTCCAACGAAGGAATGGAGCTGTCACAGCCAGGGACAGAGGCAGAGCCGGGGCTGCTTACCAGCCTCAGATAGAAAGGTTGAGACCTCCATGCCTTGAGGCAAGTGAGTCAGGAGAGGAGGATCACATGGGGCCAGTAATTGATGCATGGGCGCGGCGGAAGCTGAGAAGAGGAGGGGCAGAAGAGTCACCGCTGCTAATGTAGCCCCACCCTCAGTTGTGCATAAAAGGCAGGGGTGGAGATGAATAGGCATGGCAAACAACTATTCGTCTTCCTGCTGGTCAGCCACTTGTGTTTGGAACTCCTGACAATTCTCCTTGGAATTTTGCCAGAGTTTTTTGCAGATCCTGTGACGCTAGAAGTTGGAGTGCCGTCTGAGCATGGGTGTGTCTTATGTTAAACAATAGCCAGCTTGCTTGAAGGACTTTTGGCTACAAGCATTGTGAGACTGAGAGTAACTCTGGGTATTGGGAGGAAAAGGGGAAAAGGGAGCGAGCTCCGTTGTTTGGAGGCTGTGTGAAACTGCTGGCATTCCTGAAATAAAGGAATGTTAGAGACTATTTGGTGTGTCGATTGTGTTTGGGGAGCCAGGTCAGAACAGGGCTATTTAGAGATTATGGGCCCCCTATCTGTGTGTACAGATATTCTTCAGGTTAGAATGGCAGTTGAGACTAGCTTTTCCACCTTTAAGTAATGTCATAAAGCGGGACGTCATGTGATCACATCACTTAGTGCTGACCATCCTGATTACCATTGTAACTCCAGAAAATTTTAGCTCATGAAGTGGGAAAAGTTAGGTGTCCCAAGCAAGGAGTTTTGGTGGTATGGATGGGCAGGGTCATGATGCAGTGCTAGATAACATGAATGAATCAAGGAGGGCTGTGGGTGGGCTGCTGGAAGTGTAGTGTACAGGAGACTACTACACAGTATGAGATCCCTGGGAACAGCATTCTACCTTCCTTGCTTCTGCTGTTATATAAAAAAGTAAAAATGTCAGTCACATTAGCAACAGCACTTAGACTAATACCACTGCATAGTACTCTACAGCAGTTTCTGGGAGGTTTACAAATGTCAGCATATTACCCCAACAATCTGAGTGTTCATTTTAGTGACTTAAGAAGGATGGAAGGCTGAGTAAACCTTGAGCCCTGTAAGGATTGAACACCAAGCTGTGGGTAGTTTGCCTGCAATACTGCATTATAACTACCAGGGCATCTGGTGATGCTCTGTCTGCTTTTCATCTACCCTGCACATGAAAAAAATGGATGGAACTTTGATAGTAGTGTCGCAACTCCATCTTAACATTTTTTCCCCACACCCTACAGATATTCCCGAAGAGCATGATATTCCAATTCTTGCCATTTTTTTTAAAAAAGAAAAACAAACCCATCTTTTGTGGCTGCGTCTTGCCTTGTTTGCATTATGGAAATTGAGCAGCAAATGGACCTTTTGAGAACCATATTTCAGTTCAGAGGAAGAAAAATAGCTTTAAACTGATTTCTTCTCTCTCTCTCTCTCTCTCTCTCTCTCCCCCCCTTTTTTGTGAAAACCTCTGTTTTCTCAGAGGACAGGTAAAAGGAGCACCTCTCCTCTTCTTGCTTTTATCTGTGTGAATTTCCCCATTTCTCCCCAACATGGTGCCTGCAAAACTGTTGAACTAATCTCCCATCATTCCAGTCAGAGAGGCACAAGGCAGGTGCCAAGTTGAGGAAGATTACAATAAAGAAACTCAACACCTCTGACAAATCAAAGAACAGTCCAATGCAACTGGCAGAATCTAATTTTTATATTCTTAATTCCCTTACTTTAAAAGGAAAAGTTCTCCTTGTGCTAACAAATTCCACAGCACCTATCTTCAAAGGCAGACCCAAGAACAAAGCTGTCAAGTTTTCAAAAGACTGAGTGATCAGAAAAAGCTTGCTCAGATTCAGAGTCTGAAGAGTCTAACGCTAGGAATCTGGGACAGAGACAAAACACACATAAACATCTATGGTATCTCCTGGAATGGATCTGAATTAGCTAATTCTGTGAAAACCAAAGCACATTGTCCATGAGTCAATTACTGTAAATATAAACAAGCTTCCTAGATTACTGTTGTCTATTCTGAATAGGGACAACTTGCCAGAAATCTCAGTCAAATTTACCTTTTCTGGTCCTTTTACTTGGGATTTCTGAATTTGATCCAGCAGAGATGTATCCTTGGACCAGATGCATAGGAGCTATAGAAATGGCCTTTTGTAGATAGTTTCTCTGGCTTGGTATATTCTCCACAGACTGGTAGCAGTTTTCCAGAGAATCAATCAAGTGTTTGTTCTCTTCAGCCTGTGATTGAGGCAAGGGTCTTCAGCACACAGAGAGGTTGCTGTAATTGTTGAACTATGGACTTTGTAGCTCAGTTGCTATTTGTGAACCATTTTCTAACTGGCATTGATTCTCTAAGGATCTAGCAAAGCTGCTCTACTCTTCACTCCTGAAAACAATTTATAGCAAAACAATAAAAATTTGACAAAAGCCAGATGGAGAATATGATCTACTTCTGGAGAGATTCTGAAATCATCTGTGACATGACATGTTGAATATGAAAGCCCAACCTGCATCTGTTAAAGCAGCCTCAGCATAAAGTTCCCTGAGACTAAGAATGTTGATTACTCAGTTTAATCACTTACTTTGCCATATAGCAGTTAGTCAGTTCCCCAACAAAATCACTGCTGACTTTGGATTGGCAGTTGGGTCCTACTTGTTGGTCCTTGTGGGGTAAAAACCTATTCTTCTCTACTGAGAAATCAGCAGAACTGATTCATACAATAGCCAAACACAAAGCATCCAATGCTGAGGCAGGCAACCTTTTCTTGGTGGTTGAAAATGTACACATAGAACAAAATATTAAGGTTTTAGAGGTGGCAAGTTTTCTATCCCTTTTTAATTTCTGATGAGTATGTGAAAATCTAAAATGGGTGCATCTCCTTTTTAGTTCTACCTATCCCTTGTAATCAGAATATGTTCTTGAGAATCAAACCTTATTGTCCCATGGCATTATTTTTGGCGGGATTTACCTGGCACATAGCAAGTGTCCATAGCACTTTGTTTTTTCAGCAACAACAGATATCCCAGTTCCACATGACAGGGAAAAGATCTAAGTCAGCTGAGGAGTTTATGGATAAAGGCAAATGTAGAACTGATGATAATACTTTTAATGGATATACCATTGCATCTTTTCATAGAGTAAAAATAACTTGCCTTTTGATAGTTGGGGATGAAAGTCCAGCTGCCCTGAGAATGAGAGAAAAACCAGATTAATAGTCCCAAATGCCCCCTTAGAGCATAGTCTGCCAAAGCAAATCGGAACACATGTAGGAAAGGAAATTAATTCCTTGTATTATTCTAATACTAGACCACACTTGCTGAACTCAGAAAGACGAAGGATCAAAATCAGTCCCGCAATGCAAAAGTAAACAGAAGCAGAAAACAGGGATTATCTTGGGTTTATGGAACATCAACAGCTTCAAATTTACCCAGATGATGGGGATTTAGGCAAATCTATTGCTAATGGCTTCTGTTATAGATAACCTCCCCTTTAAAAATGAGATTATGGGGAGAGAGAGGATTTGACTCTATTAATTAATGTTAAAAAGTGATTTGAGGGGCAATTGTTACCCAATTTAACAAAAGTCTTCCTGTGTCCTCTGCTGCTTCTTGTTTCAACAATCCTGGAAGCTGAAAATGCAGTTTCCAATCCTATGAAAAATGTGTCAAGGTCAGTTTTGTCCTAATTGTATGTGTTTGAACTTGCCTCACAACTGATTTATTAGCTCATATGCTGCCAAATGGTAGCCTACAGTTTGGACTGCCAATACTAGGGACAGTCAATGTGATAAAAGAGCTATAGTGTACTGTGGAGGTTAAGAAAGTGTTTCTCAACCTTGACAGCATTGAAATGTCAGGATTTCAATTTCCAGAATTTCCCAGCCAAAAATACTTCGTTAAAGTGTTGGTGTGGGATTTAGGAGATCCAGAGTCAAGTCTACCCTCAGCAACCAGAGCACAATGGATGACCTTAGGCCAGTTTCTCTCATCTCATCCCTTTTGCCCAAGGTGATTATTATAGGAAATCACTGGAAGAATATACAGGTAGTCCTCAATTTATGACCACAATTTGGACCAGAATTCCGATAGCTAAGCAAAGAAGTTATTAAGTGAGTCTTGCCCAATTTTATGGCCTTTTCTACCAGCATTGTTAAGCAAATTGCTGCAGTTATGGTTGTTAAATGAATCTAGCTTCTCACATGGACTTTGGTGTCAGATGCTGGCTGGGAATGTTACAAATGGTGCTTACATGACCCCAGGTTGTTGCAACTTTCACAAATACATGCTGGTTGCCAAACATATGAATTTTGATTACGTGACTGTGGAAATGCTGTGACAGTCATGAGTGTGAGGATCAGTCATAAGTCACTTTTTTCAATGCTCTTGTAACTTTGGTCCCTAATCGAATGGTTGTAAATTGAGGATTACCAGTATACACTCCCATTTAGTTAGGGATAATATAAGAGATAAATACAATAAATATTTCATTCACAAACCTTCACATTTGGCCTTCCTTTTCCTGAAATTTAAGATACCACTCCAATATTTAGAAATGGGGTGTTCAACATCTGTAAAAATTTCAAATGAGACTGAAAAGTTGATGTTTGCACAGGCTCACAGATTGGAAAAGTGGTCAAGACCTGTTCCAGGCTTCAAAAATGATGACCTCAGAAGAATGTTGTAATTTGCCCATCTCTTTCCTAATTCAGTTCCTGGGTTGGCATTGGGTCTAGCTTCGACTTCAAAGAGTAAGAGTGTAAAAAGCAAATAGCTGGGTACATTGAAGAGAGGTTTATAATAGGAAGAGTAAAAGAACTCCAGGCTAAAAAGGAAATTCTGTTCTCCAGTTTTAATCTTTCATTTGTCTGCCAAACAATATTATTTGATAGCTCATATTTCAGGACTAAGCCAAGAACCTTTTCAAAGAAAAGAAGAAAAACTTTCTTTTTATTAGTGTGTTTTTGTGTGCTTCATGGGGGGTGGGGGACTTGAAGAATTGTTTTGTGCATACAGAATCATATTTTTTTTGCCCCCAAGAGTCTCTCATTGATTTTCCCTGGCATGACAATCTTGTTATACAAAAGCAACTATGAGCCAGTATGGCTTGCAGGACAAACAGCTCAAGATCTATGACTTTAATTGCTCTTTTTGTTTTGCTCTTTACAATTGAGTGAAAAGCATTGGCTGGCTTGCAATTTTATAGCAAGTAGCTTGGAAGCAAATCAGGAGATTCACTTTCCCTCTTTCCTCCATTTAAAGGCTGCTATTTGTTGAAAGTTGGCTGACAATTTCCTATCCAAAGTTGCTGATGAAATGAATGCAATACAAAAGATGCTACTACCACAATGGGGAACTATTTGTTTCTCAAATACTCCCCCATTGTTGCCTTTCATTTTCCCATGAATGGGCAACTGATGCCAGTCTTGCAATCACTCTGCAGATTGTTCATTGTGTTAGATCTAAGGTAACTATTTGGGTAATTTATGAATGGCTCTATTTCTGCTTTGTTCCTCCTGCTCCTCCCCACAAATGATAATCTGGGGGAATGGATTAACTCACCTCCCAGGCATCTTGTACTGTTGGCTTCCTTAGGCAATGTCAGGTAGCACTGCAGGATTAAACTGAAGTCTTTGCAAGAATCAGTCTTATTCTGAAGCTATTTTATTCCTTAGGTTCATGAAGACTAGATTTCTAAGAGGAATAATGATAAAAACATCGCCACCAAGTATATATAAAAGGGACAATTCTACCATGCAACAGGACTTCAACCCACAGCTTGATAACAGAGTACATACCAATAGAATAGAATAGAATAGAATAGAATAGAATAGAATAGAATAGACCCCATAGACCATAGCACACACCCCCCGCCCCTCAGTCCTCCGCTGTCTCCTGGAGTTGGCTCAAATTCATGCTCATTGTGTGATGATACTATCTAACCATCTCATCCTCTGTCTCCTTCTCTTTCATCTTCAATCTTTCTCAGCATCAGGACCTTTTCCAATGAGTTCCCTCTTCTCATTTGGTGGCCAAAGTATTTGAGCTTCAACTTCAATATCTCTCCTTCCCAAAAAAAGTCAGGGTTGTTTATTTTTAGGATTGATTGGTTTGATCTCTTTGCAGTCCAAGGGACTCTCAAGAATCTTCTCCAACTATAATCTGAAAGCATCAATTCTTCAGTGCTCAGTCTTCCCTTATGGTCCAACTCTCACAGCCATACATTACTACGGGGAAAATCATAACTTTTACTACATGGACCTTTGTCAGCAAGGTGGTGTCTCTGCTTTTTAATATGCTGTGTCAGTTTGCCATAGCTTTCCTTTTAAGGAGCAAGCATCTTTTAATTTCATGGCTGCAGTTGCCATCTGCAGTGATCTTGGAGCCCAAGAAAATGAAATATGTCACTGCTTCCATTTCTTCCCCTTCTGTTCCTATTTACATTTCCTTTCAATCAGCTTCCCTGCATTTTATTTTATTTATTTAAAACATTTGTATAGCTGCCCATCTTATACCAAACTCTGGGCAGCTTCCAATCATGAACAGGTGTATGAACTCAGACCCTGCTTTGAAAGAAGAGGATGTTTTGGCTTCTGTCTCCTTTCTTCATACCATACAGTACATCAGATCATTCTGAAACACTGTATTATCTCATCAAACCTGTCCTGTCAACCAGAATCTCTGCTTTGCTTTTGTTCACCTTTGCTCTCACAATTTCCCTATCTCATTTCTGCTTTTTAAAAGATTTACACTAAATTTTCCAAAATCACTGTTAACTTATTATAGCTAGGCAACGGTGCTTGGGTAATCTGAGAAGATAAATATATGTTGCCAGCTGGTTAGTGCTCAAATTAGAGATCTCCAGTTAATACTAAGACTGGGGACTAATTAAAAAAAAGTCTTTGAAGAAGTCAGTAGTAACACACTTCTCTATTCCATAGAAGTTTATAACTATACAAGTATGTCCATGCAGTCACCAAGAGTTGAGCTCAAACCAAAGGAGACTATAATTTGACTATAGTTTGGTGTAATGGTTAAAGCAGCAGGCTAGAAACTGGGAGACTAGTCCCGCCTTGGGCACAAAAGTAGCTGGATGACTTTGGGCCACTCATATTCTTCCAGTCCAAGGAAAGAGGCAATGGCAAATCACTTTTGAAAAACCTTGCCAAGAAAAACTCCTCCTCCTCCTCCTCCTCCTCCTCCTCCTCCTCCTCCTCCTCCTCCTCCTCCTCCTCCCTTCTTCCTTCTTCCTTCTTTCTTCTTCCTTCTTCTTCCTCCTTCCTCCTTCCTTCTTTCTTCTTCTTTCCACTGCAGGATGAAGGCCTCTTCCGCATGTTTCCAACCAATATGGTCCTGAGTTTTCTTTTGCCAATTGGGCCTGCAATACTTGCTGATGTCATTGATTCATCTTGTTTTTGGACTCTTTTGTGGAAGCTTTTTATCAAGTGGGATCCATTCTATGACTGCCTTGGTCCACCTGCCATCAGTTCTTCTTGCTATGTGACCAGTTCATTTCCATTTCAATTCTTTTACTCTTGATGATATCGTATACTTTTATTTGTTCTCTAATTTACATGCAGGTCTTACTATCTTGTTTTGTAATACCGACCGTGTATCTTTCCATGGCTCTTTGCATCACTTGTAGTTTTTGTATCGATTGTGAGGTTAGTGTCCATGTTTCACTGGCATATGTTAAAGCAGATAGCACACACTGATCAAAAATTTATCTCTTCAGACATAGGGGAGGTTGTTCTTGAAAATTATGCTTAGCTTGCTGAATGCCTGCCAACCACATTTAACATGTCATTAAATATTCTTTATTGTATCAACTTCCATTGAGATCCATTGGTCAAAATGTGTCTTGTGGTCTACTATGTCTAGTTCTTCTCTAGACATACTTTTTTTCTTTCTTTGGTGAATCAATAAATCAATATGAATTATTATAAAAATAATTTTATAAATGATCATAGCATGTGTTGATTTGTTATGTTCCCTTAAATATATGCCATTTTCAGGATATAATACTATGAGATGCTTCTAAATACTTGTCAGTAGAGCAAATGAAGAAGAGAGAGCTTATTTACTTCTGAGAGACATCTGGAAGTTGGATTAGATGAACATTGGACCCATCTTAACTTCCTATGTCATTAGAAAGATGGGAGAGAACTTAATACTCCCATGGACATGCTGAATATTTCTGACACAAGACAAAATCACAAGCATTGTGTGATTTTCCATGGCCATGACTTAAGAATCATTTGATTGATAGTTCCCTTACTAATTACAAAGACAGTATGCTTACTGATATACTATATTCCAGCACAGCAGGGTTTGATATCTGCAAATCCCACATAATAGTATTTTATCATGCACATATTTTAATATTCTCCAAACATTTTCAAAAGATTAACAGGAGTCACCATAAAATATTCCTTAAATGAAAAAGCATTGTTTTACTAGCATTCTGCAGATCCAGCCACTTCTGCCACAAATAAGTCTAAGCAGATGATATTTTATGTGGCTCCCAAATAATGAAATACATCTTATCCACCCTCCTACTTTTTAGGTTTTCTCCAGTTTTAAAATGTGAATGTTTGCTTATCTGCATTTCAATGGGGTTTAACAAAAGCAGTAACATTTAACAAGCTGGGTTGACAGTAGACTACCTATTAAAAACACCTTGCAGGCACGTTAATAAAGATTGCACCAAGCAATCTTTATATTAACTTAATGCCATTGCAGGTTACAAAAGAGCTTCTCCAAAATCTTTACAGGAAATCTGCATTTTATAATTAAATGCACAGAAGGGAGACATAGATATAGTTATTTAGACCCTTCCCTTTACAAACTGTATACAATACCCTGAATCCTTTGATCACAATGAAATGTCGGTAACAGGCTTAAATTTATAATGGTGGGACTGACATTTTACAATGTGGCTTACCAGATTGCCCTATAGTGAAAACCTATTCCTCCTAGTCCAACCTAGAATCCTACAAATAGTCACCTAACTTACAGCAAATTAAATCCTTGCTATTCCCAGCCTTGTATTGTCTTCTCTGCTTGGCATCTGTTCTTCAGGATGACCATCAGAGGTTCTTTGCTTCCTAAAGGGCAAAGTAAATCTACCTACAGAGCATTCAACAGAGATATGGAGATATCTCTCTTTCCACTTATTAAGCATGCTAACCCCTGAGTTTTTACCTCCATTTCCTATTCAGCACCTAGCTTTGTATCAGAGGAAGGCTCCCTTATTTTTAGTGCTCTCATCTTCTTTAGAGACTAGGGTGCTGTTTCAGAAAAGGTGACCTCTTTGCATTCTCAGTTTTTCTTTCTTCCTTACTTTGAAGTAATCTTCATGAAGCATGCTCCCAGTTAAATACCTAAAGAAATGTGAAATCTGGCTCAGTTGATAATTCTGATGTTCCCAAAAGTTAACAAATATAGTTTTGGACATAAATCGATGTTAGAACTGGTATGAGATTTATTTTGCATTACAGCCAGAGTGAGCATGTATATGTGCATGTTTTATAACACACACTATAAATATTCAGTTTCTCTTATTATGGACCTTCCAAGTAGAGTGAATTGTAATATTTTTTTTCCCCAGCTGTCGTGGGGGGTGGTGGTGGTACTTTAAGTTGTACTACAGTACAATGGAAAAATACTAGGTTGTATTTGTCAACTTAAAAGTCCCTGTGCAGATAACTGGAAAGAGGAGCTATGCAAAACATAGGTAGCTGTATAGAAGCATGTTACTCATTTTTAATAAATGTGTCTTTACAAAAGCTAAAAAGTGGGAAGAGACTGAATGGTTAACAAATCTGGACTAGACAGTCTACTGGGATACATATAGGGACCCACTCTTCTCTGTGCATTGAGCCTATCACTCTGCCACCAATTGCACACATGGGCAGTTTCTGATACAACATAAAAGCTTACTTTTTAGATAGGAAAAATGCTCATTCCAAAATAATACGGGGAGGTCAGATTTCAGTCCATTCAGCTGACTAATCTAAAGAATTTAAAGCAAATAGAACACTCAACCTGCAGTTTCCTTTTACAGTCTTTACTACCAGCTTGGCTAATTTCCTTCCTTCCTTTCCTTTTTTTAATTACTCATATGTTGCTGCCTCGGGACCTTACTTAGCTCAGGCTCTGAATCAGATAATTAAGCTTACACCTATGTGTTCTCAGATGTGCAAAGTGCAAGCTAAAGCTACTGTAAGTGCAGCTCTTTCACTAATTCTTGTAGAGCAGGCTGCTGTTTAGTCTGGTCAACTTTTCAGCTTGAATACTCAGACAATCCAATGCAACACATTATTTATACTTTCCTGTGCATGGGGGGAAAGGCAGTCCCTTAGTCCATGGAATAGAAGAATATGGAATCATTCAGCCAGAGGAGTTGGACATCAGGAAAGAGAGAGGATCTTCATTTTTCAAGGAGGTGGGAAAGAGATTCCATGCAGGCTACAGTGAGTCTGATGCATAGACTGTATCTTATCCTTTGGATGAAGATTTTCTAATCTTTAACAGAATAACAGAGTTGGAAGGGACCTTGGAGGTTTTCTAGTCCAACCCCCTGCTCAAGCAGGAAACCCTATACCACATCTTTTTTATATCTTTGTTTAATATATGCCTGATTAAATCACTTTTGTGGCTGAGTAAGCACAGTTCTTTGGTTACAATTCTCCAACATTTTTCATTGTTTATGGTATCTCATTCATGATATGTTATGCTCCTTCTCTCAGGCACTTTAAAACTCCCAAATAAATCAAATATTGAATGAAGCAACAGGAACTTTCACAGATATTTCTGCATTTCAAAGGTAATGACTGCCTTTCAAAGGGTGCCATTCCAGCTTAGCTGGCAAAAAATATGGGCCATTTGTGAAATTAACCCATAAAGCATAATTGGCTTAAATGGTGCTCCTTGAAATGTTAATAAATATTAATAAAAACTGGAGTTTCCTTTTGACAAGTGCCTTGCTCCCGGAGTTTGCAAAACTGCATCACAGGATTAAAGGTGAACAGAAGATATTTGGAATGGGAAAATAGAACCACTGATAGTATCCCTAAATTTGAGATGCATACACATGTGCAGTGCTTTCTTTGTAAAAAAAAAAAATGTGCCAGAACTCACGCCCAGCTCTGGCTCCAGTCAAAAGCCTTTTACGAAGCGGGGGGTAGGAGAAGAAACTGCTTTAGAGAGCTTCTGAGGTACAGATCACTCACCTGGAAAAGGTCTGTCTCCTCTCTGCCATGGTTCCTGCTGACCTGAGCCCAGGGGATGCGTCCACAGCCTCCCGTGGCCTGATCTGGGCTCTGGAGGCCTGGAAAAGAACTCTGCCGCCAAGATCCATGGCTGCGGAGCAATTTTGTGCTCCCCAGTGGCCTGATCCGAGCTCCAGAGGCCTGGAAAAGGCCTTGGAACCCAGATTGGGCTGCTGGGGGTCTGCAAAATCGCTTTGCAACCATACCTGTACTCGTGCTGGCAGCTTAGAAGAGACTAGTTCTTCCATTCAAAAAAAGGTGCCGGAACGGTGTTCCATGTGTTCTATAACAAAAAAAGCCCTGGTATTCAAACTTACAAACATAATTTACAAACAGAAATAATCTTTTTGGTGTTCTTCTTGTTCTGGCTCTGGTAAATATCATTAATTTTCAAGCTCAGGTATTATGACTATGTTATTCATTCTTCTTTTCTTCTCTATAACTTGTAACAGATGTCTACCATTTGTCAGCAATTCGGTGTCACCTTAGCATGTAGAAGTTCATGTCTCGAGATATCTATAATATCTATTTTCACTTCATACATTTTAGTTCCTAACTTTAATCTTTATCTGTGTTCAAGTTGGATAATTCACCTGTTATGTATGAATAAATGATCACAGTAGGGTATAAATTGATGGTGACATACTGTATTGCCAGGTGTCTCTCTTAAGTGCAATGGCACAACATGTAGATGTTGTCAATTGTGGACTGGCTCCAATCTCTTCTACCTGATCTTTCATGGCTTCCCTGGTCATTGAAAAGGGTATTCCTCTTTGTATTTGTTGTATTGTTTTAATGGTTTTTTTCTTACTTATGATAGCTGGTCCAGCAGAAAATTTAAGAGGCCTCCTTGGTTGACCCACTTCCTCAGGATTTTGAGCACCACTGAATAAATAAAAACAATAGAGAATGTTGTGAAAACTTTGAAAAATATATGTTTTATATACATAGTCGTACAGCTTCTAAAATTCTTGACAATGGTATTGACTTTTCTGTTTATAGCGGTAAACAGCACCCTGTTAATTCTCCTACATTTCTTGAAAAACATTTATATCTTATGTAAGAAACATCAGACTCAAGAATGTCTGGTTGCTGCTGTCTTATCTCTCTCTCTCTTTGTGCAACTAACTCAGGCTCATTGATTTAGAACAGACATGTCAAACTCGCAATGTCACATGATGTCTCATGACGTATTGGGACTGTTTTGCCCTTGCTGGCAATAGGGTGGGTGAGGCTTCTGCCTGATGCATCCGGCCTGTGGGCCAGCAGTTTGACATCCCTGATTTAGAACAATAGTTGGAAGCTTGGGACCTTCTGCTTATCAAAGTTGCTCAGTTACATTTCAAAGATTGCTCATGAATTGCTTTCACTCTTTGAAGGATATATGTGTTGTGCTCCTTTATCTTAAAAAAAAGTTGTAAAGCATTTTTTTTTTTTGTTTCTAGTGATAGGAATGGTTTTTTTCAATCAAGTCTTGGATCAACCAAGTGTGACCATCGGTTATAACAGGAATTAATGGATCATCTTGTCACTTGAGTTTCAGGTTGTGGGCTAAGAGAATGACTGGCCCAAAGTTACCCAGTTGCTCTCATGTCTAGGGTGCAACTAGAATACACACAGGTTTCTAGCCTCATTACTTCATCACTAAACCAAACTGGCTCTCATTTTATTGTAAAGGAATGCCCTTTGAAATTCAGGCTCATTTTCCATGTGTTTATGTTTGTACTAACATTCTTCAGAAGATCTATGTAACCTTGAAATGTTGGCTGTTCTTGAATGAGTAGGGGTAAGACGCCAGGCACTAGAGTAATCTTCTAGCTTTGAAAATATGTGCTTGCTTGGATCCTCTCCAGTTATTGGGGTGATTTGTTGAATCTATCACATTGGTATAATATGTATGCATTTCTTTTTCCCATTTATATCCCATGTATTCCCTCATCCTCACCTTTCCCAATGAATTTTTGAGACAGTGAGATCTATTTTTACACTAACCTGTTTAGAGAACTTGTATCAGTTTTTTCCAATCTTGGCTCTAGCAGTTACCATTCCCAAAGCAGCTGTTCAGTTAAAAGAAAAACAATTTCCAATTCTTTGCTGATTTGTGTGTGCATGAATGTGTGTGTGTGTGTGTGTGTGTGTGTGTATGTGTGTGTGTGAGAGAGAGAGAGAGAGAGAGAGAGAGAGAGGGAAGGCAGGGAGGATATGAGATCCATGGGGCAAATTGCTTGAGATTAGAATGACTTTTTGTATTTTCATATTTGTGAGTTACATTTTAGATTACACAAATGAATATAAAATTCATAATGGTAAGAACTATCATTAAGTCATGTCTTCAAGTCAATCTTGACTCCAGGTGAGTATCTGGACAAGTCCCTGCAGTTTTCTTGACAAATTTAGGCCAATGAATTTAATCTGTTACTCATTGTAGTAAATTACATACCACTGAGACAGACTTCGCTGCATGACCAATACTCAACATCTTAATTGTTTCTAGAAATAACTTGTAGTTCCTCCAAGGACAATTTTGTAATCTCCTTGACAGCATTAATCTAATCTATATATTGTCTTCCAATTTTTCTATTTCTCTCAACCTTGGCAAGCAGGATTGTTTTTAGTCCATTCATGAAGTATATGAGTTTCTAGATTCTAATCATCATTCAAGAGAGCTGTTTATTTTTACTTTTTTTTTTTTTAAAAAAAAAACAACTTATTTGTCTTACCTTTTGGACCTCAGAACTCAATAATACTCCTTCCAACAATTTTACCCCCATGATAATGACCTTGTGAGATAGGTTGGATTAAGAGAGAGTGGCTGTCTGAAAGTCACTTAATATAGAGATGTACAGAGATAACCTTGAAGAAGGAATGCAAAAATGATTACATAAATATTAACTTAAACCTGGAAAAGAAAAGGGTGAGAAAGCAATTTAGGATATCCTTACTTTGATTCTGTTTGGTATAAAAGAGGCCAGAGAGAATCTCTGACAGGATTTCAAGATTTTGTTATTATAATCTGACTGTTCCCTAATTTAGCATTCCTTGTAGGGCTGATATCTGAAAGCATTACAAGAAAGTTTTGATAATCAAAGCCATGATGGTCAGAGGTAAATATCTCTGATCCTACTTCATTATATTTATATCATGTGGGAGATTGTAATTTATAATATAAGAGAGAAAATGAATTAATGAATAGAGGAATAAATTGTGCTATTACATTACCTTGATAGATGGCAACAAGATGTGAAACTATCAGAAAAACTAACTGGGGTATTTTGGAGTCCCAAGAATGAATAAAAAGAGTTACTACTGGTTAAGTAACTGCTTACAAAAAATGAATGCATAGTTTAAGCATTAGTCTGCCTGTTTGTATATGGGGCAAAGAATTATTTGATTTGATTATTTATGATGAAAAGTTGAGATAATGAGATAATTGTGATACTGAGAAATTTATGTCAAGAGTGCATCTCAGGAATAGGACATGGAAGAAAAAAAAATTAAAAGTAGAATGACTACTTTTGAAGAGAAAGTATGAAAAAAGGAATTGAGTGATGGCATTTGTTTATATTTAATTATCTTCTCCAGCTCACTTCCATCTTTATTTATTCTTAATCTCACCTTTTCCTTATTGTGTAGTTGTCATCAAGTTTCTCTTTTTAATATTTAGCATTAACTAAGATGATTTATTAACTAAGATACTTTATTTAATTGCTTTCATAATTAGCGCTTCTAAATTTACTTTTAGCTTACAAAGTGCTTTTGTCTCTACAACTCAAAGTCTTCACACTGAGCCTTCTACTTCAATTTCAACTGTCATCTCTTCCAATTTTACCAGTCTTTGATACAGCCAATATAAGATTGCAGACAAAGATGGGAACAGTATGCATTTCCCCCTCATTTCATTCCCTATTCTGAACTCCATTTTTGTAGTTTCAATTCTTACTGTAGCTTCTTGATTATTGTAAACATACCTCAAAGGAATAATAAGTATTTTGATAGACCCATAGCTGTCAGAATACTGTCCATGTTCTGGCATGACCTACACAAAGGCTGTGCTTTATTAAAAAAATTAAAGATAACCTGCTACTTATATTCTTTTCTTATATTCTTCAATATTCCAACTTTGTATGAGCTATCTTGATCCCATGCTTCACTACCCTTTCTGAAACCTGCCTCTTCATTAGATGTTTCTTTGTTCAGGTATGATTCTGTTCTTCTAAGATCTTAAACAAAACTTTGGTTGCTTGAGTCATTAATGTAATGACTCAGTAATTTGCATATTCACTTGAATCTGCTTTTCCAGGGAGCATCTCCCTGAACTTTTCCAACCTCCAAATCAAGAATCTTGACATGGAGATGTTAACAGTTTAACTTTAACTGTCATTTCTCCTGAAGCCTTAAACAAAGCACATATATGCTTGGTACTTTTCTATTTGAAAGCTGATATTTGAGAAGTCAGTTGCATATAATTTTCTCAGTTCCAAAATATATTATCTCTCTGCAAACACTTCTGTCAGTCTATAATATCATTTGTAAGATGTCTCAGTATAGTGTTTCTATTCTCCTTTAACCACATTAGCCTCTATTAGATCTTATTAATGACTGAATACACCTACTTTAGCAGTACATTTTTCTTGATTTTGCTAATCATCTTAAAAGCATCTCTCATTAACCTTTATTTGGTTATTTTCCTCTGTTATTGACATTCTTGACTAAATATTTTTCTTTGTCTTCTCTTGCTAGATTCTACATATCTGACATCATTGGTACATCCTTCTTGTTGCTTAAAGTGTTCATCCTCAGTGGGTTTTTTTTTTTTTGCTATTGTGATAATTTATTCTGAAAGTCACATGGATTTTTCCATCTTTGACATTTCAGTACCCCACTACTATTTTCCTTTGCCTCTTTCTATAACTTCTGCAGGTCTGTGTTGAATACATTAAGCAAAATGAATTTGTTCCTTACATTGCTCTTGTAGTCTTAATGTATGTCTTGCAGGTAAGATTTTCCTAGCATACCTGCTCTTTGATTTTTAAGTTGAACCCACATATTTGACATCAATAATTCATGGTTTGTTCAGTTGTTCAATTAATGTCTGTAATGCATTCTCCATGGATTTGTTTTGGAAGATCACTTGGAAACTACAGTTGGTGCCAAATACAGCAGCTTGCATATTAACAGACGTTAGGCATGTCAGACTCATTATGTTTATTCTTCACATGGTTGTCAGTAGATTTCTGGGTACAAGTGCTAGTTTTGACTGATAAAGCCCTATGTGGCTTGGCACATAGGCACTTCCCACATCATTACTCCAGTCAGAGTTGAGCCATCCAAGGAGATCCTGCGAGGAGAAGCAGTTTGTACTCCTATTATATGAGATAAGGGTAGCGGGAGTCAGAAAACTTTTTTTTTGTAGTGGTACCAATATTTTGTATTGATGACACAGTTGTCTCCTTTTGTTCTTCCCTTTCCTGGAAGGAATCTAACCCTCTTAATGCAGGATGCATCTTTTTCAATTATTTAAATCTATTGGCCATCTAATTCCAGCAGTCTTCCCCCCTTCCCTATTCTTCAGCTAGGTATCATCATTCTCCAGCAAAGGGTCTAGCCTCCTAAGTTTTGCCTTCCTGCCTGCCTGCCTCTCTCTCTTTTTCTCCCTCCCTCCGTCCCTCATCTATTTAACACTCTCTCATTCTGTTTCTCTCTGTTTCTTTCCGTCTCTTATCTATCTATCTATCTATCTATCTATCTATCTATCTATCTATCTATCTATCTATCTATCTATCTATCTATAATTTATCATAACCATTCATGTTACAGCAGTGACTCCGGGTGTTGTGCAAAGATCAAAAACCAACAGTTACAAAAACAAAAGCCCACAATACTGAAAGTAAACAATACATCTCAATCACAACTCAAACCAACAACAGATTATATTTGCCCTTTGTGTACAAGTGTGTTGATTATCACTGGATTCATCCAACTTCATGTTCTGTTTTGCCTATGCAGCTCCTGTGTGGCTTTTGGACCAATCACTTCAGCAGGCTCCTGTTGTGAGAATAAAGTGAGGGGGAAATAATATGTAAGATGCTGTATGTTCTGAGACAAAAGAGAAGATAAAAATGCAAAATAAATACACAATTGTAATGACCATGTTATGTGCACTGCATTAAGTAAAATAATCACCTTCCCAGAACGTTCCCTTTTAGATATAATAGCTTAATAATTGTACTGATATATACCATAGCTGCAAAAATTGCTATAAATAAGAACTCATTGTAATTCTTCTGAATCTCTGTATACATTAACAACTATAAGAATAACAAAAACAACCTTTTATTACAGTCATGATGCTGTGACATTTTGCACTAGAGTGGAATATAATCAAACATTAGCATTTGGGAGCTGAAAAGAAATCTGGTATATATAGATATACAATTATGATTATAAAAAGGGATCTGCTGGATGAAATTAATGATCCCTGCCAACCTGTGTCTTGTCCTCAATGAGCCCAGCTAGGGGTCTCCAGTTTTATTGGAACTTTAATATCCTTTTGACTGAAGGATAATCAGACCCACAGAACCTAAATAAAATTGGCTGGGCTGTTGGATAGAGGTTCTATGATTCATAGGCTGTGTTTTTTGTATATATGGACTTAGTAGAGGTCTGTGGATGGTTGATTCTCCCCATTTCCTCCAAGCCCAGTGAGCAAAAGTAATGTCTTTATTCTAGTTCTTTCATTACCTTCCAGCTGCACTTCACAAAAACACTGCTGTTCATCCATTCTGTTTTGATTAATATCTGAATCTTTCATAATAACGTATTGGAGAACAGTGTCTGAAAAATGTTTTAGGGCTGTAGAAAATGTATTCGGTGTTTTGTCTTTCTTTCTCCCTCAGTATTTCAGCTTTGTGGATTTTTTTCTTGTGCTCTTTTGTTCTTAAGTGATTGAATCCAATGAACCTTAGCAGAAGAGAATTAACATAGCTTGAATATGAATGTGGGCTTTGTAATAAAACTTCACCTCTCCCTGAATTTTAATTCGGTGGCAGTTCCTTGAAATACTATTCATACACATAATCAGGCATTTGATTGTTGGCACACAGCTACAGAGCTACCGTGGGACAAGAAACAAAGCAGCAGAAGCAGGAAAATCAAGCATTTTTTTCTGATGTTATGCTGTATGATTGTGTTTATTTAATAGGATATCTCACTTTCTTAGCAGATTTTTTATTAAACTAAATGGTATGTCAACAAAACATTAGAAATAAGATGAAACAGAACAATATGAAAGAAAACAACACAAAATCTAGTGCTAAAAGCAGCTGGGGAGTATAAATAAAATAATGTAAAAATAAAATAAAGTATCAAATAAAATAGCCAGTATGGTCTAGTGTTGAAGGGACCAGGCTACAAACCAGGAGACTATAAATTTTAGCCATGCCTTATGCATGAAAGCCAGATAGATGACCTTTGGAAGTCACTCTTTCTCAGCCCAACTAACCTCACAGGGTTATTGTTGTGGGGAAAATGAGAGAAGGAAGAAGTATTAAGTATGTTTGATGCCTTGACTTATAAAAAAATAATAAAGGCCCCAAATGATTGTGTAAATGGAGTAACACATTAAGAACTATTTTGTTAATTTAAAGAGGCAACTAAGACTGAAGACAGAATTTTAAAAAAATATTTTAATGAATAAAATTCTTCAGAATGTTTTGTTGGTTTAAAGTTTTTGGCAATGCTGTTCTCCACACATAAATAATATTAATCCAAAGTAAGATATAAATTAGCTTCCAACAGTTTCTATTAGTAAAGCCATCAGAAATGAATAAATAAATAAGTTTCTTGTAACAATTTATTAATCTTGAAAAATATAAACCCATCATAGAATTAGTTAAATATAAAACACTGTAAGCTTATATGTTAACCAAGCTGTTCCTCAATTAAATAAGTATTGAATTACAATCAAATATAGTTCTGAGCTAAATTTCATGTGGACAGCTCTTCCAATATTGTCTTCAAACAAGGCATGAGGTACTCTGTGTATGCCTGTATGTATACATATATTTATTAGATTTATGTGACCACCATATTAGATACCACATTCGATAAAATAGCCTTCTCGCAAATAAAAAATAATAAAATAAATTGAAAAAAATATGCATCATAAAATGCCATAATATTAACCTCTCATAGACAGAAATGCTGGTCTCATCTCCCATCCTGATCCAATATTTTTTTTAAAAAGCCATGTCTTAATGGCCTTCTAAAAGGGAAACAGGATAGAGGCTCTCTGTATCTCAAAGGGGAGGCTGTTCTGGAAAATAGGCAAAGGTATCTGTTATTCAGAAACTTCTCCTATACTGTAGTTGTCTACAAGTCTACAAGCTATCCTTGTTAGTAGAAACCATGTTCCACTGTAGGGATAGGAGCCTTAATTGTCATGGTATCATATGAACAGGCATGAAAGGTTATAATTTCCAGCAGTATTCTTCTCCTTTAGCTAATAAAGTCCTGGTTAAATGAAACAAATATTTGGGCAAAAGTTGCAAAGAGTCATATGGGATCATATTTAGTAGAATTTATGGCATCTTCTAGCAGGTTTAATTTTCATTTCTACTATTTAGCCTCAAAGTAATTGAGTTCCACAGCTCATTTCCATAGAAGAAATTATTTACAGGTCCACTATCCAGGATAAATTAGAACTCTTTGAAGATTATGAGTCTATGAGCCTAGGTGACAGGTAATCCAAAGAGCAATTTGAATGCCTTCTGCTAAACTAAACATCATCTGTGATGAAAAGAAATGAAACCTCAGATTATGGCAGTCTGTCAGTTGAATGATCACAAATCAAGATTTAATTCTGGTTTGAATGGCTCGATTTCAGGAGAATGATATTGAAATATTAGAACTTCTGGGAAGTGGAATGTGTTTGTCACACTAAAGAGAAGGACAGATTAAGGATGTTAAGGATGAAAGGAAAAAAACAACGCAGCATGACAAAAGAATAAGATCACTCACTGTCAGTGATAAAGGTCTAAAATCAATGCAAGGACCTATAAATATATTCAAGGATTCCCCATTCTCTCCTTCTTTCAGCAGGAGCTATTCATGGGCTCCAGAAGTTGCTGCTGGGTTTCCCATGAGCTGCCTCCAAAGCTGTGCCAGATAGATATGGGTAGGATTACTAAGTATGTGATGTTTTTCAGAATTAAGTTGGATATTTCCTAAAGCAACCAAACAATTCCAGAATGCTGGCATTCAGTTTGGACAGCAATGGACAGATATAATGTCAAGGAAAGAAATGTTGGAACACATCTGCGATCCATACCAGTGTGGGGAACTTATTAGCAGATAGGGTGATGTTCCAATCTTCCCCTTTATACACTCTGCTGCCACTGTTCATTCATTAAAGAGATTGGATGGCAACCTTTATTTATTTCCTTTGGCCTGAAAAGGAGACAGCAAATGAATGAGTGGCAAGGTCTTGAACAGCAGAATACTAATTGGACCATCAGGCCCCAGCCCCAGCTGACCCTGGAGTATCAATGAAGGAGAATAATTGTAGCTCAGGGTCGGAATGATGGGTCCTTGGTGCTCTCTGAGCTTACTTGTTTTCTTGCAACGTTTCATTACCCTAACTGGGTAACATCATCAGGACCCCTGATTTGAAGCTCACTGAGAAAAGATGCATGATCCAGGCCTAACTGAAAGAATAGGATGCTCCCCCAAGTCAGATTCTTTTTGCACACACTTTTCTATCTGCTTTTTGCGACTTGGCATAAAGCACTGATATTCTCTGCTCATTCTGAAAGGATCTCAATACAGCTTATGGAGTAATAAAATCAGACAAAAGGAAAGGGGGACGGCAAGAGAAAACTAAAACAGGAACACTCAAGCATAGGTTCTTATGATTATCATAGTGAGAAGCTATAATGGAAGTGGACTTCCCAGAAAAGTCCTGAAGGTTCCACTTCATTTGTATTTTTTCCTTTCTTTCATGCCTTCTGTGGAGGTGGAAGGAGGACTTAGATCAGCTGGTGACATCAACTGGGATCACTGATGCCAATCCCTCACTCTGCTTCTTTATTTCTCTCAGTTTCTCTTACATATAGAAAAATAGTGCAACAAGAATATCTTAGAGGAACTTTTTATAGGCAAAGGAAATACAGTTACAATATAGTAGTAGTATTTTTTGTCATTACACATTCTTACTGTACCGTACACAAACTCCAGATATAGTACCAAAATGAATACATTTTGTCTCTAGCTCAGGGGCAGGGATGCTTTTAGGATGCAAATTGCTGTGATTTCCATTTCTAAACAATCTTCCTCTAAATTGATATAATATCTGGTCACTGAAGTTTGGCCATTTTCATTGACAAATTTATGTAGTAAACCTTTCCAAGTTTTGGAGGAGGGGGGTTAAGTTGGAACTTGGAGTGGCTAACCTTCTCAGAGGCTTCTCTCTAGTCAGGCTCTAAAACCCAAGAAAGACACATTGAGGTTCTTCTGAGCAGCTTCCTTTATTATTCCTCACTTATAGATATAAATCTTACTAAATTAAGGCAAATTAATTGCACAATTAAACATACACTATGAGAACTCCTATGGAGGAGTCATCTTAGCTCTCTTTCTCCACAGAAACTATTTAAACTTTGCTGTCTTTTGTTTTTTTGAAATGCACTCCCTCCTGGTCGGGAATCCAGATTACATTCTACCACATTATTTCTTTTAAAACCCAACCCTCTCCCCCAAACAGGTCCCACCTCTTCTTGTGAGATCACTTCCTTTTTGATGATATTATGATGACATAATGTTCCACCTATTAGGGAGAGTGAGTTGTGATCCCCAATCCTCTGAAATTAGTCTGCCAGATCAAAAGAAAAAAGAGGAAGCTTTTTCTTTTCTTTGAAAAATTCTACTTTGGGGCAAAGCAGCATTTAAACCTTATTCCTACTTTACTGAAAATAAAAACTGTGGATATAAAAAGAAAGAAACCTTTTGTTTAATCATCCATCTATATTTAGAAAGGACAAGATGAGTTGGGAGGTCAGATACCATCAAAAATGTTTCAGAAATGAAAGCAAGCCATTGATACCTTAAGGTTGATTAGAGACTGTGGGAACATCAGAGGCTGTGATGAAAAAACTTCCTATGCAGAGGAATTTCATAGTTAGACCTGAACTTTAATTGATGCCTCATTGTCAATCCTAAACCTCTGACAAGCTCTTATAATCCACTTTATACCAAATAAAGCATGGGAATGAAAGTTTGGAAGAAATTATTATATATAAATAGAACAAGACATTATCATTATAATAAGAAAGAAGTCAAACAGGAGAGGATTATATCTTGACTGCTAAGGAGAAAAGTTGAATAATTTACATCTTCATTTCAAGAAATTAGGTAACTACATCCACCTTAATTTCCAGATGATAAGCTCTATAATATAGAGGTACTTTCTTCCAAGTATTCAGGTGGGGCTTGTGACACATCTGAGACTAAACTAGAATGGGCTGGTTATTTTATGGATCAGGTATTGTGGGAACCAGCCATTGTCCTGGTATTTCTGAGCCATAATATGGATTCTTTGGGTCAGCACAGCATGTTATCTGCTAGCAATAGTTGAATTTTATTAATCTGATTAAGGGAATAGTATGCGGTCTGAACTCAGGGGTAAACCTCAGTATTCCCCTTTATTTTGTCTGAATATTAATTTCATTTAATGAAGTTAGTCTTGATTAGCTGATGGAGAAGAACACTGCTGGGAATTATAGCCTTTCATGCCTATTAGGGGCATGAAAATACGATGACAATGGAGGATCTTATCTTTATGATGGGTTTCTGCCACAAGGGCAGCATAGAGAATGCAAGAGTTAGGATTAGGATCAGAGCACAGAGACCTTTCCTTTGTGTCTTCTCCACACACAGTATTTTGAAGAGATTTCACTCAGGGAAGGTTCCAAGAGGGCATGAAGCCCAGGACATCCTCCTGCTCATGTTCTCCAATCAAAAGAATCAATCAATCAATCAATCAATCAAGTGAACCAAGGAAAGAATGGTGCTTAAATTCAAGGAAAGTTATTGAGTTTGGGGCAATTGAATTAGGATCATCAATGATTCAAGAGTTAGGATTAGGGTCATAGCACAGGGACCTTTCCTTTATGTCTTCTCTACCACACTTAATATAATGATAGAGATTTCAATTATAATGCAATGCTGAAGTATATAGTCTGAATAAGATATCATTGGCTTCCCACTAAAATAACTGTATGTCTGACAAGTGGTTTGACTTAATATTGGGTCAGTTTAAGATAGTATCTTCTGGTTTTTTTTAATGATATACACCCGCTTGATCTACAAAAATTTATTTTATAGTAAAAGCTTTGTTGCTTTCAGCTGTAAAAGACAAAAAAGGAGAAATTGTTCCATTTATAAGAGATAGAAAGCCTCCATCTTTTGATGTTGTATTTCTTTGAGGAATTCCATACATTGATTTGGTTACTGCTGGGAGCAGATGCTCTACAACTATGAAATTCTCACAATCGGATGCTGAATTTTTTATGATACAACCCGATCATCCATTCTGAGGTCAGTGCACACAGCAATGCATCTGCTGTGTAGAGAACAGCATTCACAAGCAGCAAACTGGATGGTGGAGGATGTGAACTGTAACAGATGCAATGATTTGGTTCTGCAGGGTATTATATGAGAAAATCTGATGGCTAAAGGCAGCAAAAGCCTGCATCTTTTTTTATGGAAGTGGCAGGAGGGAAGAGTGTAGGTATACATTAAAACAATGCCTTACACGGTGGGACAATCATGCTAATTTCTCCATCTTGCTCTTGAGTTTCAGTGGCTTCAGTCATGGATTGATTGTTCATCTCTGCCTTAACATGACTAAACTTTTTTAAAAGATGCCTAAGATGATAGCTATCCCCTATCTGGTGGCAATGCACTGTATAGGTTAATTCAGTGATGGCGAACCTTTTAGAGACCGAGTGCCCAAACTGCAACCCAAAACCCACTTATTTATTGCAAAGTGCCAGGGCCACATCAGCATTGTGGTGCCCTCATGGGGGGGGGGGCAGGGAGGTGCCTTTGAGTGCTGCCTCTGGCACGTAAAAAACGGGTGCAAAAATGGGCCACCGTGCTGCAAGGCGCAAAAACGGCCGTGCCGTAGGTGCAGATACAAGGCACCGCACTATGCAAAAATGGGGCAGGGCTAGTGAGTATCACGCAGGCACTAGCCCCCCCATTTGTAGCACGTGTGTGCTCATGGCCCCATGCATGCATGCATGTATGTAAAAGGCTTCCCCTCCCTTTTCTTCCAGTCCACCAATCAACAATGGTTGCTGACCTCTGCTCTACCATCTCTATTCAAGCTTGCTAGTCGGCCGCTTCACCTCCTTTGTGCTGGGCGGGGCTCCTGCTCTGGCAATGGTGACCTGATGCACCTGTTGCTGGTGGCGGTGGTGCATGTGCCAACAGAGAGGGCTCTGAGTGCCATCTCTGGCACGCGTGCCATAGGTTCGCCACCACTGGGTTAACTCATCATAGTTTGAAGAAAGTGTTTCTGTTCTGTATTCAGAGCAAACTCCCCATTAATTTCATTGGATAACCCCATCTCCTAATACTATATTATGTTACAAGACAGAGAAAGAAATTATCTTTCTCTGTCTTTCTTCAAAGCATGCAATTTTTAAATTAACCCCTTTGAATCTTTTAAATAAAGCACCCTAATGTGAATCCTTGATGCTTTCTGAGCCTGGTTGTTTACTTAAAGACATTTCATTATCTGAAACGTGCCATGCATTGATGAAGTTACATAGTCAAAAATGAAACATCTGCAAGCAAACATCCAGGCTCAGAGAGAGCACCAAGCACCCCACAGTTCAACTCTGAGCTACATACATGATGTTATCTTTTATTGGAAAACTGTAATGCTTTAATAATTTCTTGTAGAGATCACTCTGGCCAAAATATGCACACATTTTAGGGAGACACAAAAGATTCCTGATTTTGTTTCAATTGACTTAATATTGCTATGCCTCTAAAAATTGTAACTCTTTTCCTATCCCCATGTAGAGTCAATACACCTCCCTTTCCCAGGTACATTTTCCTAAATCCTCCTTTTAAGGGCTTAGTAAATCTGCTCTGCCACAGATTTACTCAGCAAACTAAACCTTCCTTGGTTCTTCATGCCAGACAATATAAAGACAACCCAAGGCTCTTGAGTTCCATCAGCTTTAATAAAGATACTTAAGCCAGAAGACGATAGTTGGAGGGCAACAAACACTGAGCAATCTCTTGAAGCTGAGAGTAATATTGGAGATGAAGATTTTAGTTTCTCATCAAGGTGTATCTGTTCTCAAAGAAGATTGAAGTTATGCTTCACTTATCATTGTTCCTCTGGAACTCTAGGACTATTATGAGTCTATTTCTTATATGCTTTATAGGGCCAATCAGTGGTTTTATATGGGGACCTTTGAGGTTATGGCTAAAATTGTTGTGCATAAATATCTGAAATGGGATAGTTTTCAGTGTGTATGTATGCACAAAATGCTTGTATGGGGCAAAGGTAAAAGTGATGGATCAATTAGGCCATGTGGCCTTGAGGTGTTAATACTTCTTCATTCAACTTCTTGGTAGTTCTCCCACTTAGTATGAATCTCAGCTCTAACTCATTGTATGAACGAATGCCAGCCACTGATACAAACAAAAGCTACAAATGTTTGTTTATGGACATTCTCAGTCATCCAGATCATGGTTTTCCCAAAAGTGCTTTTTCAAGAGGCAGCTGGACTTCTTTCGTTTTTCCTTGAAGATGTTTCACCTCTCATCCAAGAAGCTTCTTCAGTTCTGAAAGTCAAAAGTGAAAAAGATTTTGGATGAGAAGTGAAATGTCTTCAAGGAAAAACAAAGAAAGTTCAGTTGCTTTTTGAAAAAGCATCTTTGGTACAATTGTTTCCCAGTTGGTCAACTTCTGTGAGAAGCTATGAGGCTTCATTATTGAATCCATCCAAATATCAGAATATTGATAATGAAAATTTGACAGAATTGGCCAATCATTGTTGGCATCCATTTTCCACCCATCATTGTTGGGGAGGAAGGAGGCAAAAATGAATAAAAAGCTGATATTTGTGTCTAATGTTCAAAAATCTGGGACAAACTGCATCAAGGGCTGAGATAAATGACCTCTTTCCAGATTTTTGCCTCTTGCTGTTGCGTGAAGAGACTGGCAAGTCTTTTCATAATTCTGACAATTTGGATGGAATGGGGGAAGATTTTTGAAAGGTTTCAGAGAAATACTACAGGTAAAAAGGCTGGGTGAATTTGGGACAGTCACTTTCTCTCAATCCAAATCACCTTACAGGGTTGTTGTTGTTATGGGAAAATAGGAGAAGAGAGGAGTATTAGGTAAGTTTGCTGCCTCGAGTTACTTATAAAATAATAAAGGGATCAAAATCTGATAAATAAATAAACAGATTTCCCTTTCCTTTTCCATTTGGCTTGGTCAATGTGAAACAGTGGAAACCATTGCCCTAAATATGATGGATTTCTACAGTTAAGAGAGTTACTTTCCCAATCTTTTTTTTTAAATGTCTGTCTCCTCAAATATGCTTCTACTTCAAGTGTTTTAAAAGCAAATATAAGATTATGAACTGAGACTATGATATCTAAACAATCTTTCCCTATACACTTACCAGAACCTTAAGATATTTTTCAAAGGTCCAAGTGAGAGGAAAGGAGAGTGACTGGCTATTAGCAAGATATTTTTTCCTTATTTTTTTTGCTGTGGAATTTGTTATAACATCTCTTCTGTTATAATGTTCTTTTAATATTGCCTTTTATTGTCTCTGTTGTACTTTAATTACTGTAATTTGGTTTTTAATATTATGTTTTAGTCTATCAGCTGCTCAGAGAGCATATGTGAATGACTGGCTGCCCCTAGATTCAATAATAATAATAAATGCATCAGAGAAATAGACTTACTGCAAATCTTGTTTGACTTGATTATTGGGGAGATACAGTTATTTCATATCTGCGTGGTTCAGGTTTTACTCTTCAAATATCTGAAGTTTATTATGTGTGGGGGCCAGAAACATCTGTAATAATTAGTATCACAAGAAAGAATGTCATTGAGAATCTTAGCAATCATCCTGAATTGACATCTAAACCAGATAAACAATATTATTATTCTTGTTCCTTGAGCATATTGATCTTGTGGTTTACTCACTGATTTGTACAAATATTGCTCATTTTCAAGATCTCTCTCTCTCTCTCTCTCTCTCTCTCTCTCTCTCTCTCTCTCTCTCTCTCTCTCTCTCACACACACACACACACACACACACACACACACACACACACGGCCTTTCTACTTATTAAGAACTTATTTTTACTTATTTAAGGTAACATAAACTACAACTGATCTTAGCCAAAAAACTGAGAATACTCTGATCTATGTAGAATCAGGAATGGTTCCCCTTTCCTTCACTAACTGTTTATTGGGCCCCTTAATTATTTCTGATAACTTTCCTTTACAACTGAAGACAAACATTTTGGTAAAACCTGCATTTCTGTAGTCTTTCCACCCAGGCCTATCATTTTTAAGTTTAAGGAAATATCTGTCAGCATGGCTGATGGATCTAGGGGGTATTGATAATTCTCATGGGAAGATTCTAGAGTAGAATCCATCTGTTCCAATTAAGTACTATATCTATTCCATCTCCTTCTACTATGCACCAGAGAACTTTTTGCCTTGAATTTCCTATAGTGATATTGGAGGGTAAGTGCCAGAAAATCACTTTTCTACAGGGTCTATTCTTGTGTTGTTGGAACATTTGTTTAAACTGCTGTTCACATTTTTTTTCATTGTCTCTTCTATGATAGCATATGCCCCACCATATAATGGCCTATAACCGTGGTGGTGAACCTGTGGCATGCATGCCGCAGGTGGCACTCAGAGCCCTCTCTGTGGGCATGCATGCCGTCGCCCCAGTCCTAGGCCTTTAGCTGGGTTTTATAAAACCTTTTCGCTTTAGGCCTCCACCACCATGCGCAAAAAAAAAAGGTTCAATCAATCAATTTCAATTTCTCACGGAAAAAAAAAACTCGCAAAGTTGGAATTGATTGATTTAGCTTTTTAGTTCCACACAGTCTGCCATTACCACTGCAGCCACGCCCACCCAATGGACCCACCCCCACCCAATGGGCCACGCCTACCCAGCACCTGACTGTACATAAGTGGGTTTTGGGTTGCAGTTTGGGCACTCAGTCTCTGAAAGGTTTGCCAACACTGGCCTATAATATACCTTTAAGAGAATTCAATCCCCCTCTAAGGCAGTGTCTACACTGTTTTTCTTGCAGAATCAGAGCCATTTCCAAATGACTATGTTCTAAATCTGGCTACTATTACTTTTTAAATTTTATATTCCATAAACTTTTCAAAGAGGGAAGAATAAAGATACAAAGGGCAAAATGAAAAATGGAACATAAGGAAAAACAATACGAAGGGGAATTTTACTGCCACTTTCTTCTCTTCTCTTCCATTCTTTTCTCCCAATCACTAACCTCTACTTAAATATTTATGCTATGCTTTCAATATTTAATATTAGACACTGGAGATTTTTGCTTATGTCTGTTTAAGTAATTTCATCTGTTGTTTTTAATTAGTTTGTTGACTCTGTTCCTAGAAGCCATAGTCCATATGTCTGAGTCTGCCTCGCTGTGTAATATGTCCTATACAAGGGAGTCATTCCTGATTCAATTTGGCTAAATTTCTACTTTGAAGATATACTATCAGTGTTGCCGTTACTGCATATTCATCAGCTTTGGCCTCTCAATCTTATAAACGGTAGATTTTTACTTTTCCAGTGTTATGCTGGGTTTGTTCTTGCCACTGTCATCATAAGTTGTGATACTTTCCATGTATGGTTTTTGGAATTATTCCTAATATTTGTGATTTTATTTTTGTTTTTTAATTTTTTTCTATTGTGATGTATTACCTCCAATACTTTTGAGATTTTCTTTTTTCTTTTTTTGTACAACAACCACGTGTAACAAAATGTTCCTTCTTTATTGCAGCATTTCTAACATTTATTATAAGATTTGGTAAACATTGATAAAATTATATATCATCTGTAAAAAAAGTTATTGTATACTATTTTTTTTCTCAGATTGTATATCAATTTTCTCTTAAATAATAAGTTGGAGAGAATTTCATTGATTTCCCCCCCCCCCCATTGTTCCTCGGTGATTACTTCTTTCAAACTTTGCATCTTTCTTTGCATTGCTGTATTAAAATTTTGCATATCATATAAATTTTAATTTGTTTTGTAAGCTGCTATGTCAATCAGAAGAAAAAATATTGATTTTGCCCTGGTACTGTTGAGATATATATATATATATATATATATATATATATATATATATATATATATATATATATATATATATATATATATTTTCTGAGGTTTTCGCGGGTGTTTGTATGTAGGTCTTTGGTTGTTCGGGTTTTCTCCCGCGTAAAATTGGAAGTGTCTTGGCGACGTTTCGACGAAGTCCCATTCGTCATCTTCAGGCTGGTGTTTTCAGCTTCGTGCTTCGAAGATGACGAATGGAACTTCGTCGAAACGTCGCCAAGACACTTCCAATTTTACGCAGGAGAAAACCCGAACAACCAAAGACCTACATATATATATATATATATATATATATATATATATATATATATATATATATATATATATATATATATATAGCTTTTATCCTCTTTGTTGTAGTTATCTTTTATCATTGTATTTTGTTTTCATTGAATTGGATTGTCTGGAAGAATTTGAATGCAGCTTTATGGCTTTAATTCTTTAGGTTATTGGCTATGTTCTTTGGAATTGCCCACTAGGATTACTTCATCAAATGGGAGCTTAACCAGTTTCCCTTTCTTTTCTTTAACCTAGGTCTCCTTCCTCTCTCCTCTCCTCTCCTCTTCTCTCCTCTCCTCTCCTCTCCTCTCCTCTCCTCTCCTCTCCTCCCCTCCCCTCCCCTCCCCTCCTCTCCTCTCCTCTCCTCTCCTCTCCTCTCCTCTCCTCTCCTCTCCTCTTTTAAGCACCTTTCAGCTTTATCAGTAACTGAGATTCTTATACAGACTCCATGATTGTGATTTTGCCAAACTGCTGTGTCTCTTTGAAAATGTGTACAGGTGAAAGGCAAAAATGAAATCTTGAAAAAGCAACTGTATGTAAAAAATACCTTCTTCTCTGAAACTTATTTTGCTTTTCCTCTTGATTTTTATTTAGCACATTTGAAAAATAACATACAAATGATATGATTTCATAATCCATTCCACTTTTATTCTGCTCCATACTTCTCCAGTGAATTATTTCAGTGAATAATTTTAAAATAAATATTTTTTTAAAAGAAAAGAATTAGCTTGCAACTGAATAAAGTCACAGGTCAATGTATTGTTCCATTCTAGAAAAGAATGGGTTGTAGCATGGTTTTTTTTAGGCATGTAAGCATATCCTACTTTTCCACTTTATCATATTGATCAATAGAGACTTATGTTGTTTACAATTATGTATGCAGTTCTATGTATGTAATTGTAATTTATTCTTATGCTTATAACTCTACAACTTTGCAGCCTAACCTTAATTTTAATTGCGAGACTGCCTACTACCTCATAGTTCCCTATGTCCGGTTAGATCCCACAGGCTGGGCCTCCTTCAGGCCCCGTCGGCCAAGCAGTGCCATTTGGTGGGGCCGAGGAGGAGGGCCTTCTCTGTGATGGCACCCACGCTTTGGAAGCAGCTACCCCCGGAGATTAGGACCGCTCCCACCCTGTTGGTCTTCCGTAAGCTACTTAAGACCTGACTTTTCCGGCAGGCCTGGGGTTTATAAAACCTGACCCCTGGATGATTGTCTTTGTACTGTTGTTTTGTTATGTTTTACGTGTTTTTTATTGTTAGCCGCCCAGAGTCCTTTGGGAGTGGGGCGGCTTATAAATTTTAAAAATAAAAATAATAAATAAATTAAGATTAATTAATTTCCACAGCTGATTAGTACTTTGAATTTTTTTATTCTTTATATCATTATTTTATTTTAAGGATACTCTCCAAACTTAATTATAACCATTTATAGGGAATGGTGACTTGATGATGTTTATTTAGCATTTACCTTAACTTTATATGTTCTAGAATAAAGAATCTTATGATGCACTGGTTTCTTTGGGTTATTGCCTAGCTCTGCTAAAATCTTGGCAAATATTAATTTTATATTCTTTTTTCTTGGAAATCTGTTTTATTACAACTCTTAATATCATCAAACAATGCAGAAAGTATAGGGTTATAGGCATTATTTTATACTTTAATCTTAATATGTCTTTATATATGGATATCTCAATTTAAAAATAACTTACAAATCATTGGAGGCTAAATTTGGCCTCATTATCTTATTAGTAAAAGCTAAACATGATATATCAGAGTGCTTTTTGTCAGTTTATTCAGTTGAAACATCTATTATCTCGGCTTTTAAATCTCAAATGCATCTGGGTCTTTTGAAATTTTACCTTTGTTATTGGATTTGATCCTTCTAATGGATGTATGTAAAGCTGTAATTTATTTTTAAGAGAAACAGAGATTTATGGATCCATTACCCCCAAATATAATAAACTTGAATATTTTATTATTTCTATCTTTGAAATAATCTTTGAAAAGATTAAATTTCTCTTGACTTTAAAAATGTTGATATTGTCATACCTAACACAGTGCTAGGATGAATCTGTTCAACTTCTTTTATCTCCATTCGGACAAATACTTCATAAACTGATGCCCTCATATGAAGAATGGTTGCAGGAATTTGATATGTCTAGTGTAATAAAAAGAAGGACTAGGGGTAACATGATAGCTGTGTTCCAATATCTCAGGGGCTGTTACAAAGAAGAAGGGGGTAACATATTCTCCAAAGCACCTGAAGGCAGGACAAAAAACAATGAATGGAAACTAATCAAGGAGAGAACCAAACTAGAACTAAGGAGAAATGTCCTGACAGTGAGAACAATAAACCAGTGGAATGGCTTATCTTCAATAGTTGTGGGTGCCCCAACACTGAAGTTTTAAGGAGATTGGACAACCATTTGTCTGAAAAGATACAGGGTTTACTGCTTGAGCAGGAGGTTGAACTAGAAGACCTCCAAGGTCACTTCCAAATCTGTATTCTGTTATTTTCTATCCATCAGCTGTGAGGTTTCTAGGGAAACTCTGGCCACAGAGGGTCTGATGAACTTTTGCCTGTTAGTGAGGGATTGTTGGTTGTATATCATTTATCACTGCCACTGAGGGACCCGTTGCCTTCTATTCTCTGGTTTTCTGCCCTCTCAATTACAAAGAGTGTCTCTCCCATAAAAAATATGGTGAGACATAAATTGCAGAATGCCATACCGGCTCAGACGTCGCCTGGGTTAACAAGGTCCGCACTAGATATTGGAGTTCCTGGATATCTGGTGAAAAATGGGTTACAGGACTCAGGACTGTTGGCTGAGCAACCAGGGCCAGCAGTTGCAGAACTACTGGAAGAAAAGGTGTTTACCCGTCGCAGATACACAGTGATGGAAAACAAAGAAATAATGATCTGTTACTACAGATCAAGTCCAACAAGAAGAGGATATCTAAAACGAATGCACCAGTTCTGGAAAGAACAACATCCAGAATCAGAAATAACAGAATAGAGACTAGCAGATCAACGCCGATTTATAACACGAAACAAAATATTCACAGAAACAGAATTGGACGAACTGCAAAGGTTTACCCAGGGCAAAGAAATCAAAGCCTTACCAGAAGTAATTCAGAATGTAGAGGCTAACCAGGGGGAGTTGGCAGTGAAGGAATCTAGCAGAAATATACAACTGTTCTCATTTGGAAACCAGGCACCTCTACCTCAGGAAGAACAAAACCCTCTAACTAAAGAAATAAAAGAATTGAAACAAAGAATAACTGAGCATCTAGAACAGCACAAAAACAACAGAATAAGGCTACCTGCATTGAAGCTTGTTCCAAAGAAACAGCTAGCACAAGCATTAAAAGATGCAAATACTGCAATATCAAGTATAAGCACCAATTCACTGCAAGAAACAAACCAACTAATGTACAGCACAGCTGCAGTTATAACTGAATACCTGGGATGCAAAATCAACAAAGAAGAAAAACAAACAAACAGTGCACCAGAAAAATGGAAGGTTAGACTAGAAAATAAGATCAGCAAGTTAAGATCACATGCAAGCAAGCTAGAACAGATGAAAGAAAAGAAGCTGAAGAACAAGAAGACCAAAGAATACCTAATCAAGAAATACCACTTAGAAACAAGGAAGATCAAGGAAGCACTGGAAATAATAAAGCAACAAATAACAGCTATAGCCAGGAAAATCAGTAGATATGAAGCTCGAATTGCAAACTATAGGCAGAACCTCCAATTTCAATCCAATCAGAAACGTTTCTACCAATCCATCAAGGGAGAAACTGCAAGGAATCAGTCAGTACCTGACAAGAAAGAAACAGTGCAGTTCTGGAAGCAGATATGGGATAACCCAAAGAAATACAACAAGGATGCGGCTTGGTTAAAAGAGGTGGAGGCAAATAAAACAGAAGTTGAAATGAAAAAACTAGTAATAACAACAAAAATGGTAGAAAAAAGAGCAAAGAAAATCAAAAATTGGTCAGCACCAGGTGAAGATGAACTGCATGGGTTTTGGTTGAATCATCTAACTGTTATACACCCACTCATTGCCAAACAGTTCAACAATATACTACAAGGAGGAGAAATTGAAAAGTGGCTAACAACTGGGAAAACCTACCTAATAATGAAAAATCCAGCAAAAGGGGCAACACCAGGTAACTACAGGCCAATTACCTGCTTACCAACAACTTTCAAATTACTAACTGGTGTGATAGCTGATGCAGTACCACAGCATCTAGTTGAAAACAATCTCTTTCCACCTGAGCAGAAAGGAAACCGCCCCAATAGCAGAGGAACAAAAGATCAACTCATAATAGACAAAATGATCTTGGAAAACTGCAAGAGAAGGAAGACCAACCTGAATGTTGCATGGATTGACTACAAAAAGGCATTTGACTCTCTGCCACATGATTGGATAATAAAGTGCATAGAAATAACAGGAGTCAGTAGAAACATCAGAAAATTTGTGCAAAGATCGATGGCACAATGGAAGACACAGTTGCAGATCAATGGTGAGAGGCTGGGAGAGGTTAATATAAAGAGAGGAATATTTCAAGGAGATTCATTATCACCATTACTATTTGTTATTGCATTGTTTCCTCTGTCAACAATACTGAATAACTCAGGACATGGCTATCAAACATCAAAAACATCTACCAGACTATCCCACCTCCTTTATATGGATGATCTGAAGCTGTATGGAAAAACATCATCTGAAATAGAATCGCTGCTCAAAACTGTCCGTATATATAGCCAAGATATTGTAATGGAGTTTGGCTTGAACAAATGTGCCACACTTACTATTAAACAAGGAAAAATAGTGAAAACTGAAGGAATAAAGATGCCCCACGAAAATAACATTAAGAGTCTGGATGAGGAAGAGTACTACAAATACTTGGGTATCCTTCAAGCTGACAACATCACGCACACTGAAGTCAAGAAAAAGATTAGAGGTGAATACATCAAGAGAGTGAAGAAGATCTTAAAATCCAAACTCAATGGAGGAAATACAATAAAGGCAATCAACACCTGGGCAATCCCAGTCATTAGGTACACAGCTGGAATAGTGGACTGGACTCAAGCAGAACTAAAAGCAATGGATAGGCAGACCAGAAAAATAATGACAATGAATCATGCCCTTCATCCACGCAGTGACATTGATAGACTTGATCTACCAAGGCAAATAGGTGGGCGTGGAATGCTACAAGTACATCAGATGGTTGAAGAAGAAAAAATGGCTTTGGAAGAATATCTGAAGAACAATGATGAAGATGCACTGAAATTAGATATCAGGAAGGCTTACTAACTACTGGAGAGACCAAACTGGCCTACAAGAAAGACCAAATGAAGAACAGAATAGAGGCATGGGAAGACAAAGCACTACAGGGCCAATACATGAAAAAAATAGCTGGGAAAGCAGATAATAATAAAACCTGGCAATGGCTAAGAGCAGGAAAATTGAAGAAAGAGACCGAGGGACTAATTCTGGCTGCACAAGACCAAGCCTTAAGGACAAATGCATACACAGTCAAAATTGAGAAGACAGCAACAGACAGTAAGTGCCGCCTATGCAAAGAAGCTGAAGAAACAGTGGATCACTTGGTAAGCTGTTGCAAGAAGATTGCACAGACTGATTACAAGCAGCGGAATGACAAAGTAGCAACAATGGTGCATTGGAAGATCTGCAAAAAATATCATTTGCCTGTAAGCAAAAACTGGTGGGATCATAAAATAGAGAAAGTCATAGAAAATGATAAAATTAAACTGCTCTGGGACTTCAGAATTCAAACAGACAAGCACTGCAACATAACACCCCAGACTTAACAATTGTCGATAAGAAAGACAAAAAAGTCTGGATAGTGGATGTGGCAGTGCCTGGAGACAGCAGAATAGACGAGAAAGAACTGGAGAAGATAACAAAATACAAAACCTACAAATAGAAATAGAAAGACTGTGGCAAAAGCAAGCAAGGGTAGTACCAATAGTCATAGGCTCCTTGGGTGCAATCCCAAAACAACTAGAGCACCACTTGAACACAATTGGCATTGACAAATTCGCTATTAGTCAATTGCAAAAGGCGGCCTTATTAGGAACTGCTTCCATCCTGCGACGATACCTGTAATACCATCAAACATCCACATCTGCCTATCCCAGGTCCTGGGTAAGGACTCGATAGGTAGACAAAATGCCAAATCCAGTCTGAACATCTGGATGACTGTGCGATGATCAATAATAATAATACCCCAGTGAGGCACTACCTTGACATGGGTGTGGGGTTTGTGTACTCTGAGGAAGATGAGAGCTATGCCAGAGGTTCAACCATACTGGACAGGTCTCATCAGAGGAGTCAGAAAAAGAGTGTCTCTCCCATAAAAAATATGGTGAGACGTAAATTTCAGAATGCCATACCGGCTCGGACGTCGCCCGGGTTAACAAGGTCCGCACTAGATATTGGAGTTCCTGGATATCTGGTGAAAAATGGGTTACAGGATTCAGGACTGTTGGCTGAGCAACCAGGGCCAGCAGCTGCAGAACTACTGGAAGAAAAGGTGTTTACCTGTCGCAGATACACAGTGATGGAAAACAAAGAAATAATGATCTGTTATTACAGATCAAGTCCAACAAGAAGAGGATATCTAAAACGAATGCACCAGTTCTGGAAAGAACAACATCCAGAATCAGAAATAACAGAACAGAGACTAGCAGATCAACGCCGATTTATAATACAAAATAAAGTATTCACAGAAACAGAATTGGACGAACTGCAAAGGTTTACCCAGGGCAAAGAAATCAAAGCCTTACAGGAAGTAATTCAGAATGTAGAGGCAAACCAGGGGGAGTTGGCAGTGAAAGAATCCAGTAGAGATATACAACTGTTCTCATTTGGAAACCAGGCACCTCTTCCTCAGGAAGAACAAAACCCTATAACTAAAGAAATAAAAGAATTGAAACAAAGAATAATTGAGCATCTAGAACAGCACAAAAACAACAGAATAAGGCTGCCTGCATTGAAGCTTGTTACAAAGAAACAGCTAGCACAAGCATTAAAAGATGCAAATACTGCAATATCAAGTATAAGCACCAATTCACGGCAAGAAACAAACCAACTAATGTACAGCACAGCTGCAGTTATAACAGAATACCTGGGATGCAAAATCAACAAAAAAGAAAAACAAACAAACAGTGCACCAGAAAAATGGAAGGTTAGACTAGAAAATAAGATCAGCAAGTTAAGATCACATGAAAGCAAGCTAGAACAGATGAAAGAAAAGAAGCTGAAAAACAAGAAGACCAAAGAATACCTAATCAAGAAATACCACTTAGAAACAAGGAAGATCAAGGAAGCACTGGAAATAATAAAGCAACAAATAACAGCTATAGCCAGGAAAATCAGTAGATATGAAGCTCGAATTGCAAACTATAGGCAGAACCTACAATTTCAATCCAATCAGAAACGTTTCTCCCAATCCATCAATGGAGAAACTGCAATTAATCAGTCAGTACCTGAGAAGGAAGAAACAGTGCAGTTCTGGAAGCAGATATGGGATAACTCAAAGAAATACAACAAGGATGCGGCTTGGTTAAAAGAGGTGGATGCA